>NC_048894.1:114994909-115306864 GCF_011077185.1 Oxyura jamaicensis | reverse complement strand
CACATACACAAACACTTGTTGATACTTCTCTGCAGCTAACCTACCATCTTCTTCTACTTAGCGAAAGGGAACAAAGCATGAGTACTGCCCAACTACTTTGCTCTAAGCCAGCAATTTGGCAGACCAGTAATTTAAACAACTTCCACGTTGGTCTGAAGCATAACACTTTCTACTGAAGTAGCTGAGGAGACATCATGCCACTGACCCACCAAAACAGCAGTAGTCTCCCCAAGGAAAATAGGGGGAAAAGAAGCCACAGTATAGGAGGCCAAGGACCAGGTTACAGCTACAACAGAAGATTCACAGCCTGGAGCAACACACCCTTTAGGGGTGCAAGCCCATGTGATAATAAACTAAAGACAACTAGTAAACAAACATGAGTAAGAAGAAAAAGATAGGTTTAAGACTTCAGCAGGTTTGAGAAAGAAGACTAATATAATTAGCTCTTCAGATAGACTGGGTTAGCGAAAAGCAGCTGGAGAGGCAGTTTGCCCACCAGTGAATGTCTGTCTTCAGTCTTGCAATTCTGCTTCCATACCACCTTCCTTTTTCCTTGCTTCTCTTCAACTTTGCTTTTGTAGCCTCTCTCAGGTTTGGAGATCAGCCTCAGTTACAGCATGTAGTGGTCAGTCACCAGTAATGTGTAAACAATGCAATTCCACATACGCTGGCTGTGTTGGAATATGAGAGCTGGTCACTTTGAAGTAAGCTCCTCCAACTTTTTTTTTTTTTTCCTGGGAATTTGTAATGGCAAACTCACAGACTGCAAATTCCGTTTTAACAAAGTTATTAATGCTTTCTGAGTAAAGCATTCATAACCATAACATTTTGTTGCTGTTTATCTCAAGTCTCTTTTTGCAAGTCACCAACTTTTTTGATGACATCTTGCAGCAGTGAAGATTTTGGCTCAAGTTCCCTTTTCTGCATCGCAGAATTTATTTCCAATTTAGACAGTGAACAATAAATTCACTTTATGAAGAACAACACTAAGGTATTTGGAAGGATGACAAAAACTATGTTAATGTTCAAATCACACAAAATCACCTAGATAATATTCCAGTATGCATCCTGGTACATAGAAGAAGAAAATTCAAGATCACATAAAAGCAAATAACGCTGAAAACTGCAACCTGAGGACTATTTTATTCTGGAGATACACAGCTGTAAATCCTTTAACAAAAGCAAGAGAAACTACATACATTATTTTTTCTAAACTACTGAAATCAAGCCAAGTAATTCTTCAAAACGTTGCAAAATATTGGATGTTCACAATGTTCCCAGCATCTAAGATAAATTTAAGAGGTAACAAACTGCTTTGTTTACAATAAATACACTCAAAGCAGTAATTGGACAACAGTTTACAGAATTCTTGTTGATGTAGAACTAAATAAATTTAAAATAAACAAGTATTTCCAGCAGTAAATGCTATTTAAATGAACAGAGGTGACTGCAAATCCTGCAGGACAGACAATTAAAGAACACTCTCACTGGTCCAAAAATTAGATATCCTCAGAAGACTATGGGAAAATAAATACCTTGCCAGAATGCAACCTGTGTTTCGTTAGTACAGAATACAGAAGTTTCCAAGCGAAAAGACTCAACAGCATTAAGAACAGTAATTTAAATACAATTTTACAACAGTGACTCCATTAGCACAGAAATGCATTTTGTCCAGCCCTCCATCAGTACTTGGGCTAGCTTTTCTGAACTTAGTAACCCAATTCTGTGTACAAACTCAGTAGCTCCATAGGCAATTTGAAAAGTAGAGAACCACAAAGACTAACTTGCAGATAAGAAATGCAATTTACCAGGGTGATTCAAAGAACCTAAGTTTAGTCTTTTGATACAGAATACTCCTATACCACCCCTCTCCTTTTCTGCTCTAACTATATCAAACAGCAGTCCCTGGGATGCATGCTGCCGATGGAAAATTTACTTACAAGCAAAACTCCCCTCTCAAAATAATCAAAAAGAAGTCAATAAACTTGTAACTGTCTGTAAGGATAAACTCATTACAGATACCTGCACTTTTCATGCAATATGTAAAAAACAGTTTAAGGCTAGCATCTTTAGGCTGAGTTAACTAGCACATATCCATCTCTCCCCTCCACCGCTGACATCCCAACTCAAAACAAATCATTACCCTCTAAGCTCATGCTGGGGGCTCTACTTTCCCTCAGGCATTAACTGGCACACATCTTTTCTAAAGTACACTTTCACAATGTTACAAATATTTTAAGTAGTACTATAATACCGCTATAACAGAATTTCTGTTGCTGTTTATCTCGTGTTTCTTTTCAGCAAGTTGCCACTATTTTTCATGACATCTATAAGCAACGTGATCAAATGTTGTCCATGTGTGAAAAAACAGGCTGCAGAAGCACGGACAGCAGAGCTTGTCTGAAGATAAACATTGTCATTTCCAATCATTCAAAGAATGCAGCAAACCACTTATGGTCTATTACACACAAGGATCAGTGAGAGAACAGCTTCAAAGAAACAAGGAAATAAAATTGGGAGCAGAAACGTGAACTGTTCCAGAGAAGCTGAGGAATGTTTTAGGGAAAGAAAAAAAAAAAAAAACTTAACTTGTGGCTCAGACAACAGAGTAAGTCTCACAAGAGATGGGTTCAACTTCTGATTTTAACAGACTTCTTCATAGGTATGGGTTATTTTGTCTTCCAGTGCTTTCATCCATTAAGCATCCATACCTCTGTTCTGCTTTCTGGCATTTTGACATCAAATGGGCAAAAAACTACTCCAAATAGACCTCAAATTTAATCAGAATTGCTTTAGAGTTTCCAAATTATATCTGGTTTTGAGGAAATCTTTCTCTAATGTTATGTTTAAAAAAAAGCTTTTAAAAAAAACAGTTCAAATAGCATGCACACACTATCATCAATACTTACACTATAAATAAAATTACCTAAACCCTTAGTTTTAAAACATATGCTTAGAAAACTGAAAATGAAAACAAGTTAGTTCCAAAATCAATAAACTAAATGAAAAAAATAAAGTTTCTGACTCACTGAAGTAGTCATTCACAAGCAGTATTCAAATAAACAACAAAACAACAACAATGTAGAAAAACCCCCTAGGGCTTTCTCTGGAAAACTGAGTGTTGGTCATTCTTAAGACCTCTAAAAACAAAAACTAATTCTCTTGCTATGTAAAACACATTCGTATTTTATTGCACTAATTCTGCATGTGAATTTCACCATTAGATAGAATTTATGAAACTGGTGACTCTAAAGCAGGTTGCACGCTTCTATCAGTTCCTTTATTTTCAGTTAAACTAAAATACAGCCATGTTTACGAAACACCTCGTGTGGAGGACTGCAGACTGCACCCGTATGCAGATAATTCTAAGAATGCAAATTTCTGCCCCTAGTTTACACAGAATCACAGAATGGTTAAGGCTGGAAGGAACCTCTGAAGGCCACGTGGTCCAAGCCCCCTGCTCCAGAAGGGCCACCCAGAGCAGGCTGCCTGGGCCCATGTCCAGGCAGCATTTTAAATCTCTACAAGGATGGAATCTCTACAACCTCTCTGGTGTCACTGCTCCATCACCCACACAGTAAAATGCTTCCTGATGTTTAGATAGAACCTCTTATTCTTACTCTTAACCTGTCCATTAGAAATTAATCTGTTCAGCACAAGCTATCTGTATGCCTTGTATGTCCATTATGTGTAACGTATCTAGAGGTAAGACTTCTCTTTTCTATCCGCACAGAAGCCACAGATAAGTCACTCATCCAAAAATTAAGAAGTGGGTTTAGCAAAGACAAAACCTCAGCTGTTCATCAGAATTCTAGTTCCACACTCTCATCTGTAAAATGTATCCCCAGTTTATCTGACAGACAGGTTTGGCGTAACTCTAGTGAGCACAATGGCAAAATATGCTAAAACCCAAGAAACCAGGACAAGCGGTACATTAAAAATTACACAGTGAATGAGTTTTAAGTTCATTAATGCTGAAAAATGTTTTCATTAAAAATACAACTTAGTCCTACTGAAATGCTAAAATATGTAGAGTTATGCATTTGCATAGCAAATCCTTCCTACGTTATAGTAGTTTATAAAGCTATTGGGGTAAAACTGAATAAAATTTTGGTGTAAGCTTAAAAATGTATTGGAGTTAAATTTTCCTGTACAAATGGCTGAATTTTAACACTTTTATAACCACCAGCTGAATTTTCAGTCACAGTGCTCAGCCCACTCCCCAGCAGGCTGAGGGAGTCTAGACTTCCCCAAACACAAGCTCCAAGCAGACTGACTCAGTAAGCATAAGCTTTCAGCCTTTGTGGGTCTGAGATTTGGCTTCTGGAAACCAGCATCTATATTCTCAAGTGTGCACAGATGAATTAATGATAGCACACTTCTTCACTGATAAAGAATAATACACGTTACTAGGGGGACGTACTAAAATAATATTATAAACATACCAAAAGCTCTACTGCATTCCAGATTAGCAGCGTTGGCTGATCACAATCTCTTAATAAGCAAAGATACTTAGACTACAAGCTACAACTGGAATAAACAGCATCAGCTGGTTTGTAGATACCAATTTTAATGTGGGTTTACGTGGCAAGGTTTTGGTAGCAGGGGGCCATAGGGGTGGCTTCTGTGAGAAGGATCTAGAAGCTGCCCCATGTTTGGTAAGGGCCCCACTGCTGCCCAGAGCTGAGCCAGTAAGTGATGTTGTTTGTGCCTCTGTGAGAGCAGATTTAAGACAGGGAAAAAAAATGCTGCACCACACAGCAGCTGGGAGAGTGAAAGGAGTGAGGAACAGCCTCGCAGGTGCCAAGGTCAGAGAAGAAGGAGGGGGAGAGGTGCTCCAAGTGCCAGAGCAGAAGTCCCCTGCAGCCTGTGGTGAGGACCATGGTGAAGCAGGCTGTCCCCCTGCAGCCAGCCCATGGAGTACCACGGTGGAGCAGGGTTCCGCACTGCAGCCCGTGGAGGAGACCACGGTGGAGCAGGTGACCTGGCAGGAGCTGCTGCCCGTGGGGGACCCAGGTTGGAGCAGTTTGCTCCCAAGGGATGGACCCCATGGTACAGACCAATATCTAGAGCAGTTCTTGAAGAGCTGCTGCCTGTGGGCAGCCCATGCCGGATCAGTTCAGCAAGGACTGCATCCCGTGGGAGGGACCCCACAGCACAGGGGACAAGAGTGACCGAGAAGGAGCAATGGACAAGAAGCACTATAGACTGACCATAACCCCCATTCCCCTGTTCCCCTGCGCCGCTTGGGGGGAGGAGGTAGAAGGGGGTGGATGGGGGGGAAGGTGCTTTTAGTTTTTCCTTTGTTTCTCACATCTCTAGCTTGTTAGTAAGATTTATTGCCTATTACTATCTCCCTATGCTGAGTCTGTTTTGCCCATCACAATAATTACTGCACGATCTCCTCGTCCTTATCTCAACCCTTGAGCCCTTTTCATCATATTTTCTCCCCGCTCCTCTTTGAAGAGGGGGAATGAGAGAGCAGTTGTGGTGGAGCTCGGCCGCCCACCCGAGTAAAACCACCACAATAAGATCTCCAGGTAGAGGGAATTTGTTGGCTATGCAAGAAATACTTTCAAATCAATTTTAAACTATTCCTGAGATGTTGGTCTAGTGGCTTTGGATAACTATCAGTACACCATCTTAACACCTACAAGAGCTCAAACACATCCCAAAGAATGTAATTTACTGCAAATGGATCTTTACTATGAAAGTGATTACCCTCTATATTAAAAGACCTTAAAACTGAAGCTTAAAATCATCTCAGATTTGAATAAATCCAGTACAAACAAAACAGGAGGATAAATACATCCGTTCATTACAAGGGAATTACTACATCCAGACTGAGTCTCAGGCAGAATAATTTCCATTTTAATGAATGGAAACACCAGATAAAGTTGGAATAATGAAACAAACTTTACTGACTAAATAAATAATGGTCTTGAGCAATTTAGTACTCTGGTTAGGATATGAATCTAATACCCTTGTTTTGTAAGAGTAATACATGGAAAATACCTACACATGGCTTAAACATTCTTTTTTTTTTCCTGTGCATAACTTAAATCTTCATTTTTATTTAGAAGAGATGACTGCTTCAATACTGTAAATAATGGTTGTCTCATTGCTAAGCCACTGAGAGCCACTAACATATTGTAAATACGTGAAGATTTGAACATGTGCAGTAGGCAAACAATTTTGATTTAAACCAATAACTTCATGTTGTAAATTTTAAATATGAAATCTCTGTCCAACATTGTATATTCCTCACCTTTGTTTTTCACTGAAATAGTTTATATTTATATTACAGATTAACAATATGGTTGGTCTTACCATTTCAACTTACCATTCCATTGGAATTATTTATTCCATTCATATTAATTTTAGTTACAAATCTAACTGTAGGAGGTGCTTCTGGATATTTAGGTCCACACTCTACTTTCAGACTGTATATTCTGTTTTCATAGTTTGTCTAGAAAGCAAAAAGACAGACTAATGCATCTCTCTGAAAACTGAGTATTAAAAAAATAACACAAAGCAAAGACAAGAGGATTCAAGATGAAGAAATATGCAGTTATAAGTCTGATAATATTATGTACCAGTTGATGGTCTTGCATTACTGATAGACTGTTTTAGTTATATTGATTACCTGAGGAATATGTATAAATTACACTACTAATTGACTGTCCATATAGAAGTTTTTAACAATACAATTTTTTAAAATTCACATTTACTGTTATCCCTCCTCAACATCTACATTCCCAAATCCCTTTTGGCACAGTAGGGGGCTGACAATAATGTCCAGGAAAATTACCTCATTTCCCACAAAAAAATATCTAACACTCAAAAAAAAAAGGGGAAACAGAAAGATAAAGAAGCAAATAACCCAACCAAGAACATGATTAAAACAGTTCTGTAAGAACATATTCTAGAAGTAATTAACGCTCCACTCCAGAAGATATCCAAGACCTCTATAGCTGAGGATTGTTATGCAAGGAAGTACTACAGAGAGGAATCATTAAACAAACTTTTATCCAAAGCATTTATAAATTTGGACAGTACAGTTAAATGACAGCTAGTTAGCAGAAGATCATCTTTACATGTTTCTAAGTGCAAATGTATCTTGAGAAAGTCCAATTATAAATTAATATGGTTGTTTTGTTTGTTTGTTTGTTTAAAATCTTGTCAAGTAGGACGTGAATGATACAAAGTGTCAGTGACTCTGCTGATCATTGATGCCTCTGTGCTCCAAACGGAATATAAATCCAGTTTCTACACCCATCTTTCCATTGGCACAGCACGTACAGCTAACATGAACCCAGAACAAAGATGCCTCAAGACTTCCAAAAGGTACCATTTTAAGCTGTTCATCTGCCAGCTGTCACTCTCTCCAAGTAGAAGAATCAAACACCCAGTCAAATTATCAAATGGCTCTCCACTCTGCAGTCAATCAAATGGCAGTGTGGAAATCAGGCTACTGAAGCATCCTAGCTGTGACCTATAATTTCAAGAAGCCACAAGGACTGTGCAGCAACTGGGTCAGAAAGAAACAAAGGTAAGCAAAATACCCTTTTTTAAGCAAAAAGGTTTTCTACTATTATTAACCACTAAAAGCCAAAGGCCCAACAAAGGCAATCTTGTCCTTCCATAGATAATATAGCTGCTACTACAGCAAGACAATACAGTAACAAAAAATTCTCATTATTTTCTCAGACAAAGCAATTTATTTCCCAGAGAGGGCTGCTGTCATTTATAGTGGAAATAGGCCAAAACATATATACACTGCTCACAACTCTGAAAAATCCTGAGAATGACACTCACTCACATTCTCTTATTCCTATCCAGGCGGTTTCTCAATTTTGCTGAGTTCCTCCAAACACCATTTTACTGTAAATCAAGTATCCCTGACCAGCTCCCCAAAAAGCCTAAAAAGCATTTTTTCAGGGTCAGAAAAAGGTTTCCTTTAATCCAAAACAAACCTCTCCTTCCCCCTCCATGTTGGTTCACCCTGCAAATCAAGTAAGAAAAAATGATAAGCAATTGTTTGCACTGCTCTAGAGAAGCCACAGATGCGAAGAACTTCATGCTATGGAGAGTATTAGCAATTTTCTGTGTGTTCTGCCAAGCTGCACACTGTCTACATAACTCAACCAATTCCAAAAGCACTCATTTTCTACAAACCCTGAAACTGGACATGAAATTCTTCTGATCAAGGTACTACCACTGGCTTGGGAACTAGTGGCTTTCACTTTCCACAGTTACTACATGCTGCAAGTCATTCTGCTACACACAAGACTGCATGTCTCCAAAATGACCCAGAATTAGGCTTATTTGCTTGCACTCTTTCACAAAAAAAAAAATAAATAAAAAATGACAACAATATAAATTGACTAGAATTAAAACTGCATCACAGCATTGTTCTATTTTTATTTAAAACAAAAACATTTGGGCTCCTACATCATAATCAATCCCTTTAGAAATGTGTTAGGCATCTGCTTTAGGTGGAACCAGAAACCAGTGACTGGCAGTTCTGGAGGATGTTAGAGAGTCAGGGTGACATTACTTTTGTTAGCCCGCATTTGTAAGTTCTTCTCAAAAAAATCCCTAAGAATACAAACTTTCTTCAAAATGTATTTGAAAACTGTGCCTACACTGAAGCTAGTATCCAAGGCATACTGTCATTATATTTGTATTTTAAATTGGCCCTCTTTCAAATGCGTCCAAATCTCAGGAGCTCAGCGCAATTATGCAGATAGTCAGAAGAGTCTGCTGCATGTTACAACTAACTGACTTCCAGAAGCAGCTTAAATTACACTGAATTTAACTAGAACTCTGTTGCTCTGGAAGACTATTGTCAAAGGCCAATTTCTGACCTCAGTTCTTGTCCTGGATAAACCCAGTAAGCCCTCTGGCACCAAAGGACACACAAAACAGTAACCTCATGTTAGCAGTGAAAGACATGCTAACTTAGAGCTACTTGAAGTATACTCATTTGAAGTCTTTGTTTACACAGTGATCTTTTGTATCATATTAACTCATTAAAAAGCTTGCATAAAAGTTGCATATAAAGTGAAGACATACCCCCCATCAGATCCGGGGAGGCTGATGCTCAGACACCAGGAATTACCACTTCCCTTACAGGCTTTCAGTGTAGATGACATTTTATAGATCTTAAAAGGTCAAAAGGATTTGACCTTTTTTATTATTTATTTATATATTTTACAGGTAACTAGTAACTGCTTGGTCTTTAGGATGGATTCAATCTCATTACATAAATTGCTATACATAAAAATTATCCATGAAAACTTGTGAAAGTTGAAAATATAGCCACTTTGCTACAGAATTAAAATTACCAGGCACGTATGATAAATGTAATGATGGAAATATTACTGAGGAACATACTCAGTAATCTGAAAGTTTGAAATCAGAACTGGCTTAGAGAGTTGCAGAAACATGTATTAGAGTGGACTGGACTGAAAACAAACACCAGAAAGAGATGCATTTCAACATGAATATACAGTATTTCAGTACTCATACTACTACAACTTCACTAAATTTTACAGTAAATTTTAACTAATTCCTTCACACTGTAGCAAAGTAACTTTCTTTTTCTTATTTTGCATTGCCTGTTTTACTTTGGTACACTTACCCTTGGTGGCCCAATAATCATGCCTGTCCATCTGGTGAGTGTCATATCTTCATCATCTTCAAGGCCCCAGCTTACTGTACCATCACCCACTCCTTTCTGTCCTTCTTCAAGTTCTTCCAACAAGCGAAAATTACGAGGTACTTTAACTGGAGAAAAATGAAAGAATGAAATTAATACTTGTCACATCAAGAAAAAATTAAGCAATTTCACTGCTTTTATATAGTATGCATTACCAATCGTTGAATGTATTTTCAAAGTTTAACGAAACACTGTCTGAATTCATTTAGCTAAATTGTTATGAAGCAACAAGCCACTCCTCTGAAAGCTCATTCCTACCAATTGATACCAATACAAACTATCAAAGAGAAAATCTAAAGAGAACTCTAAAAAGCTAAAGAGACCTCTGTTTAGTTTGAGATGACTTAATTCAGATATTCCTCTTCCCCAAGTATAGTACTATTTAGAGTCAATACATTTAAAAATCAATTCACTGTCTTGTTCTACTCAAGCAGAATACAAATTAAATCGATACTGCAAATTCCCTATAAAATAAAAAATGCAATATTTAACACAATTATAATAAGAAATGTAAACTATAAGAAAAAGACTGAAAAAAATCACTTGATTAAAAACAAAACAATGAAACAGAGACTTCAATATCTGAAAACAAACTAGAAATCAAGTCTCATTTAATCTAGTGATTATTATTCCAACATAACAGATAAAAAAAGATAAACACAGAAACACTGAATGAGTTGTTAAAGAAAGATAATGACATTCACATCAGAATATGAAGATGCACTGCCTCTGAAGACAGCTAAGTAATATTCACTTATGGACCTATAATTACTGGATTTTGAGGATTATACATGAGGACTGACAGATATTGCTAGATGTTAAACAAGTAGAAGTTTGCTTTACATCACAGAAACTAAAATGATATTTCAGCACTGATGTACTGAATGAAGCTGAACTTGTGCTTGCACTCATGATATGCTTTTATTTTCAAACACACAGTATGTAGTAG
Organism: Oxyura jamaicensis; assembly: GCF_011077185.1. Lineage (NCBI taxonomy): Eukaryota > Metazoa > Chordata > Aves > Anseriformes > Anatidae > Oxyura > Oxyura jamaicensis. The sequence continues at coordinate 115,296,191 of NC_048894.1, read as the reverse complement.
CAATAGTACAATAAAGATTTAACCTTCTTCCAAAAATGACTCATAACTATATGTTTTTTTTCTTATAGATCTTCTAATAGCTACTTATAGCTATAGCATTTCCAATGTTACTGGGTTTTGTTTTTTAATAGAGAATCCTGTTTTGTACTGGAAGAAACCAGGTCCTTCACAGAATTGAAACTCTTGAGACAAAGTTCTTAGTAAGGAATACACACTGTATTAGTCTGAAAAAGACAGGGTGATTGAAGACATCTGTTTTGCACATCAGTTATTTAGTTGCTGACGTTTCAGGTTTGACACTAATCCTAGTCTGTATTCTAAGTGGCCTAGCCAAAAAATTAAGACCAAAAGCATACAATATGTTTATTTGTCAGTATGTGCACATACGGACCCTTAGAGACAAACATATCATTCAGCAACTACCCAAATAGCTTATTTTGCATAACTTTTTTTCTAAACATTAAAAAAATGTGTTTTTTTTTATCAACACAGACTAGGGAGAGTCTCCTACTAATTACAGAAATAAATATCCAACTTCTCCAAATGCCCAGGAGAAGTCATTACAAGTATAGTATCAGGACAGTGTAAGGAAATTGAGTCACTCATGTATGGCCTCACCTTCCTTCCGTCTTTGGTAGTACCACTCACCTAAACCCTTGAGGAGCTACGTCAGCTTGCTAACTGAGCAGAAAATTAGACATTTCGGTTAGACTCCCGACAGCTTGACAAAATGACCCAGCTCACAGAGAGCTCAGACAAGTACCAGCATGAGTGAGGCCACAGCAGCAAAAACTCAAGATGTAAAACAACATTTTAAGCGAGTTCAACTACTCTGGAAACTGATCTTCACAGAATTCACCTGAAAGTACTAGCACAATAGGAATCAAGGAGCAGATCATTTATACTTCAGTGCAGATCCTTTTAAAAAAGCTTCATTGAAATTCATCTGTTCATTCCTCTGGTTCCATCCTGACTTACTAACACTAGATACAGGCATCTACATACCTAATCCAGATGAGGTTTGAGCACAGACAATCACACTCCTGTTACATTAAATAGGGTAAAAAGTTTTTTTTTTTTTTTTTCTGTTGATTTGTATATGCTCTGCACTCCAGTCTGCCAGTAAAAGGTTAACACTAACCTTTGTAAAAAAATAAAAAATAATAACAACGCTAAGAAACAGCAAGGTAAACTTATACTAGACTTATGCTTTGCAGCATGCAACTAAAGAGTTTTTGATAGGCACGTGGAGCCTCCCAAAACCAAGCCCTGTGCCCCACTCCTCCTTCCCCCCTTCCCCCAAACAAAACCACGTATCTTAGCATCTGATCATTTCACACCTCTCCAGTGGCTTAAACCTAGCACTCCTCAGCAACCTTGCTCTGACTGCCAGACGCGTGCTTTATAGCTGACCTCCTGCAGCAGCACGTAGAAGGTGGCAGACAGGCCCTGAGTTTATTTCCAAGCACTTGCTATCGCCGCCAGCAGCGGTTCCACTCCTCCCCAACCTCAGGTGCTCCTGAGCTAACTGGGCTCCTCCATCAGCCCAACCGGCACCCTCATTTAGCAAAAAGCTCTTCTTCCTTTAAGTAAAATCACATCCACCCAGGTAATCAACTGAATTGACTCAGGAATAAAGATGAACAGATGCCAATGCTGACTGCTGCGTCTTCCAGTGCCTGCATCTGCGACACCACGGGTGTGGGGATAAGGGAACTTTTGGTGCTGAAAGCCACTGGACTGGCTCAGCTGTAGCACAAAATTGCACTCAGCACACCAATATCTGTGGGAGACCACAGTCATTAGCAAATAACAACCCGCTATGACTAACTGTCCCATAGCCATCACGATTTTTTCCACTAAGTCGTCTGTGCTCACTAGTTCCCCTAGCTACCCACGGGGAGCAGTGAAGGACTTGGGAAAACTCCCAGAACATTCCCAGTAAATAATTTAGATCTGCTCTGAAAAAAAGAGAAAAGGATCTGAACAGTAAGTACCAGGCTCCCCACACTAACATTCCTCTCAGTGCTAGAACTAGGTAGCAGAAGACTGCTCTGGATTAAAAATAAGAGTCAAAATATCCACTTTTTTAAAAAATAAACACCTATTGAGATTCAAAACCCCTGTCTGTACCCCTCCCAAAAAACACATTACAAGTTCTTAACTAAAACTGGACCAAGAAGTCATTCAAACACATTCCCTTTCAGAAAGTTATGCAGTCCTACAACCTTTGGGTTGGGGATACCAGAAAAGACTGTATAAATCATTGTGGTAAATGAACCCACTATTTCATAAGAGCATTCCCATATTTAAGATACTTCACTCAATTTTGCAGACATATTTTCTTCCTTTATTTACACGTTCATCATATATGCACAAAATCTTTCACCTTATGCAATCTTATATTTAAGAAATATAAGAAATTTCAGAAAACAACCCCCTCCCCCTACTCCCAAAGAGGTGCTCTGTGCACACCTTAATTATGGACATCTACCAGAGCTTTTTAGAACAACACATTAACAGGTCACTATTCCTGGCTTGCAAAAAAGAAAGCCACTGAACTGCTTTTTTCTTCCTTTCATATATGATTAGTGGTTTGTCCCCCTGTGGTGCAAACTTCTACTGAAGTCACTACTCACTACTTTATTAGAAAACCCCTGTCGATACGTTTCTTACAAGTGACACAGAATACTGTAAAAATTAACACAATGGAAAAAAAAAAAAAAAAAGGCACCACCAACCACCTTACCTTTATAATGACAGTCTTAGAAACTAGCAGCAAACCAAATTGGAATTAAATGCTACTTCCATTCGGAGAGTACACTCACGAACCCACACAGGCTACAGCATAACAAAAGCAAATGTAGAGCGCTATAATCTTCATTTAAAATAAATCTACGTAGCTGGAAGAACAGGATATGCATATGACATTGAACCCTCTTTCCAGTAAAACACCAGCAAGAACTACAATTTATAAAATTGGGTAATGATGGCCTGGATCTTTCTGATATTAAGCTTGCACCTAATAAATAGTAAAAGAATTCTTGTCTATTTCACATAGGGCACAATCTAAATTATATGTTAATGGTGTATACACAACCCACAGTTTTGTCTCTAATCCAGACAAAACAGTTCATCAAATATTTGTTAAGGACTTTGAAGTACTCCTTGAAGGAAACAGAGTAAGAATCAATATTTCATTTCCAGAATCTGGACAACAAAACATCCTCTGCTCAAGTCTGCCAACTGCAAAGCTCCTCAGCAGCAGCAGCTGCCCTTATTCCTCAGCTGCCAGCTTCCCAGTTCATCTCCTGGAGTAAGGATCTGCAACTGGAGAGAGAGATGCTGTTGGCTTTCCACCTGCATGGGACAGCCAGGAATTGCTGTCCCCAGTTCCTCCTGCTGATGGGATCGCTACCTGGCATCAAGCAAGAGCAGACAGACTGTTTTTACTCCCTGTAGCATGCATCCCTCGGCTAAAACATCTCAATTCCAACCAAGGGGATTAGAACACTCGTGTGATTTTATCACCGGCAGAATTGCAGGGGTGGTAATGGCCACTCAGCAGGCTGTGAGTAACGGTAGGTACAGCACGGCTGTCCGTATGTGAAAACACAGCTGGCTTCCTCAAGATTAAAAATGAAACAAAAGCAACCTCCCCCTGGCCGCTTTTCGGTTTATCTGCAAAGCTTAACTCACGTTAGGGGTTTTACTGACAAAAACACCCTGATACACCCCCCAGCATTGTGCACATGAACTGTCAAACAGCATTAACTGTTTTCCACACAGCTGAAGTAAACATTACACTTAGAAGACGACTCATGCTCATACATATCAATCATTTTTAACTTAATAGAAGCTTAATCGGGAAAAAAAAAATAGGAAAATATGAAAGGATTCAGCAGTATTCTTTAATAGGACCAGTAACTTTATCTGCAGCAATACAGGAGAACTGGTTGAGACGCATTTTCTGGAGTGACCTGTTCTTGGCTACTGTGTGTGTCAAGACACGGGTCCACAGCTGGTAGCACCGGATCACCTGCTGGTATAGATTTAATCAGCATCAAGAAGACACACAGTTTCTTGATGTCACTGTGCAGCTATTACCTGTATCCATCTGTGCTGTTCCAGACCAAATAGAATTTAAAGAGCTCAGACTAAAGCAACAAAAGTGATATGAAAAAATGAAGACAATACTCTAAATTATGGAGCTAACTGGACTTAATGAAGTGGCACACAAAAAAAAAAAAAATAAAAATGAAAAATTAAACCTAGGATATTCCATTACACTCAGTAGCCCCAACTCCCTGCGCATCAACTGACTATGAACAGCCATGTACAAGGCAAAAGTGCAATCATCTACATCCTCTTCTCCCTGACTTATAAAGGGGAATCACAATCCTAATTTTTCATAGATTGACTCAAAGCCTTAAGTGTGAGGTTTTGTTATATCCAAAACTATTGTAATGAGTGTGTATTACAAAACCACTATCAGCATTCAGTTCTCCTTAAAATCTTCCTTAGCTCTTGGCTTCAATCACACCTTGCAGCAAGATCCATAGTAGGAGCCTTTCACCACAGCCATAGCAGCACACCCCATACTGACAGCACATGCACCCGAGCAGCTGTAAAAACAAACCTTTATGTTGGCCCAAGAACGAGCTGTATCAGGGCATTACACATTAACACAGCTCGGCTACTGTCAGCGGTGTTATTCTTTCTGACTGAGATGGCTACGTCAGGAAAATTCTGCTGCATTAACCGTTTTGAATGTATGGATTATCTTCTGCACGATGACTTCCAGCTAACAAAAACCGCAAAATACGTACAGCTTGTAACAAAAAATGAAAAACTCTCAACTTCCATTTAACAGATTCAGGCTGGCAGAAAAGTAAGTGTTTTCTGATGACAAGAAAGAGGGGAAAGATGTCAGCTTTGCAAATTCTGAGCTATAATATTTCTCCTGGTGTATGGAGAATAAATAAATTCAAAAGAGAAACACACAGAAAATTACAGGTGCCTTTTAGCCTAAGTCTTTTCTTGAGAAGATAAAGATGGAAGCTTAAATACTCTACTAACAAAATACAAAAAAAAATAAAACAGAACATACAACAATCATAGCCTTAAGTAGGCCCCGCAATGGTTGATGTACAAAAAAAAAAAAAAAAAAAAAAAAAAAAGGAGGGAAAGAGGGCTGTGTGTGTGTCAAATACTAATATCCTGTTTTGGCTGCAAAAGACAGTCTCACACAGATACAGTTTTGTAAGATATGTGTGGTCTTCTCTGAAAAAGCTACTCTTTTAAAAAACCTGACCTAAGTTTTTGTTTGCCAGTTATCCCGCTCATGTCACACACTTTTGCCCAGTAAAATGTTCTGCATATACACACAGTATCAGTGGCTGACTTACCATTAGGAACCTAATATCAAGAAGTATTACCAGGCTTACTGTAATTACTTTGTAATTATTATCTGAAGTTGATCATAGTAACCTGGCTCCAAAAACCAGAAGTATTTCTAATAATTTGCACATTGATGAAGTTGAACATGGGAGTTTTTTGGACAGAAGAACTCCATCGCTACCACTAGCAGAGGGATGCAGCAGTTACTATAGTGAACTTTTTTTCTTTCTCAGTGAAAAGCAACACATTTTCTCCAGGACCTATGAAAGCCCCCAGTTGCTGCTGTGGAACTCAGTCTACGAGCCAATAAAATGATACAATGAGCCTGAACTGAGAAAATTAATTTCATTAAATGAGTTTGATGCATCTTGTTATTTTTGTTCAATTCAATGTCTGCTTTCTTAGAATTATTCTTTGAACTGCCTTCCAACCGAGTTTTGAAACACTTCAAATTCAGAATCCTGTATACCCATGCGGTTCATAAAGCGACACTTCCCATACTCTATTTGTCTCTATTTTCCTTCAGGTACTATGTCCCAAAGCAATGGAATTCAAAGAACAAAATATTCTGCCTTAATAATTTTGAGTTTTAATCAAAAAAGTACTATATTATCTTAAATTTAGCAACACCACGTGGACGATACACACTGATGAGGGTGGTGAATAAGGTACTGAGTGATTCCAGCATGTACGGATGAAACATCCGTACAGCGCAAGTATAATATATTCCACACAAAGATTCCAGTCATCACTGATTTTGTCATATAAAAAAGCAAACAGATGCTTTCCTATCAACAATGATGAATAACAAAAGGACTTATTAAAAGTCACAACATACAGATGACAAAAACACAACAGATAATGGATCAATCAAGTACTTTGGGCTTCCAAAATTCATCATGGACAACCCTTAAGAACAACAGTGATCCTGAATGCTGCTTCTCCACTGTGCTAGCATCTGAACATGCACTTTAATAGATTAATCTATCAGAGTCTTGTCATTACTATCGGCAATTAACAAAGCTGTAAGCAACTGCCATTTAGATCTGCAGACTCGTGAAGACTAACTCATTTAACCTTACCTGTGGAAAACTTCTGGAAACATGCAGACTAAGAAAAATGATGTCTTTTCATAATTTAGAGCCAAAAAATGCTTTTCATAATTTAGAGCCACTTTTACTACAATCCTAAAGATGAGAAAACTGCCATTTCACAAGCATTATTTACAGAAATTGTGTGTATCCAGCATAACTGATTTGTACTGAACGGAGTATTCAGCTTCTTCAGAGGACAAATTAGATAGACAAAAATATCATGATACATTTGACTACGACTATGTAGGAACTTTGTGACCAGTTAACTTTTTTGCATTTTTCTATAATTAAAATCTGAAAAAATAAAAAAAAAAAATGAAAAAACATAGAAGATTTCAAGGAGGAAGTACAATTCTAGGAACTACACTGAAGTTGCCTGTTATTTTTTTAAAAAGAGATTAAAGGGTGCATTTCACCAGTTGCTTTGGTTTTCCTCCTACGAATACACTTCACTTACCATATAAGACTTCGCAGCAGGAGCAAATAAACAGTCACATAAGTGTGAAAGCTATAAGCCTTCACCTCAAACCCTATCTTTTGGTTAAAGCTATCTAAAGCAGCATTTATTTTCAGAATTACAATAGCGACACTATTTATCTATTTACTTATGTGAAATTTTACATTGTTGATGCCTTAGATGTTGATAGTTCAGATCTAAAGTTCAGCTGCACAGGAATTTCCTTTATGCTTGAATCTAGCTACAGCCATAAGTATTCCATATACAGTTTATATTAAAAAGGCTGCTAATGAGAAACCATGTTCATACAGCAAAGGCCTCATTTATTGCAACAAGGTATGTACATCTTGGGTGAGGGGAAAAGGCCTGGAGAGGTGTGGAGGTATTTATATCTTGAGGGTAGGGCACAAACACTAGTGTTTAGAAAAAAATAGTAACTTCATTGAAGAAAAAAAACAGATGTACAAAAGCAGATTTATCCCCTTTCAGTTTCATTATGCATATTCATAACATTAAGACGCTGTTAGTTATCTGCTAATAATAAACACTGAAAGTGATACATTTGAAAAAGAATGGTATACTTATGTTGACCTTTTTTGGTTGGTTGGCTTTTTAGTAGCGGTTCTAGTTGAGTTGTGTTTAAATTTACATTTAACACAACTTGAAGTCCTCCACCTCATACTTTGGAATCAGTTGCAAAATAAAGTAAAACTGGTCTTCAAAGGAAAACAGAACTTACTTCATACTTGCATGTTTAGGGACAAGCAGACTAAGGGAGGAAAGGCTGCAAACAGAAGTATGGTCTTCTGGCTATCAGCTCACACTTTCAAGGCTGAGCCCAACTCACATTTGGTGGTATCCAATTTTCTATTTTACTTTTCCTATTATTTACTTTCATATATATGAAAGTAAATGCTACACTCATAAAATCCAGAACATAGTATACACCAAGAACAGTGACAGACAGCCTCACAAGAAAGGAGAGAAGGTAATACCAGCTGCCTTACCAGGCCCAAACTTAATTTCGTTACAAAATAATGTTGGTTTTAAACATATGAAAATCATAGCAAAGCTTTCAAAATATGAACAATATTGAAGCTTATGTAGTTTGGAGAACAGAAGGGAAGAAATTAAGTCTTACTGCTATGGGCACTAGTACTTGGGACTTCATAAACATAGCTGATTAACAAATGCACGTTTTAACACCTTAAACCTCAAGTTTTCATACTGGAGATCTCAGTATACCAGAACTGCAAAAGCAGCAACAGCTTATTCAACTTGTTTTACTTGCTGCTGGTTTCACTGTAAGAATGTGGCCTCAAACTTGACTTCTCCAGCACAGTAAACACTACAAAGTGTAAATAAATAACAAAATCCAGTGCAATTTCAGGTTTTAATATTTATGGCTTTAAGTGTGAGAAATCACTAGCAGAACAAATAGCTCCATTATCAAGGCATCTTCACCTCAGAAGCCCTCCTTTCTTTTCTCTCCTCCTGCCTCTTAGGTAACCAGAGGGAAGCAAGCTAACTGCTCCTCATAATTTTGAGTTGTACCTATTCTGTTCAATAATTCATCAGATCGTTTACACAAGGCAGCAAGATTGTTTACTCAAGTCCTGTCCTTGTGGACAGGACTCTTCCTGTGATGGTCAGCATCCTCCAGGAAAACATATTGTCTATAATGTCTGCTCCTCTCTCCTCCTCTGCTACCCACAGCCACCCCTCTCCCCTTGTTCACCTTTCTCAGAAGGGCAGCAGATGGCGACAAGGCTGCCATTAACTACCTGATTTGTCAGAGCAACTTCACCCTCTGACCAGTATCTGGGGAGAAGCCATTTCTTACAATCCCAGTAAGTTTTTTTCCATTTCGCACCATTTCTCCTTACCAAGGTTCCGCCCTCCAAAAACCTCCATTCCCCATCTCCTGCAGTCCAACCTCAAAATGCCCTCCTCAGTCTCCTGACTTTTTATGCAGGAACAATACCCTACATGTCCTAAAGCTGTGCAAGATACAACACTATAGAAGTGTAAGAGCCATCATATGTATGTCAGTGAGCAGGAGGTGCACACGGAGTAGGCAGGACTGGATACATGCACACACAGAACTTGTCCAGATCCAAGAGAAACTCCAGGAAGACTCAGCTTTGTTAGCAAAGATGTAAGAGTTTGTTTCAGTCTATTTAAGGTGATCGTATTAGTATGAAAATGCAAAGATACAGTTGCTGGAATGGACTTACTAATGGTGTTCTCATAAATGCTGTAATGAAGCGGCTTAATCCACCACAGATACATATGTTATTAGACTACAAAACAGGGCACAAATGTGCTCTTGTTGTAAAAATAATAATAAAACACAACCTTGAGAAGGTCTCAGACAACAGATTTTAAGTAATTAAAATTCCTCATCCAAAAAAAAAGTTATCACAACAATAGAATGCTACAGTATAAAAACACTAAACAATATTGAAGTTCTAAATGGAAACTAGTGTAAGTTGCTTAAAACCCATTTATTTTACAAATGTGCATCGATAATAGTGGTGTAAGTTGCCAGTTTAGAATCTATCTAAATGCAAGTTTTCTGTTATAAACAAGACCGCTGTTAACTGAGAGCTCAGTTCCATCAGACACTGCACATCCACTTGTGCCTAGCAATAAGGAAAAACACACAGGAATGCAACAGTTAACTCACTGAAGGAGCTCATCCATGGCTACAATTCAGGCTTGTTTTGGTGAAAGGTGGAAATGCAGAGGCTGGCTGTGATTTAAAAGTTAACACTTCGTAGGCAACTACTGAAGGAAACACAGATGAGATACGAAATGATTCAGTGATCTTCCCATGTATTTCAATATATGATACGGTAGATTACTAAAAATGAGACATTACAATGCTTATCAAATCGAGAATTTTATTGCTATTTCCATTTTGTACAAAACAATGTAAGGCAGGAAGCCAGGAAAGCGGGTTTAGGAACTACACCAGTCACTTCAAAATGCACCAGCAATATTAATTCTTATTTAATTAGTTTAAGGGATGATGATTTTATCAAAGAATTATTCCAATTTATCTCCTCGGAAACACACACAAAAAATTGTTTAGTACAAAATAAGCCCACTCTTAAAACCAAAGCTATATAAAAGCATGAAAGGCTAAAAGAAAGGTGTAATGGCAAATGGGCTCAATTTTTGAAGCTTTCATTTTAAAACCCGCATTACATTGGCCGAGAGGAAAAAGGATTTCAAACACATACTTCTAAAGCTATCTTTTAAAGGTAACGTGACATTAGAAAAGCTGTTCAAGATAAAGGGGCAAAAGTGGGAGTAGAGGAACCCAGCAGAGGCCAAAACCTCTTCCCATGAAACGACTTTCACAGGGTCTGCTTTAATAGCAAGAACACAATGTGTGACCCAGATAACAAGAGTAGCATCAAGGATTTAGTTTAGCAAAGCTGTAAAGCTGTCTAAAACGGGTTACAAGTCATTGATTAGCAAACACTTTTTCTAAGACTTGCACAGAGGTCCTCACGACATGACTCAGCACCCACCCACAGCCCAAAACAAAGATCTTTTATCTGTGTGACAGTCTGAGCCAGGGCTATTTTTTCAGTTGTTCACCTAAGCAAACACTTAGGGACACAATCAGCAAGAACCATTCACCACGTAATTTAGTAGCAAGAACTGTCATCAAATTATTTTCCTATGTTATTTTTGTGATAGTCAAGTTTCAGTCTGCCATTTCCTATAAACCACGTTTCACGGGTTAAAATCATTTAATATTTACATGACCACATATTCCACTTCAATTAAAAGGAAAAAAGCATTTTTTCCTTCAAAAATTTTTTCCTTCAAAAAGTTCTAAGCAAAATGAATAAAACTGGACACTTTACTATGCTGGTATCCTGAATAAAGCACGCTATTTTGCCATGAACTGTGAAAAATGTTTTTGATTTACCCAAGTGAATTTCAAATGTACTTAACTAATCAGTTATGAACAGCCACAAATGCAATGAAAGGAGGTCTTTTTTTTTCTTCGTGTAGTTTAAATGTGTAATGCAACATTTTTTTAAGAAGGATATTCTGAGTCTGTCTATATGTTAGAAGCTGTTTTCCTGACTTTTTTCAGTCTAGTTGAAGCTACTGATCCTGCTGAAATAAGGGATTAATGTAGAGCTCTGAAGTTTTAAGTTTCTGCTGAAGGTTCCATTTGTTTCCAATTGTTAACTACAACTGATTAACAGTCATGTACTTGAGGCACCACATGTATTTGAAGAGGCTGTAAAACAGAAGTTCACCTTATTCAAAACCAGTCTGACAGCCTCACATTCTTCGTTTTTTGTACTGATGTACTGATTTTATTCAAAAATATTGCTTGCATTACATCTCATTAGTGCATTCCAAATGCCAAACAAAAACACTCTTTTGGGCAAAGCAGCATAAAGCAAAACTCTTCTGAGCACAGCTTAAAATCAAGACTACTTTGAATGCTTTCTCAATAGCATCTTCTTGTCTTTGCACAATCCGTGCTGAGGCTCCCACAAGCTACTTGAGACAGCAAGGCAACAAAACCTGAGTGACATGAGCAGCTGAAGCTGAGCTGGGACTTGAGATAAAGTTTTGGACAGGATGAAGTACAAGCTATCGTCTAGAAAAAAGCATTCAAGAGTAGGTGGAGAGAGAGAAGGAAGAGTCTGTCAACAAAATGAGGCTGAAGTTTCACGGTATGTACTTACAGTGCTTTTGGACAAAATCTTCCATAAGGCAAAATGTGCGAAGTAATGAATGTGTATTTGGAACTCAGCTCCACTAACTACTCCTAAGATTTGGCAATCTAAATCTCACATGCAAGAAGCCTTCTCATTTGTGCTGAGATACATAACATGGACAATCTGCCTCCAAATACTGAAAGGCAGATCTTCCTGAAATTGTGTGTGTTGCATCTTCATGCGGGCTAGTATTTTCCAGGACTGTACAGAATAGTTTAGGTAATGAGCTTGCACACTGTGCCTGACAACATCCCTGAATTTCAAGCAAATTGTTCTGTAAGTGGCCTGCTTTGTAAACCTCCAAATAAGGCGTTTAGCCTGTGAGCATGCTCTTACACACTGTGGCACTAAGATGGAGCTCTGTAAAAGAGAGTTGTAAAATACCAGCAACAAAGACAGGAAAATGTTACAGGCCAAGCTGAGAAAACAAAGTATCTTGCTTATATACGCCACACAGTCAGAAAGAACTAATGGTCTACATATAGTTTAAAAGTAGTTTGTAAGCAAGATTGTTTTCAATCCAGCTGAAGCACAGCTAAATTATTTGTGGCTTGCCATGATGTTTTTAAGTAGGCAGAACAATCCCAGTTACAATTCCTCCTGCAGAGGACAGGATGGAAAAATACCCCACACAGAGCGCTGCCTCCCAGCATACAGTATTCTACTTTTGTTTTCTCTGATTACTTACAGCTTCAAGAAGTCTGTGCTTACAGAGCTAAAATTATAAATGCAAAGAAAAAAGTTACAGGACTGTAAAATTCTAAACAGCTTTTAAATTCACTTCTTGAATGAATTGTAAGTGATTAACAATGTCACGGAGGCATAACAGATAAAGGGGGAGGTAGCAAGATAGCCTCAAAGGTAAAACATACAAGAAGGACCATTTTTAATATGCAAAAATAGCCTTGAAAATATTACTTCTACATCCCACTCATGAATAAATTCCTTTATTATTCCTTTGAAGGGCTCTTAATACCTAGGAGTCTCCAAATGAGGTATGATAATCCACCAATCTCTATCCCACTAAGCGCAGAACAGACAGACATCAGGCTGATCTTGAATGCAGAAGCGATGTAAGACATCTAAGGGAAAGCAGTATGAGATCTTGTCTCACATTATGAAATCTTCTTCAGTGGAGGTTTTTAAGAAAAAAAAAAAAAAGCTTTACAAACAAAAAATATTAAGTAAAAAACACTACCAAATCACCAGAAAAGATACTGTCAGTCCTTGCTCCACAGCTCGGGGCATCAGACTAAATGGCCCTGAAGACCTTCCCAGCCCATCATTTTTAATATCGGCTTCGTATCAGCTGCAGTCATACACAGTTTGAAATGCTTTCACCACCTTGAAATGTTTACAAAGAGAGGTAAACACCAAACCTAAGAAAACAAGGCACTGACATTGAGCACCATGCCATATCTATTCAAAGAATCAGTCGTACATGAATTCAAAGGGAAAATGATCTTCAGGTGAGCAAGAGAAGTCACAAAGTAGTCGATTCATCTAGAGTATTTGGAAAAGAGAAGTGTGGATTTCACAGAAACAAAACCCCCTTCGCCAGGGGAGGTTTAGGTTGGAAATGAGGAGACATTTCTTCTCAGAAAAAGCAGTCAGGCACTGGGACAGGTTGCTCAGGGAGGTGGTGGAGTCACTGTCCCTGGGGGTGTTAAGGAAAGGTTGGACATGGTGCTTAAGGACATGGCTTAGTGGATGACATTGGTGGTAGGGAGACAGGTGGACCAGATGATCTTGGAGGTCTTTTCCAACCTTATTGATTCTCTGAATATTTATTTGGGATCTAGCTGTACTCCTTTCAAAGCCATTAAGCACACTTTTGAAAGAGGTTGCTTTTGACTACACATTAGAAGTAAACTGGGAATCTTACTTACAATTTCTGACAGCTGATAGAACAGCTGGGTTTTGCTTGTTTTTTAACCTGACTGCAGTTCCAGCAAGCCAAAGTAAATTTTGACTACCTTAGCCCTTTTCTAACCCAAGCTACTGATGTCCTCAGTTGAAGAGGCAGGAGATGAAAGCCTTTAGTAACCCATAGTCAGAGAACACTATTAGACACTGCAGGGTCGATTTCATCTTGAAATGCAAAAATGTAATTAATTCCTGAATTAATTCCTTTAAATGATGTTATTTTTCAGTTGCTTTTTCTCAAGTTACATAGGAGATTTTAAATGCTTTGATAAATTATGTCTTTTAATCTGAAACTACGTTTAATCACATCTTGTGCTCTACATTTTCAGAAACATCACAAAATGAGTCTCCAGCTAACACATGCGAAACTGGCAAACTGTATCAACAATAGCTGTTCACTTCTTTAAAAAACTGATTTGTTTTTCCCCAGATCTCCATCAGTACCCGTACAGCCTACGTTCAGCTGCAAGCAGAAGGAATTGGATTAGAAGAATAATCAAAATGCATCTTACAAATGTCAGTTTCTAGGAAGTGAATTATCTGCATGTAAAATTAGTCAATATAGGTCATTTTAAAAAGCAGGTGAGACTTATTCCCTAGCTATAGAATGCTGACAGTTTCTTTAGCACACACTAAAGAACAACTATTTTCAAACTAAATTATATGCTCTTAATGGCATTTTTTTTATATGATTGTTGAAATAACCAGTGATCTCATTAGAGGAATATCTGGAATAGAACTGAGACAGTTGACCTTAGTAAGAGTTTTGTTGTTGACATCCTTGGGGCTAGAGTTTCATTCCTGGACTTCATGCAACCAAAACTTTCATTTTTCTGAAATAAATAAGGATTAAGTTGAACTTTATAGCAAGAGCAGGTAAAATTCACATAGGTAAATTCTTATCTTTATAGCAAATCATTCATTCCCTTCTCTCCTCTAAAACTGAGTTTAACACAGTCTCCTGCTAAGAGGAGTTCTTCTGGATAAAATCTCAGAAGAATTTCTGCCCACTAGGAGGAAGGAACGAAACAACCCCACCCCCAATCTCTACATATACCTATAAAAAGCCAACAGCATTTTCCACACAGGAATAAGCATTTTGCTTTGGAAGCCCTGACTACATTTTCCCAGCAGTTCTGTTAATGATTGTCTGCTTGCTTCATTTAATAAAATGACTTAATTTCTTTAACAGTGCTTGCATGTACCACTAACATTTTAGTTTGTTTGGGGCAGATACATGTATGATTTTGTACACCTTCCACTTTTTTTTTTTTTTTAAAAAAAAAAAAGTATGTGTGGCTATATTCCTAAGACAAAAACAACTGCACTGAATAAGCGTGTATAGAAGCTTTTAAAATATCATTCACTATTTTGAAAGACTCTGAGGAACTTTTACAGCAGTAAAACTATGAGAGCTTTGTTTAAAAAATTATTTCTTCTTATGCAGTGAAATTCTCTGTAGGAAAAAAAATAGATTTTCTGATAGACAGATTCTTTGTAAGCGATATTCTACAATAGCCAGACTGAATGGATTGAGAGGGGAAATGGCAACACTCAAAACACATGGCCTTTTTTAAGGTTTCACTTCCCATGCACTACAGGAAACCCCATGTCTGATACCTGATACAAGCAAAAGTCATTAGAAGTTATTGTACAGTATTGTTTTTATTATTTTTTTTTTTAACACTCAGACACCAGGAAGTATACCAATGTATTTTAACAAAATAAAATGCAGTAATCCATAATAAGCTTTCTCCAATATATCCATGCTACCTCAGCTTATCATAGGCAGTAACAGACCTTTCTGGACTGCTCTTTTACTAACCTGCAAGAGTTGTGCCCAATTTACTGTAATCTTCCCAAATTCCACTCTGTAAATCCCACACCTCCAAAGTCACATTCCCAAGGAGAGAAGGCTCTCCTACCATAAAACAGGCTCTCCTCACAGCATCAGCAGGAAGGTACCAAGATAAGTTTCATTCACAAATGTTTTTTTCTGTTTTGTTATAGTCTCAGTCACTTGACCCAGGGGACTGGGAACAGAAATAAATGGATGTGGCCAGTGTTCATGTCAGACTAAGCACTGGGACATTCATTCCTCTGTGCTGAGTTCTGTCAATCCTGTTTACATCTTATAAAACCTCAGGAACACAAAAACAGCAAAAGAGGCCCTGAAGCCCTCAAGATTTGGTATTGGGGAAAGGCCTTATTTTCCTAAATCTCTTGTGGTACAAGACTGAGACAGTAAATCTGTGCTTCTTAAACTTCTCCATTCAGGACCTGAAGCAGTACTCTTTGTTTTTTCCTCTGCTTAACAGATGCTATGCCAGCTACCAGTATGGGATCCACTCTCTCTTGCTCCCAGCTTATGACCTACAGCTCTTTGCCCTTTCATCTACCCACATGACAGACCCAGCGGCTGCCCAGTGAAAGAGAACAAGATATTTCCTTCACCCCGCACCCCCAACGTGCCGCAGCCACCAGTAAACCGAGTTACCTTTCCCTCACGACACAGGCCTGACCCCCGTTCTCCCTGCATCCCGAGGGAGAAGAGCCAGCCCTTACTTCAGAAGGCGACCACACCACGACCCGCGCCCCCGGTGCAGCGGTACAAATCCCTGCTATAAAGGTTCTTCCTCCAGCGTTTTTAACAGACCGGTGCCACCACTCCCTTCCCTGCACGCACCCCCACGGCCCCACTCCTGCGCCCGTGCAGCCCGACCCTTCCCCCCCCCGCCTCCCCACACGCTCCCACAGCCGCCGCCGCCCCCTCCCCGCACACACAGCCCCGGGCCGGCCTCTCCCGGTGCAGGGGGCGCAGCCCGGCCCGGCTCTCCCGCAGCTTCCCCTTTCCCCCGGCGGCAGGCGCCTCCCCAGCACCCGCTCGCTGCGGCGGCTGCCGGCTCGCCCCCCCCCACCCGGCGGAGGAGCCCCTCGGGGCCGTAATGCCGCGCTCAGCGCCCCGCCGCGCCCCCCTCACCGACCTGTGGAGCCAGCCATCTTGTCCGAGCCCCCCCCCCCAGCACCGGGCCGGGCCTGCACGCCGCGCGCGTCACTTCCGCCTCGCGTGACACGTCACTTCCCGCACGGCTCGGCGGGCGGCTCCGCCCCCGGGAGGGTGGCTCTGCATGGAGGGGGCGGGGCTGCGGGGAAGGGGGCGGGGCTATGCTTGAGGGGGCGGGGCTACGGGGAAGCTCCCTTTGCTCCAAGCTGTCACGTGCTTCCCTGTAGGAGCTCACCTCTCACCCTTCCAGTCAAAAAGCAAAGCGGTCTCCCCTGAAATACAACCTCTGCTTAGTGCTTAGTCCAACAGATTAATGGCCCTCTAACCCAGAAAATGGTCATCAACAAGAGCCTGTCATAAGCTTTACTGTCAAACGCCGCAGAGCATCCCTTCTAAGAAAACCCAGAACTGCGCGTATGGATCGTAGCAAACAACGTGCTGCAATCGTGTGAAGTAAATGCCTTTCTACAGAGTCTACGCTTCTAAGCACAGATTCTACAGACAGCCCTCTTGCTGTAAACAGCAGTCTCCAGGGTTGGCAGAATAACGGTCCCCAGGCTCCAACCCATCGCCGGGGGAAGACCTTTTAAGTATTATTTGGAACAAAGTCATGAGAGAAGACAAATCAGGAATAATTATTCTCCCTTCCTCAGACTACACTACACTCAGACATTCGATAACTGCATCTTACAGGTCTAGTGCAAACGTTTTTCACAGAATGAATAATTAACTTGTGTAATTCATTTATAGCACAGTATGGTAAGAGGACAAAAGCCTATGTGAGCAGCAATAATAATACTAATCACACTGAATTGCCTTGTTTTTCTTTACACAAAATAGATCTATGCAACTACTGACTCAAATTGTGCAGATAGAGCCAGAGGAGTCAGTGCTCTGGAACGGACACTGGGCTCTGGAAACTACTTACGCCATCATCAGGTAATTTCCTCCCACAGGTCCTGCTTCTGGGAGCTTGGACCCTTATTTTTCTCAGCCCAGTAAATTCTTCACAAGACAGTGTATCTAAAAAGAAAATACATAAAACGCCTCATGGGATAAGAAAAAGCTCTTTTATTCATATCACAGTGCATTCACAAGCACTACATTATAGGGAGCTGTACATAAAGATAACGAGCACTCATTAGTCCAGAATTTACAGTCAGAAGCCATTGTTCTGCAAGTGACTGCAGACTGCGCCTGCCCCACTGAATTCTCTCATTTCATCAGTGCACAACTTGCGTCTGATTAGCTGAGAAGAGCAACATTACTCATCCTCTTTAAAAGCAGAGGAAGCATCAAGTATTACGCAGTAATAGGAGCACAGAAAACACAGAAGCAGTAATAATCACATAGAAAATCTCTACAGAATCTTATTCTAAGCAAACCGACATTTAAACCATTACCTGACCACAGAAAAGACCTCCTGAAGACCACAATGCTCTTCTCAGTGGGCTTCATTTTACCTGGCAGTCTTACAGTTGCATCTTTTCTCTCCAATATATGGGAAATATCAGAAAAATAAATTCACTTTCTATCCAATCCATCCAGAGGTTAACTACTTTCATATCATATCATAGGAGGATCTCTTGCACACCCATGCAGCACGCTATTTCCCCCTTCATTAACTTGAAGCCCAATTTGTAATTTTTGCTTCCTGATTTCCATTTATCTTAGGATGTGTACTTCGAAGATTCTGATAGCACTAATTCTCTGTAGGAAACTTTCTATAGGAAAGTTTCACTCTGTTTCCTCATGCTGCCTCAAACTGGAATTCCAAGCTGTTAAATATCTAAATGAGCTAGTAAGAAAATCAAATCAGACTAAAAAATATCTCATGACAACTTAAAACGTGTAAGTAGAGTCTTACAAATAAAATTTCCGTGGTATTTCACGGATGTGAAGCTTCATAATCAATGGATATAATTTTGTTACGGGAAATAATACATCGAATATTCTAACCCATTGTTTCTAATAGCTTACACAACAACAACAACAGTATTCCTCACAGGGAAAATACAAAATTTGTTTCATTATACACTAAACTGTATTATAAAAATATATTAATAATAAAATCATAAACCACATAATCATAAGCCAAAGTTTTCCAGGAACACTGTCACAAATCTCTCAATTTATTTTTCTCTGTAATTCATTCATGTTGTTTATTACTGCTTTGAAATGTCAGTAAGTTTTATTATTTTATGTAAGGAGTATTTTTCCTCCTATACATAACATAAAAACTTACCACTTTGACAAGTAAAACTAAAATACTGAAAACAACATGTCAACCTTTTTAGACTACAATTCAGTCTTTTTTTTTATTTTACACTTAGTTTTTCTGGTATAATGGTATTAATAGAAAGTATTTTTATGTACTGCACAAAGAATAAATACCAAAAAGAGGCACTGGAGAATGCGGGCATCGATCCCGCTACCTCTCGCATGCTAAGCGAGCGCTCTACCATTTGAGCTAATTCCCCACCTGGAAAAAAAACTTTGAAATGTCGACTTGTGTACTCCAGACTTGCTGATTACAACACAACCACTTCTGATTATACATTCGTTGTTTCTTGCCGAGTCATTCTTTCCACTCACCAGCAACTACCTGCAAGTGACAGCTGGAATCATGTGGTGCATCGTCCTGCATGTATGCTACCAGAATAATCTTAATTCAGTTCTGTTACAACACTAGCATTTGTTATTTAGCTGGTTTCATATATGAGGATCTCCAAAGTATTGACCTATATAAGGAAAAAGAAAAGTGTTATTATAAAAAACTTGTATTGAACAACTGTTCCAAATTCAACATGGAAACCCGAGGTCTTTCCAATTTTCAATGCATACACATGAAAAACCTGATCCAGGAAATGTTTAATGAGTGAAAAATATTACATAGCTGATTGAAATCGTTTTACTGTCTCAATATATACACATATTTATGTAAGGAAGCAAGAATAAATAAGGGAACAGACTGGATGGCGGTATTTTGGAAGCTCCCTAAGCGGTCCCTTTTCTAACAGGCTGTACAGCTTACAAAACAGGCAGGGTTGCCCTGCTCCTGCTACCTTCCCTTCCCCTCCTCCGGCATCCTCTGTAAGGAAAAGACACGGAACGTAATGATTTACCAGCTCTACCGGCACTTTTGAAAGAGAAAAAGAAAAAAATAAAATAATAATAATAATAATAAAAGACCAGCTTCACGCGTTCCTCGCCCCGGCGGTCAGGAAGCCGAGAAATTCAGACGCGGGCCGCGAGGCGGCAGCAGGGGCGAGGCGGCCTCCGGCCCTCAGGGCCCGGCCCTGTTTCCTCAGCAGCTCGTTCCCCCCCCCCCACACACCGTCCTCGGTGCCCCCCAGCGTCCCTGCCTTTCTCCCCTCTGCTGCTCTGGGCCTCCTCCTTTTCCACTCCCTCCCCCGAGGCCAGCAGGAGACGCGGAACCTAAAGCTGGGATGAGAGAGTCTGTCGGGAGGCTGCAGCAGAGGCACCTTGAGGTTGAGCTCATTGTCGCTGTGTTGCAGTTCTGTAACAAATTCCACCTGAATATAATTCATCATCACGGGTTTTTAGAGTTTAACCAAACCCAGGCTGCCTTCCACTTTACACTTCCTTATTGTTTTAACAACAGAAGTCTCCCCGGTATCTCTGAAATATAAGCTTGCTACAGTACTTAAAACGATGCACTTGACAAGAGAATTGAGACTCTGGTTCTCTGCAGGATGAGAAGAATTCACATTTTTTCCCTACTTTTGCATGCTAGTTACTGTACTTTTGCACTCTTGGCTGTAGGCCCCATGTACTGCTGCGTGTAAATGCACCTAAACTATATAGGCCATAACCCACCATAAGGTGACACCCTGTTGCTTAAACTTACGCTCTTCCACTTAAAGAGGCAAGGAGATTATTCTTGTGCTGCATTAGCATTATACCAGATCAATGAATTTTTTGCTAAGTTAAGTCGTGCTTCTCACTCCACAAAATATGACAACAGAAGAGAAGGCATTACTCACCCATCAAGCCTAAGTCAGGCTAAGGGGAAACCAAATCAGATGGCAAATGGATGCAACATTGCCACCTGACTGGTTTCTACCTGGCCTGCCTGGTTTTCATGTTGTCTGACTGGCTTCTGATGACAACAAATGGGCTGGCTTATGTACATCAGCACTAACACGATGGATTGCTTGGATTGCAATTCAGTTGTTTCTGGAGCTGCATTCTTAGACAAGTGGCAACAGAAAGCCGGAATAATTGAAAGTAATTCACTCTATTCTGTATAGCAGTATTTGCTTGGTGCTTGAAAAGCTTTAGTGCTGATCTGCTACAGATTTCATGAGTGTGCCAGCCACAAGAAAATGGCACGTGGAACAAAGAATAATGGTATTTGGAAAGGATATAGTTAGCTGTCAGCTCTCTAATACTATGAACGGTTCTAGTGAGAATAGGAATTAGAAATAAAGCTGTTGTGAAATTGTGCCTGTTTTTAAATTCAAGCTGTGTTACAGGCATTTTTTAAAAATACTAACACTAGTCCAGCCAGAGTTAAATACCATTCTTGTTTTGTTGTTGTTGTTTTGGTTTGGTTGTTGGGGGGTATGAATGTTTGTGTGTCATTTCTGAATGCTTGTAGGAAGTTTCAAGATTAACTATCATATTAAATTGATGTATCTGTAGCTCTTGTGAAGTAAGGAGGTATTTTTTCAATATAAATAATTCATTTTTCTAAGCCAGCTGCTACAACATGCAAAGAAGATTCAGCACATTTTCTGCACTCAAAACACTAGAGGGAAAACATAATAGCTTTTGGTATCAGCAACTCCTCTTTCTTGTGAGCGTTAATTAAAATAATTAATCAACTACTGTGAACACAAAGCTTGAGTAGGCCATTGGAAGGCACTAAATTAGACATCAGTGAAAAAAGTGAAGTCTGGATACTTACAAGGAAAACTACAAAAGCTGCATCTGTGTTTCTCACCTGGGGAAGCTTTCTTACAGCAAATGTTTCACTGGCAGTAGCAACTGTGATATAAAATCCCGCAGAAGTAAGGTGTGTGTTTTTCATGTGACCTTATTTATGCAAATTCAGTCACCTTTAGGACTCTCATATGGGCCTAGGAGTACCTTAATCATCTGTAGGAATTTTGAGTGAGGTAGCTAACCAACATTAATTATTCCATGGTAAAGGCCAATCATCTTTAGTGGTTATGACAAAGATCATAGTTGGACCAGACATTCCTGAGTAACCAGAAGACGGTATTGTTATTCTGAGGTAATGGAGAAAAACACAACATAACTTGTATTTATCTTTATCTCTTGAAAAGATTAACCTTTCATGATGTGAAGTTCTTTAGAGATGATTACAATCAATTCAAATGCTGCTATAATCTTAAGTGACTGGTAAACAATTCAAAGGCTGCATTGATCTTGTTTAAGTGGTACTATACACCATTAACATTATTTCAGAACCTTTTATTTGAGAAGTGTTGAAGTAGCTGTAATTTTACTAACAATATTTAGCCAAAGGAGGGCTCATGAGCTACAGAAAGGCATGAGCTTTTGTCATCAGAAAACTACCAGGGTTCTTGCCTAAAGAAAATTTTGAGTTCCTTGTTTCTCCTTCATTATTTTTTTTAAGGAAAACAATATTTAGCAATATGCAAAAACAGTAAAGTTACAAATGCACAACAGATGGGCTACTGCCAAAATTTTCAGACTCCAAGGAACTGAGACAGATGGGAGCAAGCTGGAGCAGCTAAACCTACATAATTTCAGCAGCTGTGCTGGAAGGAGAGCTCAACGGTGGGTTTTCCCATCCTCTTGAAAAATGGCCTTTGCTTGCTAGCAGTTAATCTGATGTCTGGTGTTGACACTTGAGAGATCAACTCTTTTTTTCTGTAGAACAGGGTAAGTTTTTACAGCGTACAAACCAGCCTTATGTTTTATAGTATCTTTAAGAAAGAAAAAAAAAAAAATGAGAGAAAGATATATATCTAAATAATTTAAAGAGTCACACCCTCAAGTGCCATCAATGTGGTTGTGAGGTAACAATTCCATCCTCCTTAAACACAGATCAATATACATATTTTTAAATTACTTTTTCCAACCTCCACCCTCACTGCCTAAGAAAATGCATGAACATAAGTCTAATTACAAGATTACATATTCATAATAATACATATTCATAGTATAATTTACAAAAAGGCATTTTAGTATATTTAAAGGTCTATACACTCAGCTGTTGTTTTTGCTACTTATGGGCACCACATGTGAGAAATCTAGGGCAAAATCTGCTCTTGCCAACACTGCCTTCCCCATCCCTGGAAGATCCAGTAGGCAGCTGTAACAGTGGGCTCTTTGGGAGGGAAAATGAGGGCTGGATGCCGTGAAATGCCCTCACCATACAGGCGAGGCTGTACTTTCGAAGACTTACCTACTGCCCCTCTGATAAAATCGGGAGCTAGGATGTGTCTCTCTGTGCTTTTGATGGCAGTCCTCACCTCCCAAGTGTTTTGTCACCTCACGTGAGGAAAAAAACAAACAAACAAAAAAAAATCATGGTGTGGGAGGGAATATGATGCTGGTAGGGTGCTGTCACAGAAGGTTCCAGCACAGGGTGGAGTCCTGGTAGCTTCTGAGGGCGGGAGGAGAAGAGCCCTCAGGTCTGGGCTTGGTGTCAGCCTGAGCAACCCTCGAAGGAGAAGAGGTTTGTCTGTAGTCTTTTCCTCTAAGAAAACTGTTTTTTCACAGCATGGTGTTTCTGGGGTTAGGGCATGCTGACTTTGAGGAGGGGGTGCAGGTAAGTGCTCTCAGTCTCGCAGTGTCAGTAGGGTAGTGCTGGGGGGGAGGTTCTTCTGTGGCACTGCCATGGCTTGGGCTCCAGCTCTCCTGGGGCTGCTTCCAACACCAATCTTGTGTCATGTTAGTAAAGGTCTAATAGCTGTTGTTTGCTTTCTCTTCTGATGCTGCACAGCCTAACTTTGCTCAGCGTATGGTTGAGACTAAGAAAGGTAGAAGGATCAAGTCAGGGGATAATGTGGGTTGAAGAAAGTTCTAAAATGGCTGCTATCTTCAACTTACTGTCTTTTTAATTGAGTTTGTTTGTGATGTTTTTGTGCTATGCATGTGTTTTCAGTGTACTGGAAGTAAGTAACTTCATCAGTGCATGCAGCTCTTCTACTGACAGGTCTAATTTCTGTATTTTGATTCTACATTAACTATATAGTGGTGTATGAAAATGCAAGAGCTTGTCTTTGTTAAATTGTTTATCTAAGAAATCAGATGCTGAATATGCACTGAACAGCAGCAAGTTCTGTGTACCTTAAACCTTCTAATCTTTGAACGCTGTGGCCAAATTTTTCAATCATTCAATATAACCAGTTCTTTCTGTCTTTTTCTCATTTGGTTTGTTCGCTGGGATTATTCTACTTAAACTTACTTTATTATTCTGGAGAAATATGATTGTATATAAGCAAGGAAAACGAGATCATAAGTTCTCATCCAATGTAAACATGTCAGCGGAAAAAAAAAATGAAAAGAAAAATAGAAAAAGCATGATTTTTTTTTCTTAAGGTTGTTTGGCAGAAATACAGAACCTCTGTAAAAGAAATTGCCAAGATGTAAAGAAAGCGTTCTGGGAGAGGAAAAAAGGGGCAAGGTGGCAGGAAACAGGTTGCATTCTTGTATTCTTGCTTATTATAAAGCCTAGAGCCTATTGGTGTAGGGAATGTGGTGGAGGGAGTGTCTCAAGTTCAGGTGGTAGAAGAGATTAAATAATATATTATTTTCTTTAATATATATATTAAAGAAAATTGCCAGAACCGGTGTGTGCAGTTGAGTTGTAAGCCTGAGCGGGCTTCTGAGCCTGTGTGGGCTTCCCTTAACTAAGCTGTGCTTTACCATTCAGAAGGAGGCATAATGTAACCAAGTTCCTGCCTGGGCTGCGTGCAGACAGGGCTAATAATAATAATAATAAAAAAAAAAAGAGTAGAAGGGTACTGGCTGTTGGCTTACAACACAGGTATTTTTAAGTCTTGATTGATTGTTACTCAGAAAAAATACTAAAAAAAAAAATGAAAAACTGTAAAGTTTACTGGGCTTTTTTTTTTTTTCTTTAATTGCTTTGAAATAGTTAATAAAATGCTTAGAGCTACATATTCCTGTCTGTTGGAGAATCATGCTATTTTGTGAGGGATTTTAGATCATCTATTTTTGTCAATCATATGGCGAGCAGAAGGCATTCTGGCTAAAACAAGGAAAAAATATTGAGGGGAATTTCTAGTAATCAAGCCAACTAATGTAGAGCTATTTTGTTTCTTTACTCTTCTGAAATGTACAGTGCCATGACTGGCATAAATCTAAGTCACTTCTGAAAGTGGGTCTTACGTCACTCTGGTGCTCTATAATCTTCTCGTCATAACGAAATGCTGTGTTTTTAGGTACTGTGTGACTAAGCAAAGCAACTTCTGGATCTTCCAGAGCTTTTTTTTTTTCACAGAAATAGGAGTGGTCGCATGAAAACATCATAGGGTAGAAGTACCAGCAAGCTTTCTTACTTCTCCAGACCTATTGACCACTGGGCTGTCTGTCAGACAGCTTCAGGAATGTCTATGGTAGCTGCAAATAATTGCAGCTGTAACAACATAATTATTTTCTACAAATTAACTTCAGGTGCTTCTTTCTAAGCTGATTAAGTTTTAATCTCGGAGAAAAAAAAAAAAATTCCCAAACCAGCTGTTTCAATCAGACTGAGGGAGGGAGGAAGTAACAAGATAATGAAGTTTGTTAATGGGAGAAGTGAGTATGTGTTGGACATCTGGCACAGGGATTTGTGGTTAAACCACTGGTCCTCATCAGGCAGAGAGAGAATGGGGATCCTGGATGCTGCAAAAGCATTTTTCTTTTTCAGAAAGTGAGGTTAATGCTAGTGACATATAACTAAGGGGAGCGTTGGCTGGTGAATTGTAGCTCTTCTTTGTCTGGTCAGTGATAAGTAGCATCTTGCTTCTTTACCTCTTTGGTTCTCCTGCCTTCTCTAGAGGATTCTGTTTGCTCTTTTTGTTATGATATTTAATTAACTATTACTAAAATAATATTCCCAGAATACCTTTGGCTTTAAAAAACAAACAAAACCTGTATTTGTCTTAAACTGTCACTTTACCTGAGAAGTGGATGTTTGCAACTTTAGGTCTACCTGGGCTTCTCTTGGTTAAGGTGTCTAGAGACGCATGCTGTGTCTTCTGAAGTAGCGTGTATCCTAAACCCTGTCATGCTGTGATGTTCCTAAAATCTGTTAGCAACATACAACTTCTGTGGGTATGGTACTCGGAAACTACGGATAGCATGATGGATATTGGGCAAAGAAGAAGGAAGGAACTTTGTCGCTAAAGGATGGTCTATTTGACTTGTCCAAAACAGCTGAATATTCAGGAGGAGGAAAAAAAAATAAAATAAAAATGTCATTCATAAAATTTTTAACATTGCCAGTGGAACTTTCGAGAAAAGTAAGGAGAGTGTTTTATATTAAAGTATCTCCACAGAACATCCCCGTACTTTCTGGAGTTAGTACTTTAAACCATTTCATAGATATGTAAACCACTAATACAAATGTAAACATGAGATGCTTTGCTTTAAATGTTTATCTGTGAACTACTTGTTTTTTGAGATTCCCCTTTTTGAGATTCCAAGTCCCGATGCCACAATACTGTGCTTAAAAAAAAAAAAAAAGTTTAATATTTTTCAAAATCAGATTTCAATTGGAAGAGCAGGACCACAAGGAACTTAATTCTCAAGGTTGAACAGGTGACAGTCAGTCTGCAGGAAGTGGCATATGAGTAGTTGCTTCTGTGTTAAAGTTAGTATGGTCAGAGTACCAAATACTTCAAACACTGAATATTTTTAAAGGGTTTTAACCAAGTTAATTGCCTTTCCATTACTGCCTGCTTTTTCTTTTTATCCGTTTCAGTGTCACTTTCTGACTGCCTAACAAGCAAGTAGTTGGTCAGTGGTTAATAACACACATGGGTTTGGGCAGTGGCCAGCGCTCTGAAGCAGCAGCTGTTTGGGCAAATTTATTCCTTATGGCTTCGACCCTCCAAGCTGAGTGACAGGATATAGAGATTGTGTACATAAGAGGCAAAAACCCATGGAACATGTTGATGCTTGATCATTGTGGCAATGAGATAGTCAGTCACAACAGGTTAATGAATCTGAGTGTTCCAGATCTGTGCTTGTTTTATTTCTAAGTTATATCAGAATCATAAATGGTTTTATTGTCACTTTCAGAGAGAAGACTCTAGTAGTTGACTTGAAATAACAGAAAATGTTAAAGACCCTTTTTTTTCTTTTCTCTGTGTTTTCTGACTGATCCTGCAGAGCTGAAACCAAAGCACTGGACAGAACTTTCCGTGCTGTTCCATTGCAGCCATGATTTTATTACTAATATTTTTTACTTTTTAATTATGTGTGTCTGATTTTTATATGTATATGTGAGCGTGCTTGTGTATCTGGTAATGCAGTCACCCCTTACGAGCTCCCACAAGAGAGGCAGGTAACAGGAACTATTATTTTTTTTCTCAAATGCTTTGTTTGCCTGGGAGCTTCTTCTGTTTTTGTCCCTTGTGTAACTTGGGCCCTGAGCTCCACTGCCACAAGAGCAACTGAAAAATCTGCCATTATATCCTGCAGTCGTGTCTGTTACGTTGTGAAATGTGGAAGTGGGTAAAGGCGCTCGGCTGATGATCTTCCACTTAGGGTTTGAGGATTCTGCCTCTGAGCAGGCAGAATTGCTTGGTGTGAACATAAAGCTACAGTTCCTTAGAAGGACACCCCTTATGTTACCCAGATGCACTCAGCTGAACAAAACTGTTGCTCAGCCAAAGTTTCTTGCTAGGCCACATTCCCCCCGAGGCTGTCAAGACCAGTTTCTTAAAGCTCAGACCTCAGCCTTTCGTCATTCCACTGGGAAGCCGTGGCCTGTTATCCCCCACCGCAGGTGCTGGTAGGAGGTAAGAGATGGGGCGGCGGGCTCTGACAGGAGTGCTGTTCGGGTGGGAAGCCCGGGTGAGTTTGGGCGGCCGGCTCTGCCGCTCCGTGGGGCAGCAGGTCGGTGTGGCTGGGTACATAGCGAGCCCGGGCGGGCCCTGGCGGCCAGGGGGAATTAGCTCAAATGGTAGAGCGCTCGCTTAGCATGCGAGAGGTAGCGGGATCGACGCCCGCATTCTCCACTCTTTTCAACGGCCGCCCGCCGTGTTTCACACACCTCAAGATTTTCTTCCAGAAAGCCCTCAAGTTGCTGAAAGAAAATATCCGCTTATCGCCGTGAGGAAACGTTATCCGATTTTTTCTGTTACCAGTCGAAATGTTTTTCTTTTCTGCTTTGGGAGAGAGGTTTGTAAACTTCCGTTCTCTCTAAAATTATGGGGGATGCCGTCCACAGGCACGCAAAAAATACGTCCCTATTGACGGGTTTTAAAGAGTGAAACAAAACCACCCTGACACACGGTCAGGGTCTCTTCTCATCACGGTCTCTTCTGCTTTTTGGCCACGATTCAGTTTTTGTACCTTATGATGTTGTAGGGCTGCTTAAAATTTAGGTGCGTTTTTCCAAAGCAGTTTTTTAAGGATTAAAATAAATCAGTTTAGTAAGCATGTGCACAGTGTTAACGATGTAAGCTATTAATGTTGATCAAAGTGCCTTTTTAAAGTGCGAATTGTTTTCTTATAAAGGGTTGAGGAAGAAGTTGAATGAATTGTGAGAGGATTGAAAGAGTCAATGGAAGCGGTTGGAGGCAGAGAGGAATGTGAGCTAACCTGCCAAGTAAGCTAATTTTGGAAAATTGACTTGTAAAATATAATGCATGGTTAATGTCACTTGAAACTATGTTAGGAAGATGTGTGCCCTGTCAATCCTAGATACAGCAGGTGAGAGGAAGCTGGAGAGATGGTGATTCTACAGTGAGCTGAGGAGATTATATATATATATATAATCTGTATGTATGTATACACAGTGCATACTGCTGTGTTTCCTTATAGGCAATTTCTCTAACTTTTCATATGACTAAAAAAATAGACCCACTAAAAGTCAATGTAATAGCCAGAAGTGAACTTTATTTCCGGAGTTACAGAACGTACTAATTTTTTTCAGAGTTGACCAGTGTCACCTGCTAACTGAGACTTCTTCACGTTCAATTTGCCTCGTGAAATGGTGTCTGTTACCAGATAAAGACTTTCTTTCAGCAACTCGAGGGCTTTCTGGAAGAAAATCTTGAGGTGTGTGCAACGCGGCGGGCGGCCGTTGAAAAGAGTGGAGAATGCGGGCATCGATCCCGCTACCTCTCGCATGCTAAGCGAGCGCTCTACCATTTGAGCTAATTCCCCTTCGCTACTCCAGTGCAAAGTGGCCGCACTTGTGCAGAATCGTTCCTCGGCTGCCCTCGTTGCTCCTCTTTGCTGGGCTGGGCTGCTTATCCGGGAGCGCTGAATCGTCGGGGTACTTCTGCGGAAAGCCTGGTAGCTTAAAAGTAAGAACACTCATCCAACCCACGAGAAGCCGTGGTGCTGATGCACTTTCTGGTTCTTTAATTTGATAAAGTTGTACTTGAGCAAAGGGACTTGTAAATCTAGAAAGTACACTGTTAGTCACTGAATGGCAACGTTGTTTTTCTTCCTTGCGTTTTTCAAGTCTTACTTTCTTTTCCAACTTTATTTTCAGTTAGTATTCTAATTAGCTCTATGTAAATGATAAATATAATGGTTTAAATACTCATTCTTATCATAATTTGTGGAAATAAAGTACTTGTTTTTCTCATATCTTCCTAAAGTATATTCTAGGTATACCTACCTTTTTGTATTGACTTTGATTCACATAAATAGTTTTGCATCTTAAATATATGGGGTCATTAAAAAAATCAGAAATATAAAAAGCCAAGCGTGGCCAACCAACAAATCCCTTGGTAAGTTATTTAGGAAAAAGGCTGCTATGGTTTTGTGAGAGGCTGCAGAGGTAAAATACAATGCGAAGTCTGCTCATAAAGATCATGCACTCTTAATACTAAATCAAGTCTTATTTTGCAGTAAGAAGTACTTTGGCAAAACTCTGTTTCCAGGTTGTTAAATCAAGGAGTGCTTCTTAGATTTAAAGAATAAAAACAAAGTTTACAATGAGCAATGGTATGTCAGTGTAACCAAAGACAACAGTGGCAATGAAAATTATATAATACAAGATTTCTCACTTGCAGTTTAAATGCAGAGAAGTTGGTTCTGCTAGTAAAGTAAAATATGCAGTAATCCAACAGTGCATGCTCTGTCAGTTGTCTCTAATGGCTTTAGCTTACTGACAGCATCCAGTCAGAAGAAAAAAAATTATGAAATTAAATATCAGCTAGTTACAACTTGTGTAAAGTAAGATAGACTTAAAGGCTTAAAAACTAGCACAGTACAGATTCAGGATGAGATGCAGAACTGGAACTGCTTTAGTATCACTGCAAATCCTCTCCTATAACTTATACTCTCCTACACTTCCTCAGTATCTACACAATAATAGATAAAGATTTGTTCTTACAGCTCCTTGCAGTACCTTCTAACTGACTATATCGACGTCGCTGGAGTAAACTGTAAAACAAACGTGCAGAAGTGGTTTGAGTCCTTCCCACAGGCACATCTCAGGCTGGGTGATTGCCCACTGCACGTCTGCAGCTGCGATCTTTCCCATGTGGAATCTCACAAGGCTCGGCTCCTTGTGCATTTTTTTATCTACCCTGTGCCACCTGAGTCCGTTTAAAAACAGCAGATGACCTCTCCCTACTTTGCATCAGCAAATCTCACTGCCACCACTGAAATGGCGAACGCTTGGAAAAGCCAGCTCGTAGTTTATTTGATGCCTAAGTCAGATAAGGGTGAGGGAAGACCTCTGCAATAGTACTATTTCCATTCATTAAAAATGTGTATTTCATTTTGAAAGTCCATTGTCTTGTGATCTTGATTTATTATGATTGCCAAGTTTTCATGTAAGAAGACGAGTAACACTTTGTAACTTCTCCTTTAGGTTGGGAGAATTTCCTTACCTACATTGCTGCAAATAAGCTGACCTTTTTAATTCCTTTTTTTTCTTCTCTATCCTGTATTTCAGCTGAGAAGGCTTTGTGTATGCATACTATGATTTAGCACAGATCACTTTCAATGCCTCTGCTTGGCAACACAAACATAACCTGATACAAACTCGTATTACCAGCTTCGACTTTCACTTTCTAGGTGCCTCCAGGTAAATGCGAGTTTTGCATCATTTTTAAGCTGCTCCATTGCGCTGTCTGTGATGTTACTTCCCTCAACGCAGAACTAGCTGCCTCATCAAAAAAAGGTAAATCTAGTGCGAGTGGGTGGAACCAACAGGCTGTAGGCCCTGAGTTTGTCACGTAAAGGAGCATGAAGTTCCTTTGCATGTGACTGTGAGAGTTTATAGGGAGATTGTTTGGCTTCTAACTCAAACTTACTGTCTTTTGGAACTTCTCCCTCATTCCTTCTCTTGACTTTCCCTCAAGTAAACCTTGAAACTTAGGAAGAACTTGAGGAAAACTTGAAACATAGGGAAGGGTTGATTGGTAAGCTGCACCTCTGTATGTCTGTACCACAGCTAGTAGAAAGAAGTAAAAGAAGGGTGCTACCTGTTTTCTTTGTTTTTACAAGGCTTCTCAAGGAAAGCTTTCTTTTTCTTTATTGTTTTTTCCTGGAGAGTGTTGTCATTTACATACATGTACACATGAGAAGAAAAATATCACTGCATCAGTTTGTGCATCATGTCAGTGATAAGTGTGGTAGAAAACCTCCTCAAACAATAACAAGTAAATAGTACTATTTCCCCCTTACATAGATGCCTTATAGAGTGAACATTACAGGGAGAAGGAACATGCATCTACAGTTGAGTGAAGCAAAAAGTGCTATGTATGTTTTACTGTGGATAAAACATGTAGATCTGTTATGAATATTAATTACATGAGTCTGCCGTGTTCTATACTCAGACGTATGAACACACAAATGTTTCCTGCAAGATGCAGTAATGTTTTCTGCAGTTTCCCATCACAATAACTATTTTACTCATTCTGTTTTACTCCATAAATATACTCTTTAATATTACAGACTTAAACTTTGAGTTTGAGCCATTGACGTGGAGTGAATTTTTTGTTAATTATTGTCTAGCAAGATGTCAGTTATTCCAAGGAATAAAATCTTCCCTCCTTTGCTTCCTGCTCTGCCCTTCACAGAAGCAGAAGCCACCTCACTTGCCCTAAAATTCTGTATTTCTTTTGTATTGTGCTTCCTTAATTATCCCTGCCATCTCAGAGCCGGGGGGGGGGGGAAGAACAGACAAGCTCAGGGTCAAATGGTGGCAAGAGCTCTCAACAGCTCCCTTGGGGATAACAGAGCAGTCACTGAAGAGGCTGTTTGCATTAGCGACTACTAAAATCTGTGGTTGCAGGCTAAAATAGCATGATGGGAGGGGAATTAGCTCAAATGGTAGAGCGCTCGCTTAGCATGCGAGAGGTAGCGGGATCGATGCCCGCATTCTCCACTGTCATGTTTTGTTTGTGGTGGGAGAAACCAGTTAACTGCAGATGTTTGCATGTACTGACCATTACGAAACTTTTACATGTGCTCATGTTTACTTCTGAAATGCCAAGTGAGTAATTCACCAAGTAAATTTAAATAATTGCTCATATTTTTAAAATATATAAATAGAAATTGACTTAACAGGTTGGGGTGGGGGTGTAAAATGCCTGAAAATAATTCCTCCTGAGAACTGCAAGCAATAGGTTTTTGTTTGTTTTTAATTTTATACACCTGGAAAACATTTTTTCTGTGTTGTCTTTTTTACCACTTTGTTTGGAAATGCTTAAGTGAAATATTAAAGACTTGATTTTATAAACTTGTTGCAAAGTTGCAGTTGATTGTGTTTCAATTATGGAGAGACCAGCTGTGGTGGTTTTACCGTGGTGGGCAGCTGAACACCACAACCGCTCTCTCACTCCCCCTCCTCAGATGAGGAGGGGAAGAAGTAAAGGAAAAAACAACTCACGGGTTGAGATAAGGATGATTTAATTAAAGAGAAAAAGAATTATTAAGGAAATATTAATTAAACAATTCAACTAAAGGGAAAGGGGAAGAGGGAGGGGGAAAGGGAATAACAAAACAAGTAAAGGCTGTGTGGAAGTGCAGAGGAAAGAAATTACTCTCTGCTTCCCACAAATAGAGCGATGCTTGACCACGTCCTTGAAGCAGGGCCTCAATGCACGTAGCTGGTGTTCAGGAGGGGGACAGATGTTTTTGCAACGAGAGCCCACCCCTCCCTCTTCTTCTTTTTTCCACCTTTTATTGCTGAGTGTGACATCATATGGTATGGAATATCCCTTTGGTTGGGTTAGGTCAGCTGCCTTTGGTGAGGAGGCGGTGGCATCTCAAACTCACAACCCTGGCGCAGACCCAGTACGCCAGTGCAACAGAGGGGAAAAAAAAAACAAAACTACATATACAGAACTGCAAATTTTAAATATACTCTGGTGCTCGAGGTTTTATGTTCCCTATTAATGATAAAAAGTGGGGGAATTAGCTCAAATGGTAGAGCGCTCGCTTAGCATGCGAGAGGTAGCGGGATCGATGCCCGCATTCTCCAGTGTTTTGTCAAACAGTATTAGAAACTACTAAAACAAAACATGTAACGATTCAGTTAAACGCTAATTTTGTTTTAATCAGAGCAAAACTGAATTCCTTCTTCCCTCCTTTGGCATGCGCTGCTAACAAAACCAAGCTTACATAACTGTCTGTCAGTTCTCCATCGTAACGCTCAACTCTACCTGGACAGTTTAAGTCAAATTTGGCAGAAAGACAGAGTATTCTGCAATGTTAAGTTCTTATGGGCTTGATGAAAAACACTGGCTGAGTGAAGGTTAGAGACCTGAATCAATGTCTCTTCTCCACTTGTCCAGCAAGAATATGGTTTCATCAGGCAGTGGGTCTTGGCAGGGTTAGTAGTTTTAAGAATGTTTGTTCTTCCCCAGCTGCCCATTCTGGTCCCAATGCAGAAACATCTTCTTTTCTTTTAAGGCTTTCGTGAAGCTGTAGTGTGAGCTATCAATTTGAGTGTAAATGTAAAGTGTCACCAATCTTACCACAGGCCTGTGTCTTACAAAACATGCTGCAGCTGCTGTGCTTTAGTTACAGCTTATGTGCAGGTTATAATCAACCTAAAATCAAAGGTTCCTTAGCCTTCTCTCCTAGCTCATTCAAGAATCACGGATGAAACCAAGTGAATGTTTTCTCTGTGATCAAACTACAGGATGCTGATGGAGTGCTTTAGGGTTCGAGAAAAAATGAAATAATTATCTAAATAGGCACCCAGCTCAGACTTTTATGACCACTTTTAAAATACGTTTCACGCCAGCAAATAAAACACAGTTTTCCTTATCAATTTGGAGTGCAAAGATGCCAGTCACTACGGGAGCCTGGCTGTAGTTAGTCTATAAACTGTACTCCTGAAACCTTAGAACTTCAATAAAATAGCTTTTTGGTTTTGAACATTAAATAATTCAAGCTGGTGCTAGGCTGAACGTAAATGTTGTTATAAAGCAGCCATAAAAACTGAGGGTTGGATGACAGCTTCCATATTGACTGTCATTTACCTTTGACTGTCAGGTTACCAGTTTGCATTTTTTAAGACTACGTGTGGTCTTGCAGAGTCAGTAACAAACAACTGCAAAGTGCTTACTTTCTAGAGTCTGTAGTGCTGTATCCAGATGGTAAGTTACCCAGCAGCTCTAAGATAGTGACTTCACAGAAACATACTCCACAAGTGGGATAGAATGACTTTCCTAACCAGCTATTCGACGTGCAACCTTCAGTACAATTTCTTCTTGTACAGAAATAATCCTGGAAGCTGTATTTCATTCTAGGAAGGTAAAACTGGAATTCCTGAGTGACAGCCAAAATTAAGAATGAAGCTTGATAAAGCTGAATTAGAACATGGTCTTAAGGAGTATATCATCTGAGGTGTGATGGGCAGAGGATAATCCTGACAGATCACTCTCACCTAGGACTTAATGCCATCTGCTCCTACTGAAGCACTTAACAAAACTGGCCATGATTAGGATTCAAGTCACTTTCAAATCAAATCTCATTGCAGAGAAATGAAGCATACCTTTGAAACCAGTAACAGTGGTAGCAAGTGACATTTTTCAGTGTATCATCTTGTATTAGTTTTCACCCCCCTGGAGTACCTGGTGATTGCATTGTGTGCTAGAAAAATAGAAGTTTACTGGTGCATTTCATTTAAACAGCAGCTTTTCTTTATAATGGTAGAAAAGTAGCAGATCACTTAAGTAACTTTTAGAGGTCCTTATATATTACAAATAATTTCTGCCAGTAGGTTTTTAACTTTTTATTATGCCTTCTGTAGAACAGACCATACGTAAAACTTTAATGCCTTTCTTCTCTGTTGTTTATGATGTTATGAATGTCAAGTTTCTGGCTGGAACTCTTCTCCCTAATTATACTTCACTGAAACTTCAAATGACTTGGGTTTAAATGAGTTTAGATATAACTAACAGCACAGGGTAAATAAAGCAGCAAATTAGGACATGCTTAGAGTTTGAAACTATCACACAGAGCAAGGAAAATATTCTCAGATCTGCTAAATAAGTTACTTAGATCTTCATTTTGCTCTCTGTACATTTCACATTAGCACATGGGTGTTTAAGATCTTCTATGGATTAAGATCTGTTTTTCACAAAGCAAGATTGCTTACCAGCATTACTGTTCTGTACCCACCTAACCACAGGAGGCACTTGTACTCCTTGGTAATCAAAAAAACCAACCAACCAAAAAAAAACCAAACAAAAACGTAAGACAAGTCATTGATTACTATGTAAAAGATGTAAGAGCCACCTGGTGGGGTTATTCAGTAAATGACACTGTGAACACTAAACAGAATAGAGTTTTTGGCGTTTTTTTTTTGTTTGTTTGTTTTTTTTTAACACAAATGTAAATAGTCATCTTAAATTGGAAAGGAGCTAAAATCGAATTTACAAAAAAAAATAAATTCTTCAATTTCGTAGAACTCTTGATTTTAGAGATACACAATTTAGTTTCCATTTAGAAAGAGAGGCTAAACAGATCAATCTATGTTCAACAGTAGTAGTTTCCATACTGACAAACAATTTTAACTTGAGGAATTTTGGTGCTGTAGCCACATGTATCACTATGTTTGAATCCTTGGGCTTTGTTTACGCATTTATTTAAGAAAAGTCATATTTTAAAAATTGAGAAGCATAATTTAAAAAGTGTCATAGTGCTGTTTCATCTGACAAATGGAGGTACCAAATAGAAAGGGTAGCCTTGGTAAAACTGTGAGAGTGGAATAGCAGGGGAGAAAGGCTTATAAACTGAGGAGGCATTTCACAAGCCAAGTAACGTCCATGGAGAGAGTACGCAAGTGATAGCTTTCAAAAGTTAAGTGAAAAATAATTGCTTACAATTGTATCAGTCTCACATAAAAGGCAATTGAAATAAAGGTTTGTTACAGGAGGGAAAGGAAAAAAGAGGTCACGAGATGGTTACTTTATAAACAAAATACATAGGTAATGAAATGGCAGAGAAGAAAAGATCCCATAAGACAAGTGCCATTAGAAAATCTGATTCCAGCCGTTATGGTAGTTTGGAATTTTATTTGACTCATGTTTTGAATGTATTTTTAAACTGTTGGACAGAAGTATAGCTCCTCCCTTGCATTCAAAATGAATCACAGCAAGCTCAGTTAAAGTTAAGCAAACACTATCTTGTTCGTATAATAAACCACTAGGCAATAAAAAAAACAGGTTGTAAGTTGCCCCCTTTAAAAAAGAGGTATATTCACTTCGTGTCTGTTGGAAGCAGTGACACAAGAGTACTCCTGCACTGTACGTTCCCTTATTTCAATCCTTTTAGCCTGAAATAGCTTAGTGAGTAGATGAGGTAAGCACAGTGCTGTCTGCACTGAGGCAAATTAAGGAACTCTTCTAGCTTAACTGTTTAAATTGCAGTAGTTGGTGCCAAGCAATGACTGAGGGCATTTATTACTAAACCTAGGTAGAACTGGGGAAGATTCTCCAGTCATGCACCCCTGGGAGCTCATTTCTTTCAAGACTTACTACATGGTATTGCAACAAAGAGGGGTATCTTAATTTATCCAGTTTTATATTTAAAACTGCAGTAAGAACACTTAGCTTCAAGTGAAAGTTACCTGCCTTTGGGGGTAACAAAGCATACTAACAAACAACTTATTTTATGCTCCCACAAATCTTCTGAGCAATTACACAATTGTGCTCCTCGCAGTATATATTTATTTTCATTTGAAATGAATGCTAAAAAACAATTTTAAAATCAAATAACTTTATTTCAGATGACAGCAAAGTCAAGTTTCATTTATCAAAGTCATATAAGTTGAATTTTTACAATTCATTTTGAAATACAAATAGTATTGTTAGCATGTTCTAAAAAAAGCATAAAAAAACATGGCAATTACATTTGCTCAAATGTAAATAGCATCATTCAGCTAGGGAGTTTAAGACCTTCGTAATGGTTATTACTATCAGCACAAGAGATCGAGTGGCACTTCTTATAGCAAATGATAGTCCCAAATCTTGAAGATCTTGCAGGCTAGCAATATAGTAAATAAGGTGAAGTAAAAGCCATTGCAAGTGGCTTGCACGGAAAGACTAACTTACAGCAATCTTACAGTTTTTCCAGTCACAGTCAGGAAGTCATCATCAGCCAAGGCACGAAGTGCTTCCTCAAACATTTCCTTAGTGACAGCCTTTAAAAAGAATGGATAAATAGAGTAAAGATGGAGGGAAAAAGGACAACAAAAATATACCTTACTTCCTGCCACTTTTCTCAGTATGTTTTCCCACCTCATACCTGCATTTTTTAATTTTTTTTTTAAAAACTTGAAATCTGGCTGTCTGGCATGGAACCCCAAAGTTTCTTTTCTTTCTTAGCCTCCAAAGCGGCAAAGATTCAGGAATCGGACCTCATGCAGTGGAACTGGTTTTCCAGTTACTTTAAAAGGTTACAGTCTCATTTTTTTTTCCTCCATAATGTGATTTGAGGACAAGGTGATGTTGATTTGCAAAAACACCATGCTTTTAAATTAATGAAAATGCAAAAAACAAAGCAGAAAACTTACGACGTCAGACTGTGCTCGGAGATCCTCAAAAAGCTGTTGGTATTTCAAAGCTGGTGTTTTACCCTTTGACTGGATAAGCTTCCTCAAGGCTTGAGCCAACTCCTCTTTCCGCTTACGAGCTGTTGCGCTCATTCCTTAAAGCAAGAAATAAACAGCCTTTAGAAATAAACTAAGGAGGACAGGTTAAGTTACATTTTCAAATGACAAAAGCCCAGTAACATCCCAGCTTTATCACTACAAAACCACAAACCTGTAGTGAGAATGGATATGTCCACAATGCCAGTCCTTGGATCAGTAGCAGACTGCTTCAGAGCTTCCCGATGGAGGCGTTTTGCTTCTTCTACGTCAATTGTTTCGACTTTCTCAGAAAAGCGTACTTTAGCATGTGCTTCTGCCAGTCGGATCAGAGACTCAAGTTGTCGAGGATATGCAGAAACCATTCCCCTGCCACTCCCAATCTTCCTCATGTCCACATATGCCTGAAAAGGAGACAAGCATTAACCATTCCGGAAAATCCTGTTATCGCCCATATTTTCAGAGTCCCTTTCACCCCCCACCTGTTATCTCACTCTCAGCAACTATGGAAAGCCATTCCAAACACTGTTTCTGCTTGTGTACCTTCAGAGTTCCTGCACAATGAAGAATAACTGTATATATACAACTTTTCCTGATAAAGCAATTGAGCCATGATAACGAACAGTTTTGAATCACTTGAAAAACCTTTGGAGGAGTCCTACATAATATTATATGCATCTGTGCTGACAAGTTACTTCATCTCAGTAGAATTTTATATTTTAGGTCATAGAATCAAGCCAACACATCTGAAAGCAAGCTAAGGATTAGAGCACAGAATTACTTCTATACTAATTCCTCCTTCCTTTTAAATCCTTGTGATTTTTTTATAGGTCTTACAGAGAAGTTGTATATAAACAGGAAGCACACATACTAGGGGATTTTGCCATTTTTGATAAGTCAGTGAAGCCTTGGAACATTCTTAACAGCAATTACCTCAATGAGGGCCTGGCTTGCTTCTTCGCTTAGCCTGGGATTTATGTAACAACGAGCATAAGCAATGTAATCCCTCAATACTGCCATGTCCATGTATTCCTCCTCCATCTTTTCTTCACTTTGATAGTACAGTGAAACCAAATGGCGAGCAAGGCGTCTGTCGTAGGCTTCGTCACGTGGATCCAACATTAAAAAGATCAAGTCAAATCTGAAAGAGAGAAGAATCCAATATTTAACACACATACTTTCTTGCAATTTAAAATTGTTTAGTTTATGGCTTTTCATTTCTCAAGTATAGTCAGCAGTTACTGTATGTATGTTCTATTAGACTGAAAGATATTTTTTCTACAACTCTGAAATTCAGAACATCACAATTTGGATTTGCTTTCAACATATGTACTTGAAACTTTGAAGATGAGATGCTCCTGAAATTCAGTTCCCGCATTCAAGGCTGATGGCTTGTCTCTTTTTGTTTGCTTGTTCTAAGCAAACAAAGAACAAACTTACTGCTAAAGCTACTGCACTGAAATGCAACAGCAAACGGGTGCATAGCTATATCATTTTTTTATGCATAGAATATGCATATAAAATAAAAACACTTTTTTCAGTTCAAACCTGAAAGAAGAAAAGTATTTTGCAAACAGCAGATAACACTGGAGATTATCAACTATGCTCAACTATAGGTAGATGTGAATAATAGTTGTTTAGCTAGCCAGTCATGTATTTTCATAAGCTTAAATCCAATAAATGGTGGAAATGAGACACTGCTCAATCCAGGCTTCCTTCAGTACACCCCTACTAAGGTACCTTTTGCCATTGTCAGTGGCTAAATTAAACAACCCTTAACTGAATTCTAAGCTGTAGGGGATCTCAGAACATCCAGCATACCATCCATGCACTTTAGATTTCCCCTTACAAGAACTCCTCAGAAGATGCATCCGCAGTACAGAATTTAATTTTATACCAGCAGGCACTGAATGTTAACAGCTATCATCCAAAAAGGCTAGCATTGCTCCCTCCTGAGTGAATGTCACAGAATAAAAATAAGCAGACACAGAGCTTTAGAGTCTACCACATCCAGTGCAAGTTCCCTAATCATCAGTGTTTCACTTCAAACTTCTGTGGGTCTACGAAAACCATCCTGGGTTTTTGTTCAAGCCATCAACCACTGTAAGTTTCAGGATAGCTCTTCTAGGAGGTGATCATGAGATAAGGGAAAAACAACAACAACAAACAGAAGTAAATGAAGAGATCCTGCAGATCTCACCAGATGATCTGTTCAAGATCAAGATATATATACTAGAAGGCAGTGTTCCACTCATGCAGAAGCTATAATTCTGATTTTACCATACTGAATCAGTTTCACAAGAGCAAGTATAACATCTCAAAAATGAGACATGCAAGGAGGAGTTCAGTACCTTGATAACAGTGTATGAGGAAGCTGGATGTTTTCAATAGTAGTCTTTTTTGGATTCCATTGTGATTCTATAGGGTTAGCTGCTGCTAGGATAGATGTACGAGCATTCAATTGGCAAATAATTCCAGCCTGTCAAAATGAAAAGCAGTTGTGAAACCAGAAACTTCAAGACATCACCAGTGTTATTGAACAGGTTCTGTAATCAAAAATTCTATTGCAAAAGCCTTTTAGAGTAAAGCAAGAAGAAAAGCATCTGGAAATAATAGTTTACGCTATGAAAGCCATGTTCATATCATTATCATGTAAACAAGATAACATTACATGTTACATAACATTACATAACATATCATGTAAACAAGATAAGTTACATAATTTAGGATTGATCCACTGACACCAGAATTCTAAGTACAAACCTTTGTTCTTCTGGTAACTTTAGGGTTTTAGCTGCTTAGTAGACACCATGTTTAGAGCAAAGAACCTGGAATTGAACAAAGAACCTGAATTGACACTTACCTTTGCAATGGACAGTGTCTGTTGTTCCATTACTTCATGCAGAACTGATCTTGTGCTTTCATTCATTTTATCAAACTCATCAATGCAACAAATGCCATTATCACTAAGTACTAGAGCACCTGTCTGAAGAACCAGCTGTCGAGTTTCTGGATCCTTCATCACATACGCAGTAAGACCAACTGCACTTGAGCCTTTCCCGGATGTATACTGGCCTCGAGGAACCAGGTTGTACACGTACTGGAGCAGCTGTGATTTACTAGTACCAGGATCACCGCAGAGAAGAATGTTGATCTCAGCGCGGAAGTTGCCTCTTCCTGTTTGAGTGAAATCCTTTCTTGACCCCCCAAAAAGCTGAAGCAGAATGCCCTATTAAAAGATAAAAAAACTCTTTAGTCAAAACATCAACTCACTTATAGTTAGCAGAGCCCATCTATCTGTTGAACTGAATCATCTAATAAACTGAAACACCGATAAAATTAATCTGGACATGAAAAAATGACACTGGAAGCTTTTTACAAGTCTAAAAAGGGTATTCCAATTAATTACAAGTATTACAATCACAGCTTGTAACTGATGTTTCCAGTTAGATTCTTCCCATATCTAGTCCAAAACTTAACGTAATCAATTTGGTAACTAGTTCTGATGACAACAGAAAAGCCAGAACAGACTACTGTTTAGCATGAGGCTATGTTTCATCTAGGACCACAGTATTACCTCTTTCTTAGCATTAAAAAAACAAACAAACAAAAAAAAAAAACACCACTGTTTGAACACTGTTTGTACCAGCTTTTTGTTCAAGATAAACCAAGCATTACTTCCTTTTAAGAAAAACTACTGTGTTCACAAAATGACCAACTTAAAAGTTCTTTACACGCTCATAACAAGGTGTTTAAGGTTTTTATTTCTTTGGAATGTACCAATAATTCCTCCTGTATACTTCCTGAAGAAAGTCAATTTTAGTAAAGAAATAAAAGCAACTTAATTCCAGTATTTTGAAAGTAGTGAAATTATTAGCATAAACATATACTTTTAGTTTTATGAGTTAGCTAGAGGAGTGTTCCCTCCTCCCAGATTTATCAGCTTGAAAACCTGGTATTTCCTAAGCTTTTTGTTTTGTTTGTTTTGTTTTTAAAATATTTTCTTCAGCAGCATATATATACACTAAAAAGTTATCGACTATCACTTTTCATTGACAAGTATGTGGCAGCTGGAAAAAGGAAGGAAAATGAGGAAAACTACACTACTTCATGGAAAGCTTCTACACAACTTCTTACAGCACAGAAGAAACCTTGCAGCACAGGCATGGAGTGAGCTATTCATATTAGTTCTGTTCTTACTTAGAACGACTTCCAGAGGTTAGTAAAACCTATTCAGTAGCTAAAAGAAGCACGATCTGACCCATTATATTTTCCTCAAGGTCCCAAACAGAAAACATTAGCACTCCAATGCATGTGGATTTCAGGCTCTTTCAAGTCTTAATGACAGAAGTTTGGGATGATGTTGTGAACACATTTTGGTCTAAACCTGAAGAACGTCCCTTGTTAAAGAGTCCCTAGCTTTCCTCAGCTCCACCTGCTTATACCAGATGTGCCATATTAATTTGGTGAGGAAATAACAAATAAAAACAGTATTTCTATTTCAATTTCACCATTGCATGGCTTTGAATTCAACTTCTAGCCATTTCAGCAGCCTGTAAATTAGGATAATACACAAGTCTGTGAAGAAAAATATACAAGTTTTTTTT
This sequence comes from Oxyura jamaicensis, assembly GCF_011077185.1. NCBI lineage: Eukaryota > Metazoa > Chordata > Aves > Anseriformes > Anatidae > Oxyura > Oxyura jamaicensis. The sequence goes on along the minus strand of NC_048894.1, from coordinate 115,253,669 downwards.
GAAGAGGGTTGTTCCACTGTCTAACGTTGCTTTGAGACCCACTATTGGCTGTAGTTTATTTTCCCAGTTCTGATGCATTTCTACCTTTTCAACATCTTCCCTCAGATTAAAGTCCTGAACACCATGAAAACAGTGTTATCCTTATAAAACAACTCCATCCTGACAAGACCAGAGGTTCTTAGGACTGCTCAAGTGTTAAGACTGCTCAAGATCCAAGGGTTTTGTTTGTTTTTACATTTTGAAGCCTCATTTCTATAGCAAATAATTACAAATGTACTTGCACATAAATAACAATTTACTAGACAGATACAGAATTTAGTTTACCTTTTTGATATCTTCATGCTCGTAGATACTTGGGGCCAATGCTGAAGAAAGTCTTTCGTATATGTCTGCTTTTTTGGAAAGCTCTTTCAGAATTTCCACACGTTCCTCTGTAAACATTTTTTGCTCTGTTTCCTCATCAACACCGTGCAGGCGTTTTGCATCAGTCTTGCGATAGTGTATGACATCAATGTGGGTTTTATAGACAGATTTTACAACGCTAACTCTCGGATTAACTCGAATTGGGACGGCCCTGTAGATACCTGAATACAATTAATGGCAGCATTAGATATAAAGATACTGTACATACAAGATATAAAGAAACATTTAGACGTAGAGCTTAGGGATATGGTTTAGTGGAGGACTTGTTAGTGTTAGGTCAGAGGTTGGACTCGGTGATCTTGGAGGTCTCTTCCAACCTAGACTATTCTGTGATTCTGTGATAAAAAACACCAAACTGAAAATTTTACATTTTTTCTTTGCAAAGTAAAGCTCTTCAAAACAGACTAAATACTTCAATCAGTTTATTTCCCGGTACCACTAAGTCACCTGGAAGCTGACAGAAGATACTTAAGTCATCTATACCCTGTTTTTGCAGGTACATATTTTAGCATTCCTGCCACAAGCATTCTCAACAAGGAAAATGATTAAACATTTTTGAAAAAAGAAAATTTAAGGCTTCATGCTTTTGAAAGGCCTGTTGCTAAACAAGTCTGAAGTCAGCAATTCCCCCTTTTTGGTAAGAGCCGAATTTAATAATAGGCTTAGAGCACATCTATAACTGCTGGTAACATGGCAGTTGTTTTAAAGCAATGTGTTCTTTTTAAAAAAAAAAAAAACATAGCTGGAGTTATTACAAGGCTTATTCTATGTTACCACTCTCCTGACAGCAGACACTATTTAAGATGCTGCCTCCTTCTCACCAACATTCTCAGAAAGACAGAATCATCGAGGTCAGAAGGAGCCTCTAGAGATTGCTTGAAGATATACACATTAAAAAACACACACACTGCTCTCCTTATGTTCTATTAGGATTTCTTGGAGGGAACAAAAAAAGTGCCCATTTCCTTATGCATTGTCACTGGGCACTACTGAGAAGAGCCTGGCTCTGGCTCTGTGACTCCCTCCCACCAGGTAACCATAAACACATAGTAAGATTCCCTGAGCCTTCTCCAAGCTCAACAGTCCCAGCTATCTCACTCAGCCTTTCCTTATTTGACAGAGGCTTCACTTCTCAAAATCACGGCCCTTCACTGGGTTCACACCAGTATGACCATTTCTCCCTTGTATCAGAAAGATAACTCCAGGTGTGGCCTCACCAGTACTGAGCAGAAGGGAAGGATCACTTCCCTCCACCTGCTGGAAATACTCCTAAATGCATCCCTGGAAGGTATTGGCTGAATGGCAAAACAGTCACCTGATCCATCAAACACTGCTTCCATCCATTTTTTTGCAGGTTTACTGAGGCTGCGCTCTATCACACCATCCCGGTCATTAGTGAACATTTTTAACAGTACTCGGGCCTGATTTTGATCCTGGGGTATGCCTGCGGTGCGGTGACAGGCATCCAGCTGGACTTGTGATGCTCTTCACAACCCTATGAAGCTGGCAGTTCAGCCAGTTTTTAATCCAGCCCACTGCCCACTTACTTAACCCATACTTCATCAGTTTGTCTGTGATGCTGTTATGGGAGGTAACAATGAAAGCCTTGCTAAAGCCAAGCACAAACAACATCCACTGCTCCAGTCACCACACTGCAGAAGGTTGGTATCCACTGTAAATTCATGCTGACTACTTCCAATCACCTCCTTGTCCTTCCTATGTTTAGAAATGCCTTTCTGGATTACCTCTTCTATCACCTTCCTAGGGGCCAAGATGAGGTTGACTGGCCTGTAGTTCCCCAGGTCCTTCCCCTTGCCAGAGCAGTGACACTGGCCTTCTTCAGTCCTAAGGAATCTTCCCTAGTCAGTGATGTTTCAAAAATAATTGAATAGTCTTACAAAGACACCAGCCAGCTCCCTCAGCACTCATGGGCGCATGCCATCAGGTCCCATTCAGCACATTCTCATTCATCACAGATCACTTCTGCAGGTCTGTCTGCCTGCAGACCGACGCTATCTGCATCTGTGAAATGACTCATCCAAAGCATTTTGAACTGCATCCCATTCATGGTTCCCTTAGCTGATTTAATTTTGAGTGAAGCCTCACAAGTACCTGAAATGCACAACTGCAGGTGGCAGATTATGGCTGCAGGGGACACACAAACATCTGGAAAGAGGGAAGCCAGCTGCCTAGCCATTTTATGTGCAGCAGATACAAAGCTACAAACAAGCAGATGGAGGTAATCCTACTCAAGTTAGGCTGTATTTCCATTTCATGGAATTTGTTGGATGCACATTATTCATCCTGTGAAGTGTTCAATTGTCAGGCATACTCAGATAAGAACGTTAAGATTCGGTGAAGGAGGATGCAAATACTCAAGCCAGATTTTACCTGTGACGTTAACTCTGTCGCCCGGTTGAACTTTATCAACGAGGTCATTGTGAGCGAACAGTGCCACCGTATGAGGCGTCTGCCCAGCTGGCATATCTTCAGGAGACTCCTGCAGTTTGATCTAGCAAGAATAGAACACAATGAAGTTTAGTTTCAAAAAGTGCAAACTGTCCACAAGGAATATAACGGGATCTTGTATTATCACAGTCATTTTGAATCGGGAATGTTGCTCACAAGCAAAACATCTCCAAACAGCAAAACTGATCGGTAATAAAAAGATATGACAAAAATGAAAATTCTGTTCGTTATTATGGGTATGGCTAAAATGCTGTTTATGGACGATGCTCATCTGGTTCAGATACAAGTGGGCATACTATATGTAAAGGGGCTTCCATTTGGAAACGTTTAGACATGCGTACGTACTTCATTTCATCCCTTCACTGCACTTCTTCTCCAAAGTACAGGCTACACTTTCACTAATTCATTCCACATGTGAAAAGGCAGAAAAACATTTTGCCCCCTTTCAAACCTACAGTCTCAAGAACCACGCTCTAATGCTATTGATGGTATTAGGTGTTAGAGAGCAAAAAAAGAAAACTTTCATTTTAGCCACACTCAAAGTACAACATACCATCTGTTTGTCAGAGAACATCGATCTGTTGTGAATCAGGGCCATACTGTGCGTTGTGTTACAGTGCTTGCATACTGATGGTTCAGCAATCCTGCCACGATCAATTTCTACTCTTGTGGTGAAAGCGCAAACCTGGCACTTAAAGAATGCTTCTTGCATCTCAGGAATTAACTGGGAACTTCTGATGACCATACCACTGATGGTGATAAGTTGATCAATATCTACAAAATACAGATATGTATGACATTGCATCACACTCTTTAAATTTAAAATAACCTTCCGTATTCCACATTATGTTAGTTTTTAGGTGGGAAATGTTCAGCTAGCTACAAGCATTATGTCCAAGATAAAACAATAATAGTTTTAACTGTGCAGTACAAGTATACTAATTCACATGACCATTCATACAAAAAAGTCTTCTGCACTCGCAGAACTAACAATGTTGGTAGCTGATGTCAGAAAGATTTCCCGTATGGGTACGTTAATCAGCATTTGGCCTCTACAGCATTTACTTCCAAAGCAAATTTATATAAACTAAAGGACGTGGGTCTAAATGTACCAGAGGTCTAGTTCTATACAGTCATCGTATAAATTCTGTGTTAACGTTCAATAGATTTATATAAACCCTTAGGATTGTCTTTGAACATGGCAACTGAAAGTCTACCTTCAGGATTTAGACTTCTCATATTCCTAGTCTTCAGTGCATTGTATGGCCGTACTTGAATTTGATGTTCTAATATGGAATCTGGGTAACGATCAAAAAAGATCTCATTTGCAGCCATGTCAAACGTTGGGATAACTTCCTGTATAAAATCAGTAGAAACATTTAAGCTTAGAAATATAAAACAAAAAGAAAAACAAACAAAAAACAAGCAAACAAATAAAACAACAACAACAAAAAAACAACACCTAACATCACTCACAAACAAAACACAAACCTCACAGAATGAAATATTTTTGCATAATCAGCCATGAATGACAAGAAAAAAGTTGTGTCAGCTAATTATTTCCTACATAATACTGTTTAAATCAGGTTTAGTTATTTGAGCTTTTTGCAAAAGCAAAAGCAAGAGTACAACACTCAGGACATTGCAGTTTACCAGATAATTTTACATTTACAATAGACCCAATCTAAAGACACAGATCTAAAACCTAAGTTTTAACTACTGTGAAATATGGCATTAAAATGAAGAAATTGAATACAGACATTACACTGAACATGAAAATTACACATTTAAACAAAAATATTTAAATCTGGGAATATGAAAAGGCCCTCTTAAAAGCCAGGAATTAAGCATACTACTTCACCTGAGGATAGCAGATCAGTTGTCTGTAAAGATTTTCATCAAATGCTCTTAGATGGTCACAGTTTACATTCAGAAATGGTTCCCCAACCATATTAATCTGCAAAGTATTTGAGAAGAAAACTTAGCTTGACAGGAGGTAAGGGTGAGAAACAACAACAACAACAAAGCAACATTTTGCTATGCCACAAGTACCTCTTCAAGGCGCTGCATGTAGCGTGGTTCATTAAGATCCAAGCCGATATCTTCATCCTCTTTAGCCAGCGGATCAATGAAACGCTGAAGAAACCTCTGGGTATCCAAGATGACAGGGAAAGATGTATGGAGTTTAGTAGTACACACCTTTATTTTTTATCAGATGTAACACGTGCAAAACAAACTCTTCATTTAAGGAAGGAAAAGAAAGGGCTGTTCACCTACCTGGAATTTTTCTTTGCATGAGGTTACGTTCACATCGGTTCCCCAGATAACGAGCTTTTGTCCAAGGGATTGCTCACTGGCTACCAAATCCTCAGCCAGCTGCAGGGAAAGAAGTTACACGTGTGGAAACAGAGGCAGCTGGTCAGAAAGTTTGGAGCTGGACAGAAAGTTTGAGGCGTGCACCTACCCCATCGGAGTGTAGGTCGACTTGTCTGGCTTTACGGGCAGAGCCCAGGTCTGGCCTCTGCCTCACCGGGGTGCCGCGGACGCCGCTGCGCGGGGTGCCTTCAACCCTGGAGCTGGGCGTGCCGTATGTCAGCGGGGAGCTGATGTCGAAGTCGAGAGGAATGGCTACGAAGAGGGGGATTGGTTAGGACTATCGAGGTCTCATATCGCGACCGAGCCGCGCCGAGGGGCTGCGAGTACCTGAGTGGCGGAACTGCGGCGGGCTGGAGAAGAGCGCGTCGGCGGCGCCGGGGCTGCGGGCATCGGCGGGCGGCGAGGTGGGCAGCGGCTGCAGATCCCCGGGGGAGGCCGAGTCGTCCGGGCGGCGCTTCTGCGACGGCGGCGAGCGGGCGTCTTGCGCTGCGACACAACGGGCGTTAAACCGCCGCCCGGCGCCGGGAGCCCCCCGTCCCCGCTCCCCGCCCCATCAGAGCACTCACGGGTCGGGGGGTTGCTGCTCCGGCCGCGCTTGCTGCGACGGCGGCTGGGCGTGGAGGCGGGCGACGACATGGCTGTCGCGACAGGGCGAGCCGCGGCGGGGCGCCCGGCACAAAATGGCGGCAGCCGCCCCCTGCTCCCCCGTACCCCCGCAGCCCGGAGAGGTCCCGCGCTGGCTGAGTCACGTGCTCCCCGTCTCGCGCGCTTTCTGCCCAATGGGAGCGAGCTGCGCGGCGGGATTTACCATCGGAGGCGAGGCAGGGGGGGGAGGAGGGGAGCGTGGTGGGAAGAAGGGGAGGAAAGGGATCTGCATTCCCCAAGATCACAGTGATGGGATTTTTAGGGGCTATTCTAGGGAGACCATTACGCTGCGGACCGCCCGTCGTCCTGCCGTGTGGTAGCCGACCTCGGGAACGGGACACCCCCCCTCCAGCCCTCAATGAAACCTCCCACTGTCAGCCGAATTTCGCGGCAAAACGTGCCCGGGACCGCCCATTCCCAGTCCGGCAGAGGGGCGGGGCGGCCGGGACAGCCCATTCCCCTCGAGGGGGGCGCCACCCCCCCGGTGCCGCGTTGGTCCGTTCCGCGCGGCATGGCGGGCGTCGTGCCGGGCGCCCTGCGGGAGCTGCACGAGTGCCTGCGCCACGCCGACCCCCCCGGTGCCGCGCTGCGCGCCTGCGGCCTGCTCCGCGCCCTGGCCGAGGCCTGCCTCGCCTGCCCGCCCGGCGGCGCGCAGGGTACGGGGGGCGGGGGGGGGCTGCGGCACCGGCCCCGTGCCCGGACCCCAAATGCTGACCCCGTGCCCCTCTCCCCGCAGCGCTGCACGTGTCCCTGGTGCTCTCGGCGGAGCAGGGCTTGCCCGCCTTCGTCTACGGGTCGCTGGGCGCCGAGGAGGTAGGTGGGCTCGGGGGGCCGCGGGGGCCCTGCCCTAAATCCAGGTGTCCTGGAGCCCCGCCGCTCCCCATCGCTCTCGTTCCAGTTCCGGGACTGCAGGGAGGAGGCGCTGAAGTTCCTCTGCGTCTTTCTGGAGAAGGTCGGCGACAGAGCGCATCCCTACGCCTGCAGCCTCAAGGTGGGCGGAACGCAGGGGGCTGCTGCTGGAAGGCTCCAGGAAGGCTCTGCCCGGCGGGCACGGCCCCCGGGGGGCTCTGTGCTGCCACGGCTGCGGGGCCGCATCCTGACCCCTGCTCCTGGGGCTGGGGGAGCTGGGAGCCCAGCGGGGCTGGGACGGGTGCCTCACTCCTTCCAGGGAACAGCCTCGGGGACCGAACCCGCTCGCTGTAATCTCTAGTCTGCAGCCTGTAAATCCGTGCCTGGGCTTTCACACCTGCAGCGATTGGCAACCCTATCGCTCTCCATAGGTACCTGAAAGGAGGCTGTAGCGAGGTGGGGGTTGGTCTATTCTCCCACGTGCCTGGTGACAGGACGAGGGGGAATGGGCTAAAGTTGCGCCAGGGGAGGTTTAGGTTGGATATTTGGAAGAACTTCTTTACTGAACGGGTTGTTAGGCACTGGAATAGGCTGCCCAGGGAAGTGGTTGAGTCACCATCCCTGGAGGTCTTTAAAAGACGTTTAGATGTAGAGCTTAGGGATATGGTTTAGTGGAGGACTTGTTAGTGTTAGGTCAGAGGTTGGACTCGGTGATCTTGGAGGTCTCTTCCAACCTGGATGATTCTGTGAATTGCACGTCCACACACACATAAATAACATTTAAGCACTTCTCTTGGTAATGGTTACTTCCAAATAATTGAATCCGTAAAACTTTGCCTGCGAAGTTGTTCTTGCAGTATGTAATGAACGGTAAGTTACAGCAGAAAATGTCACGTGTGCCTTTCGTTCCAGAAACTGTCCTTTCTTTGCCTGAGCCTGGATTTGTTGTTATGGCAGGTACTGCTGCAGCATTGTCAAACAGGCTTCTCTTAGCTTTAATGTTTCTAATGTTACAGCCTTTTTTAAAACCTTGAACTTGTTAGGAACAGAAGCTTTAAAGGTGTAGGTAAATACATCATTATCTTTTATTTTTTCTGTACTTACAAGCATCATAATCTCTTTTTCCTTTCCTATCTAGCAAACTTGTCTTAGCATTTATACAAAAGAAAGGGCAGCAAAATGCAAAATTCCAGCTCTGGAACTTCTGATAAAGGTAAAATGCATTTTATAATCTCTTTTTCCTAAAAAAATCTGTTACTACAGTTGTGCTTTATCAAGTAAAAAATCTGTAGGCTGCAGTAGCAAGAGAATGTTGATAATGTAATATTAGATGTTAATAAAGGTAGGTCTTAATGACAGATTGTCTTTGGTAGTCCTACAGTAGGTTGCTCAGGTGTCAAAATGTCATTCCTTCATGTGATACTGCAAGACACAGTTGCTTTGGAGGCAGAGGCAGATTTTCTTACCCAGTTTATTGTGGTTCTTTAAGGAGAATTTTTATACTTTGCTTGTATATTTAAGGAACAAAAAGTATATCTTATGTAACCTATTAAAATAGAGTAGACACAGTATGTGAAAGGTGTGGATGAGGGCCTTTTTCAGAAGGCTTGTTACCCTGTGCAGTAGCAATTTTGTTTCTTATTTATTCTAGTTGCTCCAAAATTTACGACATTCCTGTCTTATGGAAGAAATGAAAGTTGGGGAGATCTTTAATAAATTTTATGGGGAGCTTGCAGTAAGAAGTAGAGTTTCTGATACAGGTAGGTTTTAGTTTTTCTGTCAGCGTCCTTTGTTTTATTTACCCTGGTTTTGTTTGATTGTTACCCACAGAAAGTGTAATTAGTATTACCATGGCAAGTGCATTTAGAAATGGTAGCTGTCAAGTCTTAAAGCTAGTAAAGTTTGTTCAGGTCTTCTGATCATGATCACGCAGCTAATGTTTCTTAGCAGATCTGTGTATGTGTGTAAGCTAGTATGTGGGAACAATTATATCTATGAATTTAGTGGTGGCAATCTAGGCAGCATTTTAGCATAGTTGATGTAAAAGAGCGTTTGTATGTCTAATCTGTTGTTATTAGTTGCTGAATGCCTAAATCCTGACAGTATTTACAGCTTTCTTGGTATAAACCAACTTATCTTAGCTAGACTGTTAATTTTTTTTATCTATCGGTGTTAACCTGGTGTATCTAAAGCTTAAAAGTTACTCCTATACCTGCTTTATAACTTACAGGTTATGTGTGTGTATAATGTGAGCTTTAAGGATAGTCCCAGTCCCAACAGTGGGTGCTCTTATCAAAAGCAGGGTAAATTCCAGGCTGTCAAATCCCTGTCAAAGTTTGTGTAAATCCCAGCTTGATTGCTAAAGCTTGTCATAACCTTATTCTCGCCCTAGATTATTTTTTTTTTTCACAAAGCTGCAGCTTTAGTTTAATTCTGGAGTTTATCAGTTCCTGCCTTGCCTAATTATATATATATATATTTTTAGAATATTAAGATTACTAATATGAACTGTCTGAACATGTCTGATGTTCTTGAATATGAACTGTCTGAACATGTCTGATGTTCTTGGCTAGTTCCAGCTAACGTTTTGGCTTGAGAGATCCAGCCCTTAGAAAAGTTGCTGTGTCTGCGTGGAACCCAGTTAGGCTGAACTCAAGCTTGGTAACTTCTGCTAGATGTTGGCCTTCACACTGGTGGTACTTAAAAGACTTGGTGTAACCTCAAGGCCAGCAGCAGACTTGAATTATTGGTAAATGCTTCTTCAGTGGATATGGCCTTTATTAATCATTTTTCTAAGCCATGGTTAAAAAAAGAATACCTTTATTAATACGAGATAAGAGTGCATATCACATCATAGGATGCAAACATATATTAATATATGTTTTTCCTCCATTCTAATGACAAAATAAAATCCTCAGGGATGGTTGTTGCATGGTTGCAAGTTACATAGGAATTGCAGTGGAAATTATTTCAGTAATTAATAATAGTAAATTACTTTCTAGTACTGGAGAAGATTTATGAGCTTTTGGGAGTTTTGGGAGAGGTCCAGCCCAGTGACATGATTAACAACTCTGAAAAACTATTCAGAGCTTATTTGGGAGAGCTTAAAACACAGGTATGATTAGAATTTCTTTTCAGACTCTTGCATTGCTTGTTGTTGGTTGTTTTTTTGTTTGTTTTTGTTTGTTTTCCTTTGGTGTTTTTGGTTCTGTATGTTGTAATACCATACAATACATATGTTGTAACTGTACAGTCATAAAGTCTTCCTTAAGTACTGTTACGGTTATAGTGCTCCAGTTCTGAGAAGTTCTTCAAGTAAATATTTAAGGCCATAAATTACAACAAAGGAACAAATTTACTGTGAAAGAAAGATGTCACATGATGATCGTTGCAGTCTGTGCCTGAGCAAAGTTATATTGCCACTCACTGACAGTTTCTGATTTTGGCCCTACTAGCTTCAGAATCCTTGAATTTCAGGTAAATAGCGCGATTCTGCCAACTTGGCTTTCCTGTATTCTGTGCTTTTAAGAGGTTAGTGTGAGCTATCTACATTTTGCTGTTGTTAGTCTTGGTGGAACATATTTTATGTTCGTCAAAGGATTTCTTATGCTTCTGTAGTTAAACGCCTTCAAATTGTAGGAGATTTCTAAGTAGCAGATATTTCTGTAAATTTATGTTCATAGAGGGGAGTGCTGACATAGCTGTACTAAGTTGGATTATGTTATTTTATCTGCACTTCTATAAACTGGGAAACCTTGGAGGTAAATTTATCTTGAGGATAATTTTTTTTTTCAATTCTCATTTTTGTTAGATGACATCAGCTACAAGGGTTCCCAAGCTAACCGTTGTTGCAGGATGCCTACGGGGACTGACTGCACTCATGTACAACTTTACCAGATCTGTGGATGAAGGTACGTAGCTTTCTACGTGAAAGACAGTTGAACAATTTTGATATATTTTAACTCTTACACAGCCAGCAAGCGGCACTGCTTCTAGCTGTGTACTCAACAAAATTTTCCCTGATGTTAGATGGTTTATGCAAAAGCAAGGCCTATCCAGCTGTGTGGTCCTTGTAGCCTGTCTGTGTGGGGCAGTTGGATCACCGTGTTTCTGTATGTAAAGGTTTGAAGTGCTGTTTTCTAACCAGAGAATGGACAGCTGTGAGAGCAGTATTGAAGCTAGAGTGCAGTTTATACAGAGATGTTTCCTTTAGAATAGATATCAGTTGAAACATGGGTATTCAGAATAATCAATGCATGTAATGTAGAATTATTATTTTTAGATTTAAGTGTGTTTTTGGAAAAAAGCATCTTTACTTCTTAAAATGGAGTGTTTAAGGCTTTCCAATTTATTTATTCATGTAAAGCTTTGGATAAAAATAACTTTTGTCTCCACTCTATCTCTTGTGTATCGATAATGAAACACTAATTATTGGATTTTTTCACAGATCCTCAAACTTCAAAGGAGATTTTTGATTTTGCAATGAAGTCAATCAGGCCGCAGGTAGATCTGCCACATTTTAATTGATCCACATATATTATTTAGCCCCATTAAGAGGAAGAATTAATCGCATATGACAAACGTTTTGTATTCCAGGTTGATCAGAAGCGATATGCAGTACATCTAGGTAAGACTAAATTATTTCAGGTCATCCCGGGGTGGGGAGGGTGTTACCATTCATCCAATGAATTCTTCTTTCTGGAGATGTTTATTCTCTACTGGTCCTCTTCAGATCCCTCTAGTCTTCTAAGCTGATCAGGGAACAAAGCTGGTATATTTTAAGAGTTAAATTAATATTTGGTTAAACTAGGTATAAGGTCTATTTGACTTACAGCCATATTACACTTGCTGCCATTTGCTCCTATGCAGTAAGTACAAAACCCGGTATAAAAAGAGGGTTGTAGTAGGAGTAGAAATAAGGGGAATGAAGCAAATTAGGCAGTAATGCAGCAAATGCAACAAACTGCATTGCAGTTTGGTGGAGAAGGGGACTTGGGCATATATCTTGACCACAAAACCAAATCTCTGTGAATTTGTGATCGAGTATAAGTATTTGTAATCACTAGAATCCCTTTCTTTTTTGCTGTTAATATAAATAATTTCAGAACACTGCTGTGCTTTCCATAGTGGTGTACATTAAAAGAAGAGGGTAGTTTTTATGCTTAAATTCTTAGTGTTGGGATATTGATACTATAAAGGTTACAAAAATACATTTTTATTCTTATCATGGTAGATACACCTACCTAAAGTCATAATACGGACTTCTATAGCTTGTTCTGTTTTTAAAAAGTGGAATATAAATCTGGATTTTAATGAGAATTGTTTTTAAATTGCAGCTGGTTTACAGTTGTTCAGCTTTCATGCTGCTCAATTTGGTACCCTACTATTGGACAACTATGTCATACTCTTTGAAACAATGTGTAAATGGTGTGGCCACCCAAATCAAGAGATGAAGAAAGCTGCTAATTCTGCACTGGATTCATTCCTCAAGCAGGTATCGCAACTTCACTGGAATCTCTAAGGCTAAATCAAAGTCAAATTTCTTGAAACAGTGGGGATATTTGGGATATTTACTGCTCAGAAGTTTTTTTTTTTTTTTTTTTTTAAATAATAGTTAATTTGATTGAAATGCTTTGTATTACAAGCTATGTATCTTTTAGTTCTTACTGTGTTTGGGGATGGTGTTTTTGTTTGTTTTGTAGTTTCTCATGCGGAAATCCTGATATTTTAGTATCTCTTTTACAGATGTCTATAATGGTAGCTAAGGATGCAGAGCTACACAAAAGCAAATTGAAGTTCTTCATGGAGCAGTTCTATGGAATCATCAGAAGAATGGATTCAAGCAACAAGGAGTTGTCCATTGCTATTCGAGGATATGGGCTTTTTGCAGCAGTATGTACATGAATTTTGTTCTGATAAAGCAGTTTACTTGAACTGGTTTAAGGCTAAGATTCATACACCGCTCATTTTACGATTTTGAATATCTTGTTGTACAGAAAGTGTTCCTGTTTCTGGATTTAGTATTGAATTTGATTAGCTGCACTGTAAATATGTTGTGGTTGAAAGTTACTGAAATGCATACTTAATTTAGTGGGATCACTAGATAGTAGTTACTTTTGCTTCTGCACTAGTTCTGAGATGTTAAAAACATGGGCTTCAAGTACAGATGTCACAGAACTTAAGGAGGTGCTTAGTCACTTCAGTAGAGACAATACCTCATTAGCTCTGTTTGCATTTTAGACAGAGTCCAGGCCAGCTCTACTCTGGAAGTTCAGATAGTTTCCTACACAGCAGGAATCTCAACCTGAACACCCAAAGTGTGCTGCTAACTGTAGGAGACTAGGAGGTAACCTGTGAAACGTGTAAATTAAAAACCAAAACCATGCTTATATACTTGAGTAGAGAGTCAGGTCAGTCTGTAAGGAAGCGCTGTTAAGAATCAGTTTCCAATTTTTGTCAGCGGTTGATTGAAATGGGAATATCACTGTAAAGGTTCTGTAAAGAATGGTGTTCGTGTATCTGCAGCCTGTGTGCCTGATGGTGCTATCCCAACTTTTATACCACAAAGTTATAAACATTCGTTTTTTTCCCCCTTCTCAAAGATTAGGTTGTTATTTATTTAGAGAAGGCTAGGAAGTGTAACAGTATCTGGTTCCTAACTGAATACATTCCATTTTGCTGCCATCTGAGCTGAGTGCGTTTGTTTAGTAGAATTTTCAGCATTCGTTGTTGAATCCTAGTCTTTTTTCAGGATATGAGCTAGAAAGGGATTGAGTTAAGGCTCAATTAATTCCCTGCAAACATGAAGTATATCAAATTACTGAATTGACAGAACAATGTTAAAAATACCCATTATGCAATACAAGGAATTGATTTAAATTATATTAATCACATGATGTAAATACCAAGATAGTAATAAATCTATATGTACTGTTACTATACACTGTATATTACTATAGTGTTTATATATACTATAGTATATTACTATTTATATATAACAATGTGATTCTTTACACCTTAACAGGAAAAAAAGGATCTTAATGTTAAAATACCTGTAGATCTTTAATGTATTAAGAAGCACTAATAGCTGTTAGCCTGTTTAGACCAAATCTTGGCCAAGCTTCAGATGATAGGTTGTGAGGAAGCATGTCTTGCTGCCACTGCAATTAGTAACCTTAACCAGAACAAATGTTCAGGGATTGATTCAGGTTCAAGGCAAACTCTCTTACAATCTAATTGCTAAAAATAATTCTTTAGCAAGTCTTTATTTTGTTACCTGTTCTTAGGCAGATTAGATTCAACCTTTAGCCTAACTTTTTATCATTACCTAAATCGATCCATTCCTTTTCCACAGTCAATTTCCTACTATGTTTTTTTCCTGTGACCTGTTTCCTATTTGTATACGAAGTTGCTAAATCAGTATTTTATTTTCTGTCTGAAAGCCCTGCAAAGCTATACATTCTAAGGATGTTGATGAGATGTATGTTGAGCTCCTTCAGCGTTGTAAGCAAATGTACCTCACGGAGGCAGAGACAATAGATGACCACCTGTATCAGCTACCAAGTTTCCTCCAGTCTATTGCAAGTGTGATATTCCATTTAGATACAGTAAGTGGAGTATTTAAAGTACCAGTCAAATTTTTTATGCAGCTTGGGATGTATAAGAAGGAAGTAGCAGTGAACTTGATACCTATGATAAAAGGTATTTCTTTATCTGAAGGATGATGACTTTCAGCTTGTAGGGGATGGGACAATGGCAGGAGAATACTGTACTAGATTTTATTTGAATAAGGAAAATGCATGGAATACATTAAAAAAAATGTAGAAAATGCTAAAATCTTTTGATACTGATACTTAGCATGTTCTTTGAGGCTGATAATTTGATTTTTCCATTGATGCTACGTTGTCCATATTGTAGTGAGGGTTTTCTGTGTCCTAGCTGAAGCTGAGAAGTAAGGCTAACGTGGAGAAGAGACTTTCCTTACATTCTGTTTTCAGATTAAGGATGAACAGATTATACTGCTATGCTTTTCTTGTTTAATTAAATTGGTACTTTCCTAATAAGCTTAGTACTGATTCCAATGGAGCTCTGATCTGTTCAGGAACAACTTTTCATTGTGTGCTCCAGTAAACTTTCCTGCTCTGTTTTTCCAGATGTCTAAGATTAATTCACTTGCTAAGTCTTCTACCATTTCTTAGAGTAGGTGGTCATGTAAATTCTTCTAACAAAGTTTCTTGCTTAAATAAATTAACATAATTCTGCATGTTAATATTGAACTAGAATCATAGTCTTCATATTTTTTTTCCTTTTTCTTCTAGATTCCAGAAGTATATACTCCAGTTCTTGAACATCTAGTTGTGCTACAAATCAATAACTTTCCCCAGTACAGTGAAAAAATGCAGTTAATCTGTTGCAGATCTATAATAAAAGTATTTCTAGCCCTCTCAGGAAAAGGTCCTGTTCTCTGGAGTTTTATTGGCACTGTGGGTGAGTCTGTGATGTTAACTCTGTTTTTTTTTATTTTTTTTTTCCTTAAATTGATCAACTGGTTCTAAGAAAGGTTTATGGAATAGCCATTTGGTATCAAAAAGGAAGCTTTTTCCACTTTTTAATAATGAAGATTTAGGGTTCTCATTGTGTTTTTTTTTCCAAAATCCATTGCTAAATCACCTAGGAAATGTATTTAATCGTTGCTTTTGATGACAGCATGTGTTATGATCAAGAGCAGGAGAACATATTTTTGTGTTTAAACGTAAGACTTAGATTCCTGCTCTGGAGGACTGTGGTAAGAAAGAGTTTTTACAAAAACATGCAAAAGTCTGTTCAATGTTCTTTCAGTTAGCCTTGTGAAGTATCACAGGAAGTAGAGTTAGTTTCATCTATTAAAAATAGTCTTTTCTATGCTCTTGAACTTGTACATAGTAAACAAAAATTCCAAGCGTAGTTAGTAAGATACTGTCCTGCAAACATAATAAGTGGTAGTAGTGGTAGCTGACAATTCTAGTAGCTTCCCGCATACTGAAGTTTCATTACAAGGATTTTTCAAAAATGATTTTTAATTTTTCAGTTATTACATATTCAAAATTGTACTTGTCATTTATGAACAACTAAACCAGAGCCATAAATCTAGAGTATTTGCCAGGGAAGCAGTCTTTTGCCTCTCCCTTATCCTGACAATATAGAAAATAGGGGACTGATTGAGTTCATTGCTGACATAAGGAGTTATATGGATGCTATATGCCTTTTGAAGCCTGTTAAGGCAATTTTATTCTGTTCCAGTGCATCAGGGATTAATCAGAGTCTTCTCCAAGCCGATGACATTTTCGAAGGTAAAATAACTATTTAAATATTTTCATCTAGATTTTTAGAGTATACAATCCAGTTCTTGAAAATCTAGCCCAGTAAACAGGGAAAAGCTTGAAGATAAAAACAATAGCACTGTCTGTTTTGAATTGTGGCCCTGTTATTACTAGTCTCTGGCTCCTACATTTGCTCATAATAGTAAGGATGTCCCTCTTCTACTGACTGAAATAGAAGGAAGTATACATTTGTTCTCTGCAGTTCTTCTTTGCTTAGGTCATCTGTTGAGGTTGTAACTAAGGTCATCCATCTTTCTTCTAGGTTAACAAATTTTGGAATTTTTAAAAATTTTACTCAGAGTATGTGTCAAGAGAATCCTGTGCAGCAGGACTGTTTCATATAACTGAAGAAGAGATGGAGATTTTTTGAAAGGATACCTTTTCCGTTGTACTCTTTTCAGATTGGTTAAATAAGAAAGCCAAATATTTTGGGTTTCTACGTACAGAAGTAATTTTATATTGTGTGTTGGCTTGAGTCAGGTAGTTACATGTGTAGCATTTATGAAAAATACTGTGTCCTTTCAGGATTTTTTTGGAAAAGAAACTTCTGAATCAGAAGACTCCCCTGAACCCAGAGAGACCGGAACACGGAATTGGAAAGTACCAACATATAAGGACTATCTGTATCTTTTCAGAAGTTTACTGAACTGTGACACAATGAAGGTAAAACCATAGTTAATGCTGAGTCTTATCATTTTTTTTTATTTTATTTTATTTTTTTTTTTACACTACTGTAGAAGAACTATTTGAAGGATTTAGTTGGATTTTGTGGCTGGTAAATTAATTAAACAGGGAGGATTTTCAGCCTCCATAGCTGAAAAACCTCTAAAGCCTGATCCTCCAAGTATTTCAAACTTTCAAACCTTGATTTGTAAATTCAGGACCTAATTCTCACTGGTATTTTGAAATGTGAACCTTCTTCCTTTTACAAAGGAATCTGTTTTTGAAGATGAAAACTTTCTTACTGGAAATTCACCACTGCAATCACTGAGTCGTTTGCTATATGATGAACTTATAAAATCTATTTTGAAGATTATCGAGAAATTGGACCTGACTGTTCAGAAACTGAATGTTCATGAACAGGTGAGATCTGATTACTTCCCCATTAATTGTTGCTATTATAGGGGAACCAAAATCACATTCCTTGTTTTTGTGTTCATTAAAATTATATAGCTCCTTATAGTGTCCTTGAAGTAATATTCATATTAGTCAAAATGGTTTCTTTATATTTTTTGATATTGTACTGTAGTGTTAAGAGATGAAAACACCAGATTCAGAAGTAGTTCACAGAATCTATTGTTATAGACTCCATACTCTGGCATCTAGTGGGTTTTGTTTTGGTACTCACTTTTTCCTTATGAGCAAGCATTGTTTATTTTTTCTTTGAACTATTGATGTGTCAATCATGAGTCATTTGTCTGTTTCAGACTACGTAGTAGCACCTAGAAAAAGAGGGAGAGACAGACTGTTTATCTGGAAAGAAAGGTGTAAATGATTTCTGTGTTGCTAGAGGTTCAGTGTTCTTTTTTCAAAATTTACTTTCAGGGTGAAAATGAAATTGACAGTGCGTTGATTGGGCCTACTTCTGACCCAGCTTCAAACCTTCAGCCAACAAAGCCTACAGACTTTATTGCCTTTATAAATCTAGTGGAATTCTGCAGGTACTAATACACTTTATTTAGTTTAGAAGTTACAAAGTGGAAGAAATTTGGAAGGAGTTTTATTTAAGATGCATGTTTCTGACCTGAATGAAAGTGATTAAGAGGGAAACTGTGTTTCAGACATCTGGGTGATGGGTAAAAACATGCTAGCTCATCAGTTCTGTGTTTTTTTTTTGTTTGTTTGTTTGTTTGTTTGTTTGTTTTTTGTTTTTTGTTTTTTAGAGAGTACAGGAGACACTGTTTTGTTATTTGGTTGCAATTGTCTTTTAGTGCATGTGGTAACTTCTTATATTATACTGGCCCCATATACACTAAATACTTCAGAGATCAGAAATATTCTTTTTGAAGTAGTATTGGACATTAAGTGAAAGGTACAGTGCTGTTGCCTGTGAAAGTTAAAGAAGTGCTTATCTTCTACTGACATGAAAGTTTGAGGTGGGGAGGGGGCAGGAAACAAATGTTTTTATTCAGTTGTGTGTTTTTCTTCTGTATAATTTCTGTGCATCTGTTTTAGAGAGATACTTCCAGACAAGCATGTTGAATACTTTAACCCTTGGGTATATTCCTTTGGCTATGAGCTTATTATACATTCAACGAGACTACCTCTTATTAGCGGGTTCTACAAGCTGCTTTCTGTTACAATGAAAATTGCCAAGAAAATAAAATACTTTGAGGTGAGATCTTTACCCATTGGAGGGGTAACATGTTTCATTAATGATGGTAGTTCTTTTATAATAAGACTTCTATACATGTATATGCAATACTGGAAGTTCATTGCAACTGTTAACAGTTTGTTTCTGATGTTTATGGCATCCTGTGTCTCTGTATTTAAAAGTATGTAGAAAGTCAACATTTAGACTAGAAGCTCAGTTTCTGAAGAAACCCCATCCGTGGGTAGTTCTTATTACAGAATCCTGAGTGCAGTGAACAGAGCAATGGGAAACATGCTTGCAGTGCAGACAAAGTAGTTTCATTATCAGAAACAGTCTAGCCAGAACAGAAGAAACAAGTCTGGGCTAATTATTCAACTTTTGGGGTGTACCTGTAGTATCCTGCTCTTTGATTTCCACAGGAAATGTGATGCCTGACTTCTGGTATGAAAGCTATCATTAAGTGATGGTGTTTCGTTTCCATTATGTGTGCAGAGCATCACACAGCCCAGAACTGCTCTTGCTGCTGCTGGTGATGGCACCAAGTGAAGCAAATTTGTTTCCCAGTATATATGCTTATACTGTAGATGCTGTTGTGAAATACTGTTTTCTTATTCTACCTGCTTTCTTGCCACCTGTGCATCCCCTATTAGGGATTTTCTTTAATGATTTACTGAATGGGAAGGCAAGGACAAAATTAAGTGTGCATAGTACTAGTGTTTAAGCTTTGAGAGAATAAACATACCTTTTAAAGTTTTCAGTGATGCAGATTTCTTCAGTAACATTTGTTCAGAGTTCAACTTGTACTGTATTTGTACTGTGTGCTATGCTTTTTAATACTGTTGATGCACATTTTCTGTTTGGTAGGGTGTCAGTCCAAAGAGTCTCAGAAAATCTACTGAAGACCCAGAAAAGAGTTCTTGCTTTGCCTTGTTTGTAAAGTTTGGAAAAGAGGTAGGTTATTTTGCTGGGTAGCTTTTTTTAGTCTGAATTTAAGCGTAAATGACTAAATCAGAATTGTATCTTCTCTGAAATCTTGTGTACATGACAGCAGTATTCCAGCTGTTCAAATTACACAGTATAATAGAGTTTAATAGTAGGTTTCTATGTGTTTTTCTTTAGTGTCAGTTGCAGTGTATTGACCATTTACAGTTACTTCGCATTTGAACGTCTGTATAATTGTTCATTAAATGCTATACAGTAACCATTTGCAGGTGAATTAGATTCTGGTATTGTTCTTGAGTTGTATATTTTATGTAGATAATTAAATAGGTAATATTAAGATCTTACAAGGTTTGTGTTTGTTCTTAACCTATTTATCTGAATTTTAGGTTACAGCAAAAATGAAACAGTATAAAGATGAGTTGTTGGCATCCTGTCTGAATTTTTTACTTTGTTTACCACATGACATAATCATGCTGGATATCAAAGCATATATTCCTGCACTGCAGGTGAGTCAGTGACGTATAGTTGTTGTTGTTTTTTTCCCTAAAACATGCTCCAAAATACTGGAGCAAATTTAGTACCCAGTTGAGCAAGTAAGTTAATATCCCTCAGGCTTTGCATTGTCTCCAGTAAGAAAAAGCACCAATGAGTTGATTTTTTGGATAAACAAATAGTCAGCATTTACCTAACTGGCACAGTTAGTGTGTATGTTGCAATAGAATAGGTATTTCCTCTGCTGATCTTGAGAGAGATGTTAAGCAGACAAAGTTACTAAGAAGGAAGATGTATTTTATGCTGAATGCTTGCAAATATGGTATCTCCCTTTAAATGTAGTAGTTATTAAAGATGAAAAACTGACAGTTCTACATTTGAAACACAGAATGCATTTAAACTGGGCCTTAGCTGCATACCGCTGGCTGACCTGGCGTTGGATGCTTTGGAAGACTGGTCTACTCGCATTCCCAAACACACAATGCAACCTTACTACAAGGATGTTTTACCTCTTCTTGATGGTTATTTGAAAAACTCTACCCCTACAGGTACGTATGCACAATGAATTTTTAGTCTTGAGGGAGATTAAAAAAAAATCATAATTATGCCTAGAGACATGAAAGTGACATACTTCTTGTCTGTATTTTGTTTCTTGTAGCTCTAACAGTATTATTTCTCTTACACACAAATGTTTACCTTTATTCTTGAAGTAGAATAGGTGTGTTTTTTTTTCTTGTTGTTGTTTTGTTTTTAAAGAAACGATAACCAGGTACATGAGGTACAGGTGTACTAAGCTGATATTTATATGCTGGTTTTCATTCATCAGCCGAACCCCAGGATAACTGGGAGGTAAAGAAGCTTTCTCGAGCAGCCCAGAAAGGACTTAACAAAGTTGTGATACAGCGTTTAAGAAAAGCAAAAACTTCTTCATTGGTAAGAACACTGATGCTTTTTAGAGTTAAATGTGAATTAATCACCTCCCACTACTTCTTTTCCTATCGTGCATACTTAACTTTTTCTTAGGGTTATTTTTAACTCAGATCAGTTCAGTGAGACCCATTCTACAGTGTGGCTCAGAAAGCCAATACATCAGCACAATTGGAAAGATGTCATATTCTAGGGTGGGAGTGACAGTGAAGCAGGAAAGGGAACTGAAGAAATCTGGTTAAGTCAGGATCACTGCCAGACTGATGTATAGTGGAATCAATAGTTTAACGCCCTACACCTAAAATCGGATAGCACTCTGTAAATGTGCAAGATGGTATTTGCACACCGATGAATGTGTAACTTTCTTTTTAGTTGTTGTTATTATCTTAGGTTCAGTCTCAAAAGTCAAACGTACTGATCATTTTGACCAGTAGCTTCTCAAATAGCTCTAAATAAGTGTAGTTTTATTTGTATATTCCAGTGTGCAAACTGACTTGGAACAAATGTTTTGAGGCATGAAACTAATAATTACTCCTATATGGATTATATAACTCTTTCCAACCTAGTGGTCTTTAAACAAAGTGAGAGAATTTTACATCCCATGCAAGCTGTTAGAATCTAAATTTTAGGCTCTCTGGTTAAAGTAAATGAAAGAACTATTTTTACTTCAGATTTCTTTCCACATTTTAGATTAACACATACCTACAGAATGAAGTGTTATCTATGCTGATAAAATTTTAACCTTTTAACTACTTGAGAAGTGGTAACTGAAAGACCACAGAATGTGATGAAAGTGCTTTCTAGTGTTCCCTTCTGCTTATTGAACCAAAACTGTTTTCTTGTTTGATGCTATTCCCCTCTCTACATGTTCTCCACTGTTCCATCTTCATCAATATGCTAATAAATGCCATAAATCCTTCATTCACTATTTCAGGCAAGTTATCTACGTGTAGAAGTAACTCTTCCTTCACTGATGTTAATCTGTTGAATTTTTCAGGATGACAATCCCTCCTTGGAAGCAGTAAGGACAAGAGTGGCACGCCTTCTTGGATCTTTGGGAGGGCAGATCAACCACAATTTAATTACAGGTGAGTGACCTAAAAATATGTACATCTCTGCTACCTCAGCACCACTTCACGAGAATGCTCAAGCTTTTCAAGGAAGACTAATTTTTACTCTTCTTTTTTTAAACAGAGCTGCTTTTATTCAGTTTCAGAGTTCAGGAGAACAGTGTTAATCTAGTTGTATAAAAGTTTTGTTCCTTTTTTTTAGTGCTTATGTTTGTTTTTTCTACTTTTACAAACAATTTTCGTTTTGCCAAGTACTTCTTTTGCTAATTCAGAAATATTGTGAGAGAGTAACAAAATTACCTGAAGTTAAATACAAAGTATAGTCAGACTTTGACCAAATGTGGAAATAGAGGGAGAGAAGGATGTATGGCAGTTTTCTCTAAATGTGTAGACTTAGGAGAATGCAGTCATTCCCTATGCAACTGTAGGAATCTGTATGTTGGATCTGATTTTCAAGAATTGTTAGTGACAGTAGAGAAGTAATGTTTTGGATTTTTTTAAAGCAGTATTTTAAGTCAAGTGTGGTTCAATGTCTTACAAGTTTGTATTTGTCTCCAAACTTAACTGTATGGAAACTGAAGGCTGCTGCAGCTATCTGCTGAAATGTTGGTTGCAATTATTTCTTTCATGTTGTGGCTAAAATCTGTTTGGATGTGCAAATAAAACCAGCCTTCTAACATACTTCTGGTACTCATAGCATCCAGTACTTTATAAAGCCGTAATGTTCAGTGGCAATCCAAGTGAAGTTGGAAGGCTATAATTTTTTTTTTTTGACTGAGCTATAGAAGTACTTGTTCTGTGTATATTATGTAAAGCTTTTTTGTTGTTGTTTTAATTTATTCTTTTCAAATGCATTAGCTACTTCTGCAGAAGAGATGATGAAGAAATGCGTATCCTGGGACACCGAGAGACACCTGAGCTTTGCTGTACCGTTTGCAGATATGAAGCCTGTCATCTACTTGGATTTATTCTTGCCTCGTGTGACTGACCTGGCTCTTTCTGCAAGTGACAGACAAACAAAAGTAGTGATGTGTTTTTTGCATATTTGTTTATGCTAGCTGATAGATACTGTGGTGGTTTTACCGTGCTAGGCAGTTGAACACCACAACTGCTCTCTCACTCCCCCTCCTCAGATGAGGGGAAGAAGTAAAGGAAAGAACAACTCACAGGTTGAGATAAGGATAATTTAATTAAAGAGGGAAAAAAATATATATATATATATATAATTAAGGAAATATTATTATTAATTAAACAATTCAACTAAAGGGAAAAAAAAGGGAAAGGGGAAGAGGGAGGGGGAAAGGGAATAACAAAACAAAACAAGTAAAGGCTATGTGGAAGTGCAGAGGAAAGAAATTACTCTCTACTTCCCACAAATGAGTGATGCTTGACCACGTCCTTGAAGCAGGGCCTCAATGCACGTAGCCGGTGTTCGGGAGGAGGACAGACGTTTTTGCAACGAGAGCCCACCCCTCCCCTCTTCTTCCTTTTTCCACCTTTTATTGCTGAGTGTGACATCATATGGTATGGAATATCCCTTTGGTTGGTTTAGGTCAGCTGCCCTGGTGATGTTTCTTTCTCACTTTTTTGCCCACCCCCTAGGAGGGTCAGAGAGAGTCCTGGTGCTGTGCCAGCACTTCTCAGCAGCAGACACAACACCGGTGTGATACCACTGCTGTTCTAGCTACAAGTGCAGAGCGCAGCACTGTATGGGCTGCTGCAGGGAAAGTTAACATCCCAGCCAGACCCAGTACATGCGTAAAATAATGTTGTCTTTATTCAGAAAGGCCTGTTAATTCAGAGGTATAAATGTGCTTCTTCCACGCTATTTCATGATGGTATTACTCTGAGAGTTTAAAAACTGAAGAGCAAATGTTGCTATTAGCTCTATCAGACTCCTTGTGTGCCTTTTTGAGTTAAGATAAAAAACTTAATTTTAAGCTAACCGATTTTCAGTGGTTTTTAGATGTCCTCCTCATGTCTAAGCCTGCGAGCTTGTGGGCTCAGTCCAGCAGAGCACTTAAGCAAGTATTTTTTTCAGCAAATATTTGCTTTGCTTGACTGGGACATTGCTTTCCAAAGAGCCTGGAATGGAGGTATCCCTGAACACACAGTGATGGGAATTTGTCCAGTGATGCGTTTTCTCCTGTTGAAAAGTGACTGCATTTGATAGAGACTAAAACATAAGGAGAAAGGCGAGGTAGAATGTGTGTAGATTATTTACATGGACGAGAAGTCTTCCTGAAACGGTGATTTTGCATAGATAAAATTGATTTCTCAAGTATACCCTTTCTTGTTCTCTCTTGCCCACAACTTTGTCTTTTCTGTGGAAGTAATGAATGCATAACTAACAGGATTTTTCAATTTCAGGTTGCAGCATGTGAACTGCTACATAGCATAGTTGCATATATGTTGGGGAAAGCATCTCAGATGCCAGAAAGACGTGAGGGTCCCCCACCCATGTATCTGTTATATAAACGATTATTTCCAGTACTGCTTCGTCTTGCTTGTGATGTAGACCAGGTAAACAGAATCACTTATAAGTATTTTAGCTTGTTTAAAGTACCTCTATGCATGGAAATAATCTTATAATTTTATTTTGAAGTTATTCTGTCAGCAGTTATCCTGACACATTGCCTTTATTTCAACTGTACTGCATTTTGCAAGCTGAAATTCTATTTTAGGGATAGTTTTTCAGGCTTTCTGTAGGAGGGGGAGGGGATTAAAGCCTTTTCAAAGACATCAGTAATGGAGTGCAGTCCAGAGTAACTTACAGGAGTGTACAAATATGGAGTGTTTAAATTTCGTTTCGAGATTCATTTAAAGAGTTATTAGTATTAGTTGTTCTTCATTTCTGTATTTGATTTTTGTATTTTTCTTTTTCTCTAAGTTAATTTGAGCAGAAATTGATTCATTCAGTATGAAATGAGTGCAAAGCTTCAATCTGTAAGAAAAGCATTTGGGAGAGAGATTGTAGCTGCCTCATTGATAGCTGAGGAGGATATATTAAATTCAAACATATGAACTTATTATTTCTCCTTCTTTACACAAAACAGAATAGAAATCTCCATGTCACATAGGTTTGGGTCCACTGAAATTATAGATATTGTGCCTTTTGATAATGCTCTTTGGGACCCTGTCATCCAGATTTTATTTTTAGACCAAAGAGTTCCTGTTAAAATATACAGGAAACTGCTATCAATTTAAGTGAAACCCTTTTTGCTGGCATATGGCTGAACATAAACCATAAATAACAACCCTAAATAACGGCTGGTTTGGTCCAAACCAATGTACACAGACATGCAATACTGTATTATAAACATGTATGTATGCATATGTAAGTATATTTAATGATTCTTTTCATGTTGTAGAAAAGAAAAACAGGATTTGATCAGGTTAACTTAAAAGTAAAAATGTTGAAATCCATTAAATTAGAATAATGTATAGGGTAAAGATCATTTTTAATCGGTATTTTGATAGAAAAATTGTTCAAACTTCCCTGTTTCCCTGGCTGTATATTAGCATGTCATTAAGTGGCATGCAACGTTCTTTGTCTGCCTCAGAATATCTTACTGAAAGTGAGCTTGGAGAATTTTTGAGACTGGTTAAATACAAGTGGTCCATATATGTGTGTGTGTGTGTGTGTGTATTTTTATATATATATACACACACACATATATAAATCCTAATGTGGGAATTTAATATGAAGGCAATTGTTAATTTTACAGGCCCTGTTTCAAAGAAGTATTGTCTTTTATTCTTGCATGTTTTAAATAGCATAGAAATATGTTTAAAGCCAACTACATTTCCAGGATTACTTTTTTTCAGGTAACAAGACAGTTGTACGAGCCTCTAGTCATGCAACTCATTCACTGGTTCACCAATAACAAAAAATTTGAGAGTCAAGATACAGTGGCATTCCTGGAAGCTATCTTGGTAGGTCATAAGTCGTCCTTTTCATTTTTCAGTGCCGTGAAACTGGTTTATCAGAAAAGGAAATGACTTAGCCAAGGCTTCTAAACTGGTTACCAGCTCAAATGGAAATAGAAACCCGTATCTTTGAGGCTTAATCCAGTGCTGTGAAGGGTGGAAATACTGTCCTTCCCCTGGACAGTACTAGTTCTGAAGCTTTATTATTTCTGGGAAACTGGGGTAACTGAATATATATTTTTAATTTAGAGTTGCTACCGGTATTGTTTATAACCCTGCACTGAGACAATGTTGTTTGTTTGTTTGTTTTCATTCTTGTAATAAAACTATCTTGCATAATTTCAGGGTGGCATAGTGGATCCAATTGACAGCACTTTGAGAGATTTCTGTGGTCAGTGTGTACGAGAATTTTTGAAATGGTCTATTAAGCAGACAACACCAAGACAGCAGGAGAGAAGCCCAGCAAACACCAAGTCTCTTTTTAAACGATTATATAGTCTTGCTCTTCATCCCAATGCTTTCAAGAGACTAGGTGCAGCACTTGCTTTTAACAGCATTTACAGAGAATTTAGGTGAGCAAACAGAGCTTGGACCAACTTAGACTAAAAAGTTCGAGATAAAAAGAATCAAGTGTAGGAGTTGAACAATCACCCATTGACACTTGTTCTGTTATATGTAGTAGCTGTAAAATTGTGTTATTTGGATAATTTATTGATGTATTTTAATTATAATTGGGTAGTTGGGCTTTCTAGAAGTGAGGAGCATAGAAGTTTAAATTTCTATCACAACTTTATGGGGAGTTATTTTTTTAAAGTACTCAGCAAATCTTCATTGCTATTCTTTTTGGAGTGGTTTAGGTGTATTTTTTTGTACAAAAGTCTTACGCAGGTTATCTCTGCAGTATTTTAATTTGTTTTTAATTAAAATTGCACAATTATTGCATCTTCTACTCGTTTCTCATCATATTTATTTCTGATTTTAAAGGGAAGAAAACTCTCTGGTGGAGCAGTTTGTATTTGAAGCACTGGTTGTATTTCTGGAAAGTCTGGCCTTAACTCATACAGATGAGAAATCATTAGGTGAGCTATAACTAATTAACTGAGGGATGGAAATGAAAGCCACCCCACTGAAATAATGAATGAATAAATAATCTATAATTTTAGGAAAGGTAGATGGGCCTACTTCTGCAACAATGGAAGTATTATTTTTCCTTATTTCTTGTATTTATTTATTTAATTATTATTCCTCTAATGCTGATTTTCATCAAATAATTAGAACAGAAAGCCAAAATCTGATGTTAAAACGTTTTATTTATTTCAGAGAAGCAGTTTGGGATATCATAGAGGTAGCCTCAAAAGAGATACTTATATGGGAAAAGTTTACTGTTTCTCTAAGCATAAGCACACAAAAAAGCATATACATTTTTGTAGCGGAGGCTACAATTGGCTCAGGCCATGTTGACCTCCCTGCTGTTTTACGGTCTTGTTCTGCAACCTTGAAAAGCATACTGTAGAAGCACAGAATGATGGAGGTAATGGACACCATCCTGTGTCAGTCTCTTGCGCTATTTCTTTAGCAATAATACCTCATTTTAACCAAGTTACTAGTATTTATTTATAGATGTCTGTTCTCTCTTTCTAACAGGTACTGCTCAACAATGTTGTGATGCTATTCATCACCTGAAGCGCATAATCATGCACAAAGCACCTTCTCTGAACAAGGAAGGAAAACGGCGAGTACCACGGTCAGCAACTTGCCATTCTTTTGCTTTTTAAGTATTAAATCATACTTAACAGTGTATGCAGTTCCATTAAATACTTAAGATTCTGAAAAGGAAATTCCTCCTGTGAGTGTCAGTAGTAGTTCCGTGTTTCCAGAGCATCAGGGGAAAATTTCTTTATTTCCCTGATAATGTCTGTTGAACCCACTGGTGGGAAATGCTGGATGTGGTAGTAGAGGTTCATAATGGTCATTCTTTATTCCTGTGTGGTGAGCTCAGAACAGAGCGCTTGCTTTAATTGTGTGGGGTTGTGAGGAAAAGAAAAGCATGTTTCCCTTGCAGCTGTGTTCCTAATAATGTTAGTGCTGGTGTTAGAAAGCACTTGGAAGAAACTTCTCTCAAGTCTTTTATTACTGCTGTAAGTACTAGCAGAAGTAGGACTAGCTGCAATAGGATGATGAGCAAATAAAGAGGCATAATGGTAAAAGCAAGAATGGATTCAGTATCAGGCTGGATGCTCTGAGTCACCTGTTCTGATCACACAGCTCACCCTTCATTTGAGCAGGATGTTGGACTAGAAACATCCTTAAGTCCCTTATGACCCAAACGATCCTGTGTCTTAAAGAAACCGGCACATGGAGTCTGAGAGTTAGCTCACTGCTGTGACATATGTAGTAAGCTAGGAGACCAGGTAATTAGGGAGAGGAAATACTGTGCAGGTTTATTTAAGCCTTAATTTCCGTTTCTGTCTCTGAGTGTTACAAAGAAAAGGAAAAAGATCTAGTTCTGCTTTCTGAACTGTTGCCACAAAGACTGTACTCTGGGTTTCCAAAGCAGAGTGAAGAAAAGAGAAAGTAGTACAAGCCATGTGTGTGGAAGAGCTCTTGCTTGTAGTGCAAATGGATTTTGGTTAGATAGATAAAACAATGTTCATGATTTTCATGGAATGATGATTTTTCAACCGGAAGACTTTGACTTCTTGTTAGATGTCACAAGGTTTGTTAATCCCTAATATTTTTGTGCAGAGGATTTCCAGCTACTAAGTCAGTGTGCCTTCAGGACATTGTCATGTGGCTCTTAGTGCAGTGTGGGCGACCTCAGACGGAGTGCCGACATAAAGCCATGGAGCTGTTCTATGAATTTGTTCCTTTATTACCAGGTACTGTAAGTTATGATGTATTATTCTCTTTGCTTTCTAAATTCCTGTATGTTTTCTGTGCGATGTATTATTAAAAAACAGTAATAATAATTTTGACTTAAGTGCCTGTTCACTCACTGCTATTAAATAGAAACTGAGTAGTTGCTAATGTTGGAAATCAAATTTTGTGAGAACTTCAGGGCTTGGGGTAGGATTGTGGATATGGAACACATTTTTATTGCAGACTTCCTTCTGGTCAGGAAGGAGTACTTCCAGGCCCGAAACTGCTGTTGCATCCAGCTATGAAAGCAGTATTTGCTGACTGGGAACAAGTGGGAGTGGCTCTCAAATTGGCCTCTTCTTTGGGGGTAACTTAAGCAGTATGATCAATACCTTCTTTACTAGAAGATCTGGCTTAAAACAAAATTTTGGCATGACAGTTCATTTGCTTCTAACTTCTTGCCAGATTGAAATGCGTTTTTCCTATAGAAGTTAAATCTGTGTTTTTATTTCGATCAGGGAACAATTCTCCTTCTTCCTGGCTGGCTGATGTTTTAAAAAAAGAAGATGTTTCTTTCCTTATTAACAAATTTGAAGGAGGTGGCAGTGATGCCAAAAGTCCATCTGGGATTCTGTCTCAGCCAACTCTCCATTGTATGCAGGAGCCCTTTAGTTTACAGACTGTCATGCGATGGATGGATATGTTCTTAGCAGCACTGGACTGCTACAATACATTCTTTGAGCTGCGAATGATAAAACCTCATGAGATTCTGGGTGAGTGTTACAGAAACCACCTCCAAGAGGAGTTCCTAACTTGGACTTGAAGTTTTTTCCTTAATGTAGAGATAATGAGTTTTACAAACTCTCCCAAAGATTTAGATGACAGAACTTAGTGCTGGACTTTTTGTTGAGAAGTAGTTTGGCAATACTGTATCTTAAAACATTTCCTTTTGGTCCTAGAAATACACCATTAAATATTTCTCTTAACCATCCATGCACCAGTAACTTGTTTTACTCAATCTCATCTTGAAAAATTATGTTGTACAGCTAACTGCCCTCTGCTGAGGAGTGCTGTAGATTAAAAATAAAATAAATCCTTCCAGGGCTGTTTACCTGCTCTTTTTTGATGTCTGGAGGGAGCTATGAGAAAGTAATCAGTCGTCTCCTTTTCACTTTAAGCCCTGCACGTGCTGTCTTTCTTCAGTCTCTGATGTTTCCGTTTTAACAGCCTTCCATTTGAGTCTTGATCATAATACCTTGTGTAAATGCTCGGTCTCAACTGAAAGTCTTTCTTTTAATTATTCATGCATATTAGCGTAGAGCCAAATTATTCATAACTAAGGATTTAACACTTTCATCCTTATTAATACATGTGCTTAAGTGATCACTGGCAATTATATGCTTATAATGATCAGCAATTAGGAAGCTATCCTTCACTACCCATAATGTTAGTATTTGGAACTGATGTAGGATGATCAGAAAATACTGTTGTGAGAGATGTGGTAGTTTTGTTTGTCACCTCAACACAGCTGTTTTCTTCCGAGCACAAAACAACGTATTTGAAAGTTGTGAGCTGCTTTCTTGTTTCAACTTATTATGATTCTTCTTAGGTGTAAATGAAAGATCCTCATTCTTGGAAGCCGTGCAGTTCTTCCTTGAAACTATTTCTTTGCATGATATCCATGCAACAGAGCAGTGCTTTGATAGCAAATCAAAAGGCAACATGTTCAGTCCACAGGAGAGAGAAATGTATAATTACAATAAGTGTACAATTATAGTCCGAATCATGAAGTTTGTCACCCTGATCCTGGAAACATGCCAGCAGGATTTCTGGAAGGTAGGCACTCGAATCCACAGTGAGTAAAAGATGCAAACTTTAGATGTAATTAAAGATTCTGTTGTGGGTTGTGTTTTTTTGGTTGCCTTTTTTTTTTTTGTGAGATTGTTTTGCTGGAGAACATCATTATTAGTGATGCTTTAATTCAAATTGATGGCTAATCATCATAAATTGTTACAATCTTTGAATGTAAGAAAAAAAAAAGAATTCTGCAGTTGAATTTTAGGGGTTAATATAGTTTTAAATAGAGGAATTAATCTTTTCTAGTAAGAATATTGATTGTGAGATTTGTCAGTCTCATGGAGTACTTGCACTGAGTATTTCTTGCAGGATGCATGATTGCCTTAAATGTGTGAAGGTGATAGTTGCTTAAAAAGCAAAAACTCAGTTTGTGGCAATTTCTTGAATTTAAAAAAAAAAATGTTCAGGTTTCTCAAATCTTTACCTAGCCTTTATGTAATGCAAACGATAATGAAAGATATACTATTGTAATACATGTGAATCTTTTATGAAATATATACTGCAGGTTTAGTTCTGAGACTGTCTTTTGTTTTAAGTAGATGTTTAATAGTGTGCACAGGACTGTACAGTTCAAGTACAGATGTATAATTAAGACTGAAATAGGCCTATGTTGGCATAAATGATCTGAAGTACAATTTGATGAGATAGCATACATCCTATATATATATAGGTATGCATTTTTTGTGTATTGACACAATCCATTAAAAGTCAGATGTTTCACAGGGAAAGATGATACAATTTCATAAGAACAGTTACTGTTCAGTCTTTTGTTTCCTTTTAAACATAAGGAGTAATGAATAAAATATGGAAATGCAAAAGGATTTTGAAATAAATATTTCTTTTATTTTTTTTCTAGCTACTTGAGAAGGAATTGCTTAACGAAAGCCTTGTAGAGCTTCTGGTGATGACAGTGTGTGATCCGTCACATATAGGCTTTAATACAGCTGATGTACAAGTCATGAAAAATCTCCCAGATATCTCGGTGAGACTCTTGAAAGCTTTGATGAAGTCTCCCTATAAGGAATCTTTGAAACTGGGCTTAAAAAAAAGAATCACACCACAGAGGTAAGTAGAGACTTTCTAGTAAGTATGTTATGCAGAACAAATGAAATGAGAAATATAAAATAATGCGTGTGGTTGCAAATGGAGCTCCCAGCCAACATCATGTTTTTGCTTCTCTTTTCTCATTAGCCTGGAGGACCTTTGTTCTGTTGAGCTGTTTAATGCAGATGCACGTTTTGATCAAGTGAGGTTTAGTGCTGTTCTTTCTGCCTGCAAGCAACTCCAGAAATCTGGCCTGCTTCATTCTGTTCTTTACAATCAGGTAATTGCTTTTCCAGAAATTAATGGTGAATATTTTTTATAAGGAAAAAAAGCTTTACATGTGTAAAAGGGCAGTATGAAAACAGAGAACAGGTCAGGTGAAGTTATGTGAAATGAGATCAACAGTGAAAAGCTGATGTTGAATGGGACCAGAAATAAATGTTTTATGCTTGTTGTACAAACCTGGGTAGCATAATATTGAGGTTTAAACAATCTTAATTACGTCTGTCTTTCTCCGATTTCTAGGGCCTGGAGGTGACAAGAATCCACCCCCAATTTTCCCTTTTATTGAGCTTCGCAAGACAAAGCTCAAAAAAACAGAAATAATTAATCACTTAAATGAGGCATTTTTAAACCTTTGTTTAAAAAAGGACATTCAAAGTGATGAGGGGAAATTTAAAAAGGAATACATTTAAAAATAAATACATATACACGTGCATAGGGGTACATTACTCAAAAAAAAAATCTTTCTACTAATTTTCTGATTACAGGCAATCTCTGTTTTATTTTGGGTAATTAAAGGAAAACAGGTCATGGAACAGCCACAAGGAATGAAGGAATATGTCAGCTGGTGAGGAAGGCTGCATTTAGCATGTAGCAAAATACTTCATTTCTGTGGGGTACTCACCATATATCCTCTGTCTAAACAAAAGCTAGAGCTGAGATTATAGGGCAGTGTTATTCAAGGAACTGCATGGTTTACCTTTTACAGCCTACCTATTCTCACTGAGCTGTTCATTTTATTCCTGTAGTAGTTCTGTTATCTTAAAAAGAAATACAGGAGAGGATCGGAAAATGTTTCCAAAATAGTTTGTTCTGAACCTTGTGCACAACAGGGTTGGTCTGATTAAAAATCTTGCTATTCAATTATAAAGGTGTCACTTCATTGTCACTTTTTTGTTTCTATAGGATGAAAGACCTCATTCCTCCATTGGTTCTAAGCTTCTTTCAGTTGTTTATAAAGGCATCGCACCTGGGGGTCAAAGGATATCTCTACCATCATTAGACATTAGCAGTAAGCGATTAGCTGATAGACTTCTGCAGCTGTCCTTTGCTATTGATGACCAGGTAGGATGTGGTTCTCCAGTTTGAACACTTAATCCTCAGCTTTCTATTTTCAGGAACTATTCTAAACAGAACCTTTATTTTGAGTAAAAGTGGCTGATGTTTTATTCATACTCCTACTGTAAGCATTCTGTGGCTTAATTGAGGAACAAAGGGAAATTTTAGGTACCAAGCATTTCAGTATTCTGTTCGTGCTTTCTGGTAACGTAAAAGAGTTTGGGATTGAAGCTTTAAAAATCAAGTCTTTCCAGAACATTAGTGTAACTTAGTGTGCTTGAGATAACTCTGTCTATACCTTAATTTTCACAGTGTGAGGAGCTAGTAAGTCTGCTGCTGAACACAGTGGTGTTATCCGTGCCATTATCAGGAGCATCGCAGAGGAACCTGATCAATTTCTCTCATGGACAGTATTTCTACAGCCTGTTCTCAGATACCATTAATCAACAGCTGCTAAAACATCTGGATGTGATCATACTCCAGCTTATGGAATCATCTGCTAGCAATCCCCAAATGGTATTAATGTCTTCTAAAAGGACAAAGTCAAATGGAAATGTTAGAAGTAACACTTCTGTTACAGCTGGATGTAACTGTGTGCAGTGGGACAAAAGTGTACTTGGTTGCAGCTGGAAAATGTGACATTGATAGATGGACTGTACTTCATCTCATCAAACTGAGTAGAAAAGTGCTTGCCCACTTCCTATCCCAAAATCCATGAATTTCAGGATTTTTGTATGTAATCCTCTGGATGAAAAACATCCTTTCAAAGCAAGTCTAATTGTTCCAATTTACTTATTTACCATGCTTTGATTTTTTTATTTTTTTTTTCCATTGTGAAGTGGTTCTAGAGTGTGAGGACTGGATTCATTTTGGATAAAATTAAACTGGAAAATTACCTTGAAGTGGTAGTGGGCAGTTAGTCCACAGGGCTAGAGTAGAGCTAGATGAAAGTATAAAAAGAGACAAACACACACAAACACCTATGACCCAAGATGAATGCAGCATAGGTGTCATGTACTCAGTCTCAGCGCCATTTGTTTTGATCACCAGATTTTCTTGTGATGGCCCACACTACTACTTAATAGTACTTAATTACTATTTTAATATAGAGCTCTCCTTCAAGTCCATTTAGGACGCGTGTTATAATTGGGAAGCCTTCTTTCAGTGCTGCTGAAAAGCAGAAGGGTCAAAAGGATGAGCAGTCTGCTTTTCCTTTGGTTTAAAAAGATGCTCAGAAAGGCAGGTCATCCCTTTATTATTTACTGATTTTTTTAAAACCTAATATGTTATGCTTAAAAGTGTTGCTTCCAAGCAACATTTTAAAACATGAGGGGCATATTCTGTGGTACCAGCAATCATTTAGTTTGACACAAAGAGATGTATTATGGTAAGATAAAAACCTATATTATGGTGCTTTGATAAGACATTTCTTCAGTTTTACATGGTTGTTTTAAAATATGGGAAAAATCTTTTTTTTATTATTCTACCTATCCAAATCCTGTGAAATCACAAGGCTGATAAAAATTTTCCACTTTTTTAGGTGATGGCTAACTATCAGAGAGAACTCTGTCAGTCTTAAAAGTCTGTGATTACTAGATGTAGTCGTATCTTTCTTAAACTGCAAAGAAAAGAGATTGAAACATAGTTCATATCTTTTTTGACATATTTTATTTCTCTCTTCAAAATTTATACAAATAAATTATGTACTCTCCTATTTCTGAATTCCATGTCAATACTTTCAAATACTGGTATTTAGTGTTACTCTTGGTTATCATTTATTTTTCCATATTCACTCAAAAGGTATGGGAAGAAATTGTTGCCTTATACTCAGAGTGAAACAGAAGTAAATTGGGTAGAAGTCTCTTTTTAAAAAGAAGGTGTTTAAAATATATATATTAATCTGTTGCTTTTCCTTTCAGGTTGGTAGCATTCTGAATGGCATGTTAGATCAGAGTTTCAGGGAGCGTACCATACGCAAGCAGCAAGGAGTGAAACTGGTCACAGCTGTACTAAGAAACTGGAAGAGGCTTGACAGTTGGTGGGCCAAAGGCTCTGCCCCTGAGAGCAAAATGGCAGTCTTGACCCTGCTGGCAAAAGTTCTTCAGGTATGCATTATTTTATAACATCCAGGTAACACTACTAATTTTGTAGGAAGGTGTCTTATTTTAAGAGAATGGGGTTTGGGTTGTTTTGTTTTTTAATTCAGACATTTTATGTCTGGGGGAGGGAATGCTGGATAATATCAAAGTATAAAACATATTTGGACAGGCAGAAATTACTGGATTTTATTCCTTCTGTTCCCTGCCAGCTTTTTTTTTAATTTATTCATATTCTTGCTGCCTTTTTTTCCTACTAAAGAATTGGTACAAGTACAGGGAGTAAACTTTGAAAATGAGCAGCCTCTAATAATATTCCTTCTTTCATGTTGGCATCCACAAAGTCACAGTAGAGGATTTCTAGACAAATCAGCAGACTGCAGAAAGATCTTTAAAATAAAGACTTTTAAATTCAGTTATATTAGGGTTTTTCTTTTCATTTTTCAGACAGAATTTATCTATTTATCCCAGACTTTTTAGGAACTTGTAGAAGTAGCCATACATAAATACACGCAAAGATGACTTATTGAGGACTTTCTTAATACATGTAATTAATTATTAGCAGCTTGAATTCTTTCATAGGTGTATTTTAGACAACATCAGAGTCATACTTCTGTATTATCTAACAGTGAAGTGACGAATAGGAAATTTGGTTTTGAGGAACAGCTTAATGTTTTTTGAACTGGAAAATGTCTAACATATGATCTTGTTTGTACTTCTGGAATTCTTATTGATAGGCGTTCTGAAGCCAAAACTGCTCTGTGTGTACTTTCTGTTGATCCAGTGTACTTTTGGAAACAAATCTGTAGCATGTGGGGTGGGTGGTGGTAGTGGTGGTGGTGTTTTATTCTTCATTAATATAAGGATTTCTTTGACTAGTTTAAAAACAAATCCTAATTTTTAACTTCTGTCATTCCAGATAGACTCTTCAGTTTCTTTCAATACCAATCATGAAGCATTTACAGCTGTTTTTGATACCTATACCAGTCTACTTACTGATCAGAATTTAGGCTTAAATCTTAAGGTAAATTGCTCACTTAGACACCTTCCCTGCTCTCTACAGATCAGAATATTAGTGGTTGGTGAAATCCCCTGTTATTGGAGTCAAATTTTACCTTAGTTTGCACAGTAATGTGGGCATCACTTCTCTTTTTTTATTCTTCCTTTCAAGTTCCTAAAAAATAAAATGGAAGTCATCAAGCTTGCTCCTGAGAGACCAAAGGCAATATCACAGATGATGTGTTTTTCAGTTGTTCCTTTTTTTTTCTTGCCCTGCTGAGAGGCATGTAATTTTTAAGAAAAATCTGCCATCAGTTGCAAATAATTTCAAATAAACACTTTAAAGTTGTAGAAATGACAGCTAATCAGGCTTTTAGCAAGGACTGGCACTGCCTACATGTCAAATTACAGATGTCTGCACTGACTGTAAGATCCACATCTGCAAGCATGCCATCAGTACTAATGAATTAGCTGCTATATATCACTTGGTCAAGAGAGGGAGATAAAGTACTGCATACTGAAAGTGGAAGTTATAAAAGGTGCTGGAGCATGAGATTTGGTCTTGAAGACTAAAAATTTTGTACTTCTAAAATAGTTTTGCATGGTTGCTGCTCTGTCAGTCTACCTTCAACTAGACAGTTGTGTACTTCACTGTGCATTCAAAAGAAATAAAGTTTGGGATCTTGCTTTAACTGCCAGGTTACGCATTAAAAGTGGTAACTTCTGTGGTAGTGGATGCTTGCTTAAAAGAACAATGAAGTCTTATTCATACCCATGTCAGCCATGAGATATTAATTAGCTTTTAGCTCCCTCTCATTAGTGACCATTTTTTTTCTGATTCAGCACCTTACAGAAGAGCAGCTACGTGATATGTCTTTATCAGTACACTGAGCTGCAGAATCAGTAAGCGTAGCCCCTGCTGATCATTTTGTGGTCCTCAGATTCCTAAATTATAAGAAAATTATTCCCTAATTATGAAGAACTTTTTTTTTTTTTTTCTTTTTAGGGCCAAGCAGTGATAATTCTTCCATTCTTCACTAATTTGACTGGAGAAAAACTTAACGACCTTAAGGATGCTCTTGATCAGCTTGTAGCTTTCAATTTTCCCTTGAGTTCGGATGAGTTTCCCAAAGGAACCTTGAAGCACAATAACTATGTAGACTGCACAAAGAAGGTTAGTAACTTTAACCAAAAAAAAAAAAAATGTAATTAGAAGCCTGATTGAACTGTGTCTAGGAACTGTTTACAGAAAGGAAATCAGCTTTTCAATTTCTGAGTTTTGTTTTTATCTAGAAGTTTAACTTACAGGTACACTTTACAAACATATATCTTGAGCATTTTATTCTTGGTATTGAAAAATTACACAAGGAAATGGAGTTAATTTGATCCAGTTTGGCTCCTTATTTTATGCATTACTTTCTTTTCAGTTTTTAGATGCGTTAGAGTTGTCTCAGAGTCCAATGTTGTTGCAGCTGATGACAGAAATTCTCTGTAGGGACCAAAGACATTTCATGGAGGACCTATTTCAAGCCAGTTTCAAAAGAATTTCCAGAAGGTAAGTTTGGTCCACTGCATTTTGTCCTTCTTCACATGGAATTTTTACTGAAGCAAATGTGCTTTTTGTATTATGTTGTACTTCTAAAGGTTAATATAACATTTTATTTTAATTCAAATTTTACTTTTGTCTTTGTTATTCCAAAATATTTCTGAAGTGCTAATAAATGGCACCAATTTCCAGGTGGCACTTGCAATACCTGGACAAAGATAACTTTCTTTGGAGAGATCCACAATAAGTGGCAATTCCACCAGATCTTGTAGGATCATACCCAAGTGGTATGAACACAGGTGATTGGAAAAAAAAAATCAATGATAGGGAGTTTTAAAATATAAATGGAGTCTAGTAAGAGTTTTCATCTTGAGATTTCTATCTTGTTTAGGAGCAGCACTGACAAACAAGTGGTACTGCTAGACACTGTTCACAAAATGTTCCAGCGTGAAGACCATCTTTCAAATACTACCCGTCAAGCTTTTGTGGATCGCTCTCTCCTCACTCTTTTGTCACACTGCAGCTTGGATGCACTGAGAGAATTCTTTAGCAACATTATAGTGCAGGCTATGGATATGCTTAATTCCAGGTTTACAAAGGTAGGACTTTTAATAAGTTAATAAATAAATACAAATTTGGGGAATGTCTGATAAGAGGTTGGTGTCACTGCATATATTTTGCTTAACTTTGAATGAAACACTCTAATTGAAACCAGTTGCTTTCCATTTTTCCAGTTGTCTGTATCTTGGAGCAGAAGTTGTTGCTGATTACGTTCATTATTAGTGGGAAGCTTTTCTTTATTCCCCTACACACTGTTGCTTTGAATTTCATGTATGTTCATGTATCTACTGTATATAAAAATCAAAGGTGACATGACACGTAAAAAAAAGGGATGGGGTTCTGATATTCTGTCAAAATCCGTTCTAACTTTGAATTATAAAAGGCATATAAAACTAAAGTCTATTATTACATTGTAGAAGAGTTGTGTAGTGAAAGCTCTTAAGTTAGATGCCATACTTCTAGAAGAAGAAACATCTATCTTTTGATCATTGCAAAGATCCTTCAGTGAGGTCACCACAAACCTTCCTCTGTCCATGTGCAGCCTGTACTCCAAATCGCTTACATGCAATGATTTTGTCAGTGGAGACGTCTACTGTTGCTGTAGTTCTCCCCTCCGTTTTGCTAATGAATCTGTTTCAGGGCAGGAGCAAAAACAAGATGCTGAAATTACCAAATTTAATAGTAATCATTAAAAATAAAATACTACAGATTTATGTCTTTACACACACAATTTGTTTTGCTGTAAATCTTAGCAACGAAGTGAGATGTATAAAGAAACTCAAGAATAATACCGAGTATGGTGGCTGTTATATTCTATGAAATAATGGTGCTGGTAGTAGTCACACAGTGTCTTATTTTGGCTTTTGTCAGTTACATTTGTTTTTTATCTTTCATTATTAATGCTTATCTTTGTTTTCTTCATTTCAAAAGTAATCCATCCAGGTTTTCATGGGGAAAGATGTTACGTGTTTTCAGCTCATGTTGGGTTAAGGAGCTTTATGTATCTTCAGGTTGCACAAATTGCTGTTCTCCCTCAGCAGACAGTTCAACCTGACAGATTCCTTTCATCACCAAGCGTATTTGTCTCCTTGTATTGCACTTACGGCTATGTGTTTTGCTTTAGGTGTCTGAGTCCAAGAAGTTATTTGGTATTCTGTGTAAGTTATTCAAACACCACTCTAATGATTTAGCCATTTGTAGTCAACAGCTTACCTGATGA
This sequence comes from Oxyura jamaicensis, assembly GCF_011077185.1. Lineage (NCBI taxonomy): Eukaryota > Metazoa > Chordata > Aves > Anseriformes > Anatidae > Oxyura > Oxyura jamaicensis. The sequence continues at coordinate 115,214,351 of NC_048894.1, read as the reverse complement.
GAAAATCAGCATATAGTTTTAATAACTGTATTAAACAGGAAATTAGAATCTCTGTTTTAGAAGGCAGAACTAAGCTGAAGGCTAACTAGAAGAAACTAGAATAACTATAATGCTACTTAGCAAGGGCAGAATCTAGGAAATCTGTTTCTGAGGCTTTGCTTATTCGTTTGCAGTCCAATGAATATATTTTTGATACACAAGTCACCAAGAAAATGGGGTATTACAAGCTCCTAGAAGTGATGTATGTACGCCTTTCAAAAGAGGATGTTTACTCCAAGGATTCTAAAATTAACCAAGCTTACCGTGGCTCTGTAAGTGTAGAAGGAAATGAACTTACCAAGGCACTAATAAAGTAAGACTATTATTTCTATTTCCTTTTAATTTCTAGTTAGGTTTTGGTAGATACTCTTCTTAAGTATGCTTTACAAAGCGGAAGATCTGATTTGCTCAAGGGTAAACAGTCTGTGATGTAGCTTTTGGTTTTCAATGGAATAGACAGTATTGAATTTGCATTGATAGAAGGATTGTAGTTTATGTTCAAGATCACGTTAGGATGACTACTGCCTCCTCTTTTTGCCAGGTGTTTTCTATTTGTTAAGCTTGTGTTTTTAGTTTTGCTTTTTGGTATGGTTATTTGCCTTCAAATTGTCTTCATAATTTCAATTTCGTTATACTTGGAACCACAGTATACACAAATGTGTCGTAGGATTGGTATTTATATGATCAGTGAGAAGATGAGATGGATTTTCATTTACATTTCACAGCACAGCAGGACACCTAGCAGGTGTAGTTTGTTTTAATTGCTCTGCAGAGGGGAACAGAAGATTAATACTGAATATATATGCTAATAAATACTATTTAGTTTATTTAATATTCTGAAAAATATATAATATGCCTGAATGTTCTTTTTTTTTTTTTTTTTACAATGTTATATCCTATGGTGACTTCATATAATTTCTTGACTATTTATTTGTATAAGATCTATAACAGGCTATGAGCAAAAGACCTATAAAAGGTGCGTTTAAACTGGTTTTCTCTGGCTAATCTGTAGCATAGCTTAGCATGCCTGTCTATTGATTAGTTGCTGGGAAAGGACCACAAGTCATATCTGTGCATGGATTGAAATGCATCCCCATCTTCTATGAAAACATCCTTTTGTATCCCTGACAGTAAGAATGGCTGTGTAAATACCAGAGCAAGTTGGCTTAGTCATTGCTGAGTGGTTCCATTTCAGAGCAGTATACCTGCTGAGAGCTTGAATAAAAGCCTGAGGTGATTTAATGCTGATACTGCTATAATAATAAAGATCTTCTGACATACTGTTGATTCTGTCTCTGGTGGGGGGGCCTTTCCTGTCCTGTTTAAAGAGAAGGGGAAAAACCAAAAGACCTCTGATCTTTACTTGCCTGTTTTTTGCGTGTTTTTATTTTCAGGTCCTGTTATGATGCATTTACAGAAAACATGGCAGGGGAGAGTCAGTTCCTGGAGAAGAGGAGACAGTATCATTGTGCAGCGTATAATTGTGCTATTGCTGTTATTAGTTGTGTCTTCACGGAGAGTAAATTTTATCAAGGCTTTCTTTTTACGGAAAAAGCAGAAAAGGTGAGAAGCTAGTGTTGCAGTTAGCGTTTCATGGCAGTGGAAGCCTACCAAATGATTTTACTTAACGGCAATAAATCAAAGAATCAAACCTGAATGACATGCAGTTAAATAATGAACTACCCTGTGAGGCAGTAGAAGGAGTGGTACCTGACTTTCTTGCACCCTTTGTGTCATTTGAATTGCTGATGAGGGCTTTAACATCTGCTTGGGAGTGGATGGTCAATAATACATTTACCATGTTTTCTCTCCAATCTGAATGGATTTTTAATATACAGGAGAACACCTGTTATTTAAGTTCTTCAGTGCTTGGAATATACTTGAATAATAGAGGCCCTTTTTGCAGAGTGCATTGTCTGTGCACTGAGTTTCTTAAGAAAATGTTGCTATTCAACTATTTAAATGTTGATCCAAGAGAGAACTTTCCATATTTTTTATACTGGGCTTCGAACTATTGTATTATAAGAAAGAAAATTATTCTCAGAGTAATTGTTATTGAGTGCAGCATTATAATTTTGATCTTTCCAAATATTCTTTGGTTTTCAGAACTTGCTGATTTTTGAGAACTTAATAGACTTGAAGCGTCAGTATACATTTCCTGTAGAAATTGAGGTGAGTGGAACTTGTGGGTTCTAGTGTCTCCAAGTAAAAAGTGAGTACGTCTTTAATAGCATAGTTACTGTAGAAACAGTTGCTTGTCGCATTCCAAGAAAGAGAATTCAGTAGTTACAAAAAATGGAGTACTCCTCTGATATTTTAAAGTATGTTTTTCTGAAGGAAATACAGACTTGACATTTAGAATGGGCTTGTGGTACATATAAGTTTCAATGCATGTTTTAGCACACCTACTACAGTATTGAATGGCAGTAGAAATGAGTGATTTAGCTTTTACTCTGTAGCATTAATAATCAGTACTTGTAACATGAAACTTCCATTTCTTTTTATATGGTTTTGATGATTTTTGCCAGTTTTGAGAAGTCATACAATAAAAAAAATAAAATAGCAATAATTTTGAAATTATTTTTTGCTGTTTTTCAGGTGCCTCTGGAAAGGAAGAAGCGATACATTGCTATTAGGAAGGAAGCCAGGGAGGCTGGCAATGGGGATCCGGGTATGAAATCCATTTATGGCTATGGAAAAAATTGCCATCTTACCTTTCATAACGCTGTTTATTGATGCCTTGTTAATTGGCTTTACAGTATCAAGAGCACATAAAAACATTCACTTTACTTTGTCATGCAACCAATTTCCATCCACCCTCAAGTTTCAGTGGTCAATAAAGGCTTGTTTGTTTGTAATTACCTTGATTAATGGTCTCATCTTTTTTCTATTTAGATGAACCCAAGTATTTAGCTTCTGCATCATACATGATGGATAGCAGTTTGAGTGAGGAAATGAGTCAGTTTGATTTTTCTACTGGAGTCCAAGGTTTTTCTTACAGTTCCCAAGACGTAGCAGCTAGCACTGCTCGTTTCAGGAGGAAGGTAATTTATTGACTTACATGCTATGAAAGAAGTTTATATGCTTTTTAGCAATTGCATGTATTTATTGGGGTTGAAAAATAGATTTTTTTTTGGTGTATCATGCTGAGAAATACAAAAGGTTCCCTGATGATAAAGCAGAGTACAATTGCTTTCTGAAGCAATCTGCATAGTAGCTGTAAATCTAAAATTTAAAGAAAAGGTTTGCTTTGCCTGTCAGTAGTGATGCTCAAATATTCTAACAGGCTTAGAAATTTAAAAATAAATAAATAAAGCTTATTTGTTGTTAGTCTTACATTTACTAGTAGCAGTTGAAGAATAAATTCAGTATCAAATGACAGTCATCAAGTGTCAGTCACTTACAAAAAGTTTCAGTGTGACAAACTTTTAAGGTGCTGAAGTTAAAAGGGCTGATTGATTTCCTGTTCTGCTTGAGGGTGAGTTCCTCCAGAAAATGAGGGAGAGGACTTGAGATGTATTGCATTTTCTAAAGCTGAGTGATGCAAATAACCTGAGTTGAAAAAAGATGACTTTTGACTTCACGCACACTCACTCAGTCCTGCAATGGTTGTGTTCTCCTGTTAGGCACCCTGTTTTTTCTTTTCCTCCTTTTGTTCTTCAAAGATTCTTAATCAAGCTGGCCAGTTCAAATGCATACTATAAATGATCAAGCATAATTTTATTTTTGTATCTGTGTTGGGGTACCTTGTCTCTAACTGTTTCTCCTGGAAGATACTAATTGCTTCTCTTCCAAGCCTTGAAGTTGTGTTCCTTCTTCACTGAAGAAGCGTCTCATCAGAAGTAATAGGGATAGGTTAAAACATGCAATAAAACAGAAAGGAAGCTTGTAACAGTATGATAGATACCGAAGATGAAATCTGTTAAAATAACTGTTAACATTGGAAAAGATAAACTGTTTCCATGTTTTGGAGCAAGGAGGTGTTTGCTGAACTGACGTTAACCAGAAATGCACTTTGTGTCTGCTTTGTGTAATAACATTATTTCTAACCGTAATGTTTCCTTCTGTGATTCTCTCTGTGCATTAAAAGAGCTGCTGTGGTTTCTGGTCAGTGTGAAACAACACATCCATAAAGATAAGACTTTCCACTTGCGGAAGGCATTAACACATTTTTTCAGTTATGAAACAAAATCATTTCCATGAGCTTCAGCTAGCTGTCTCCTTCCAGCAGTTGCTACACCTACACTAGCAGGTAGTATAGTCAGAAGAACACGAAGTTGCATTCTGTTGGCACAGAAAGTGAGTGCTATGCACAACCAGTGAGGTGTTTGTTTGAACAGCACATCTGATTTATTCCCTGCTGCGGATTCTGAGCATATAGTCAAATCTGTAAACGCAGATAAAATCAGAATGGCTCATGGCTTTATCATAATTTAAAAGAAAATACGGTCTTGTTATTAATCATAGTAACATCTTTTTTTTTCAGGAGACCTCAGAATATATGGTTTTAAAGGATGAGATGGAACTGGAAATGGATGAACTCAACCAACACGAATGTATGGCATCTATGACCACCCTGATAAAACATATGCAGAGGAACCATATCACACCTAAAGTGGAGGAGGCCAGTATTAGCCAAAAAGATGATGTTGTTTCACTAATTGTAACATGCACACACACAAGGGGGAGTCATGATTGAATTACTTCATTTTGTAATTTTCATGGCTACATTATAATGAGACCTGTGTGGCTCAGGCTGATTTTTTTTATTTTTTTTCCTTTTTTGGGGGGGGCTTGGTAAATCCGTTTAATATCAGAATTGTATTGATTTTTCCTCATCCCCTTTAAATTTCAGGGGACAGTTCCAGTAGACCTTCCTCTTTGGATGAAATTTCTGCATGGGAAATTAGGAAACCCATCAGTACCACTAAATATTCGCCTCTTCATAGCAAAACTTATTGTTAATACTGAGGATGTGAGTAATTTTTTGACATATTTAATTTTTTTTAATATTATAGGTTTTATTAGAACATGAACTGTGTAGCTCTTGTGTGGCAAAATATTTCATCAACTGAGACTTTTGGGAGGTTCAAATTTAGTAGTTTGTCATGATAAAAGGCAATGCATACATTGCGTCAATTCCAGATAATGCCAGTATTTTGAGTTTAATAGAATTACTTTTTCTTCCAAAATCTATTTCTAGAAGTAGATCATGTCCATGATATGTGTCTTCTGTAAATATAAATAATTGATTCATTGATGCTGGGCAAGACATGTGGTTGATGGTTTGCCATCTTCGCAAGAACAAAAAAAAAAAAAGTTTTTTTAATGGTCACAGATGAGTTTTATAGAAACGCTTATATCTGATGATCTGGTTGCAGACAGATGTAAGATAACATAACTTGTCTTTGTCTGTGAAGAACTATTTTCTAATTCCTCTTCTTTTTCAGACAGTGATTTTAAAGTATAATTTTTGTTTGAAATTCTCCAAATTCAAAATACAAAAAGGCTAAATTTCATAATTAGTTTAGGAAGCTTTAATGCCCACTTAATGCTGCTTTCTTAGTAAAGATGTCTGAATCGGAGATTTGGAAGGTTAGATACGTGACACATTCTTTCACATTCTATAGGGGCATAGTTTTGCATGAAAAGCTCTTACAGAGATGTATTATGGGGGCCCTACAGATATACTTAAAGTTGATGTAAAGATTTGTATGAAGGATTCTAAGCAGAAGTGAAGAATATGGTTATGGATATCTTACATTTTAAACTTATTTTAATTTTTTTTGTGGTTAGTGCTTCAGACAAGGTTAAACAAAGAGCTAAGTAGATTACATCAGTCTCACGCATAATAATTGTTGAACAATATTTCATAATTTACTGAATTCAGGATTTTGAATTCAGAATATTCAGGATTTCAGAATAATCTGTATTTGATCCCTGATTCTCCCATTTTCCGTAGGTTTTCCGACCTTATGCAAAGCAGTGGCTTGGTCCATTACTGCAGCTTGTTGTTTCTGGGAATAATGGAGGTGAAGGGATTCATTACATGGTAGTGGAAATAACAGTTACTGTTCTTTCCTGGACAAGTGTAACCACTCCCAAAGTAAGAAAATGTGAAATTAATTGTTATTATTCCAATAACTATTTGGTAAGGAACAAGTGAGACTAGTTCTTATGCACTTGTAATCATTTTCTACACCAGTCCACTGTTCTTTTGGATATTAACTTCAAAAATAGCTTATTTACTTACTCTCCAATAGCAAAATGTTCACCTTTATGATGGAGTCACTATGATTATTTTTGTTCCCATTCGTTATAGGGAAATATTAAGGATGAGATTTTAGCTAACAGATTACTTGAATTCTTGATGAAGAATGCTTTTCACCCAAAAAGAGCTGTGTTTAGGCACAATCTGGAAATCATAAAGACAGTTATAGAGTGTTGGAAAAACTGTCTCTCCATACCTTACAAGTAAGTAATTCAGAACTTTCTTTTGTCAGTATTTCAGACTATAAATGAATATTATCAAAGGGGATGACAAGGGGATGACAAGGTAAATTCAGCTGCTGTAGTAAACTTTTTGTCCCTGGAATTAACAGTAAAACTTCAGAACTGAACTCTCCAAAGGTTGAAACTTAATTTCTAAAACAGAGACAGAGAAAGACAAAAAACATGTAGAGAATTACAACAGCAACAACAGAAGCAAGAGTAATCTGTGCAGAGAGTTACTTTTTGTTTGGAATATTATGTATTATCATGGTATACCATTGCATTCTTAATAAGAGTTTTGTGATCTGTTGTGCTTCTGAACAAACTTTTTTTTTAAGAATTTTAATTTGCAAAGACTCCTTCTTTGAAGCAAGTTTTTTCTTAATATGTTTTCTACTTTTGGTGGAATGCACATGCATATATATGTCCACATGCTTTATACTGGTTTTGATGGGGTTGTATGTGTCTATATACACATGCACAAAGTGAATGATTTATGGTGTGTATATTTGAGGTTTTTCATGTATATCATTACTTACATGTTTTTATCCAACAGTTTAATATTTGAAAAGTTTTCTAGTGGAGATCCTGATACAAAGGACAACTCAGTGGGAATTCAGTTGCTGGGAATTGTTCTTGCCAACAACTTAGCTCCGTTTGACCCGAAGTGTGAAATAGATCGTGTCAGGTGAGAAATGCAACTTTCTGGAGAACTAATTTTAATAAAGCCTAAAGAGAGCAACTCTGTCTCATCAGCATAAAGTACCAGAGTTGTATTGTTCATTCATTGGAAAGTTTTGTCCTATCATCCCTCTGCTACAGTCTGTCGCCTGTAATGCTTTTTGCAAACTGCAGAGCTAATTTATTTTGGAAAATGTTGAGAAAGATGTAGGCTTTCTTACAGTGGGCCCCTGGATTGCAGTTTCATGGGAGTTAACAGAGTCAGAAACTCCCAAAGCAGGGATTTGAGACACTGTAGGTGGGAATCTGTATTTTGCTGTACTGAGCTCTTTTAAAAGCAATCATTGTGCCCCTAGGCAGCTCAGGTGAGTTCTTGTTTCGGTGCAAAAGTGAATGCTGGAGTGGTGGCTTACAGCAGATCTACCTTTTGTGTTAGGTATTTTCAGGCTTTGACCAGTAACATGGGCTTATTAAGGTATAAAGAAGTTTATGCAGCTGCAGCAGAAGTGTTGGGACTTGCTCTTCAATACATTGCTGAGAGAGAAAATGTAAGTAACTGTTTTAGATGTGTGACCATTCCTGTCTTAATTCTGTGTATATCTTTTATATGACTACTCAATTCAGCTCAAGAAATAAATGTTTTTAAAACTCAACAGTCTTTGTCCAACAGATTAAGTTAAGGGTTTAAACTATTTAGAAGAAGAAGAAAGGTTTAGAACAGACTTAAGTGCAGAGTTTCTGCCCCACTCTTTTGAAGCTAGCAGTAAATGGGTTTTGTTCAGCTTCTGCCAACCAGCAACTCTGGCATGGTACACTTTAAAGTTTTGTGGGGTTTTGTGGTGGTTGTTTTTGGTGGTTGTTTGAATTTCCCCCCCTTTTTGTTTTTATAAAAACAAAGTTGGGAGGCTTGGGGCTACCTTTTGAATATCTGTATCTGAGGATGTTTAATAACTTGCTAGTACAGATGTAAAATTCAAAGCTATTGTCTTCAATTTTTAGCACTTGTTGTGGCAGGTGTGGATAATGAATCTACTTATTTTCTAAGCAGTGGATGAAGTGGATGCAAAACTGTTATTCACCAAATCTTACAGTGCTAGAACCAGGGGATAGTGTTTGTTCATAGAAATCAGTTTAAGGCAGGTAGAAGAAATTTCTTTACAATTACTTTCCTCCGGAACCTGCTGGGGTAACTAGCATCACTAGGTTTGAAGAGAAATTAGGCAAATCTATGCACAAAAAAAAAAATCCATGAGCAGGTTCTGAAAACAATGGACAACAATGTACAGTCTAAGTTCCCTAATCTAATGATGGATGCATGTTTGGGTCTATGAGATAAAAAGAAGGACAATGCAGCCAGGCTTCTGTGCTACCCCTGAATATCATTCTGCATCTGCTGCTACAAAAATACCAAGATATTGGCTACGTCTACTATTATTCAGATGTTGTGGGACAACATTCTTACATCTCTCCCCACTTAATTGAATTTTTTTTTACAGTTTTTAGAACATATTTTGCATATGGAATTCCTGCAGCCTTCTCCTCAGTTTTCCAATTTCCATTAAAAGCAATATTTTGAATAAATCAGTAAAGAATTATTTTATCCTACACAAAGCTTATTCTTCAATGTTTAGTGCAGACTGCTGATTCATTCACTAAATGTCTTCACTAAAAATGTCTTTCTTACATTCACTAGCTGGAAATCTGCCATGCGGAATAGTTACTATTTATGTAAGTATAGTAAGCAACTTGTATTTCAAAATTAAGGCGTTGGTTCCAAACCAATCAAAGGAAGCTCAGAAACATATTGTTAAACCAGGCAATCATGTTCAGCAGCCATGAAGCACCATAAATGTCAAGATGAGGCAGGCAAATTTTGCCTATCAAAATGCATTACAAACAAACAGTACAGTAGCAATAGTCTGTGTCATTAAGGCGATTGAGTTTCATGGCTATGCTTGTCATACTGTCTTTCTAATTCTCAGATACTTGAAGATCAAGTTTATGATTGTGTCATAAAACAATTAAAACATCATCAGAACACCCAACAGGACAAGTTTATAATATGCTTGAATAAAGTAGTCAAGAATTTTCCTCCTCTTGCTGACAGGTATGTCATGACACACATGGTACATTCATTGTAGATCTAGAGGAATGATAGAAAATAACATGCTTTTCTTCATGGGCTTCTGGTCACATTAAGGTTTATGAATGCAGTGTTCTTTTTGATACCGAAACTCCATGGTGTGATGAAAACCTACTGCCTGGAAGTAATAATGTGCAGGGCGGAGGAAATACCTGATCTCTACTTGGAACTGAAGAGTAAAGACTTCATGCAGATCATGAATCACAGGTAAGTGGCCACATGGTTATAAATGTGGAGACATAGCCTAAGCTTCTTTATGATGTGTTCTGTGGTGGTCACAAAAATTTTATGCCGCACTGCATGTTCCTTTTTTGGCCATTGCTCTCCTAATTTGAGCAAATGGAATCTGGGTGTTAGCTCACTATGAAAAACAAACAAAAACCCCTGCAGAGTGTTAAGGTGATATATTAGCTCCTATTCACTAGGATGTGAATTTCATCTTTAATATGTATTGATTTAGTTGTATTCTTACTTTTTGGTTGTACTGCAAAGTATTTGCCTAAAGCCTTTTATGTGAAAGCAAATATTGTTGTTAAAAAGTAAGCTGATACTCTGGTTCTACGTGTAACAATGAAGAGGGAAAACAATGCAACTATTCTTTCTTTTTTTTCTTCATCTTTAGGGATGATGAGAGGCAAAGGGTTTGTTTGGATATAGTATACAAGATGCTGTCAAAGCTAAAACCACTAGAACTTAAAGAATTTCTTCCTGGAGTGACAGGGTTCATTTCTCACCCTTCTGTAATATGTCGACGGTCCATGTATGATATTCTGATGTGGATTTATGATAATTACAGGTGCGTATTCACTACAGATGTCTTTCAGTGAACAATCAGAGTGAAAGTTCTCCTAACATTATTTTCTAACTTGCGTCCCTTAGTGTGGGATTTTCCCATTTTTGAACAAATAGGTCCTCTGGGTTGCCCTGCTAGCCTCGGGCCTTTGGTGGCAATTTTATAATTTAAACTAAGGGACAAAGACTTGGACCTATCTTTAGCCAACAGCTAGGACACTGCATCACCACAGCATGTTGCCATAAGAGGTCTTAGTTCTGATGCTTACGCTTTTTTTCCTGTTGTCAGAGTTAATAACAGTAGTGAGAGTTGTACACCATAGAACGAACATCTTTATACCATAAGATAGAACAGATCCAGATCATGCCAAAGTGCTTAAATTTCTGTTTGACTTACAGAACAGTCATAGATTTTTTGCAATTAGTTTGGTGTTATATTATCGAACTTAGCGGGGTCCTGTTACATGTTTTTGCCCAAGATGACTATTTACCACTTAAATGGGTAATGATGGTGAAGAAAACGTACAGGTGATTTCTAGTTCAGTGTCACTTGGGAAGAGGTGTCACTGCTTTTTTTTTTTGTCGGTTTTAACCTTGCAAACTCAGCGTTATTTCTGCCAGGCCTTTATAGTAAAAACCTAGCAACTTATTTAGCTTTCTGATTTCTATTTTAAGTAGTGAGGAGGTGAGCCACTTTGGAGAATAAAGACCTCACGTTATGAAAAATGCTTGTTGTCATGCCAAGTTGATATTTTTCTTTTGAGAAGGGTGGGTTTTTCTTCTCTCCCACCATCCTTATCCTCTTACTTTTTAATAAGAGAAGTCATTAAGAGACATTTTTCTCCTACCCTCAGTGATCCAGAAAGCCAAGCAGATGGTGATTCTCAGGAAATATTCAAACTGGCAAAAGAAATCCTGCTTCAAGGACTGATTGATGAGAATGCCGAACTGCAGTGAGTAAACTGTCACAATTGCTGTCTGAAGTAACAAATCCTTAAATTGCTGATTCTGTATTGATAATATAAGCTTTGATCCATAGAGGTTTTTAAAGTATTTTTAGTATAAACGAGTAAGAGATAACATTATTTCCTTTTCTTTCAATAAGTTAATTTATAAAATTTCATCCCATACTGTCACAACAAATCTAAGTGTAATTGAGAGCTTTAAGCCATGGAGAAGTTGTTTCAGTATGTTAGACCTTATTCTGTGTTGATGTTCTGAAGTTTTTGAATAAGGTCCTCACCGTACACAGACACAAAAAATAATGTGAACATCTTTTTCAGTGTAAACCTTTATAAGACCAGTTAAATGCTGTAGAGTATGGTAGATGAATGTGGAAATCTATGTGAAAGATTTAATTGAAGACATTGTTATCTTATTTATTTTAAATTGACCTTTTTTGATAATGTTGCATTTTGTTTGCTGATAGCTAAGAATAACTTCATTCCTTATCGTTACAGATTAATTGTTAGGAATTTTTGGAGTGATGAGACAAGGCTACCTGCAAATATTCTTGATCGCATGCTGGCTCTGTTAAGCTCTTTATATTCTACCAAGATTGAAACACAGTACTTGAGTCTAATCACAAATTTTCTGCTTGAAATGACCAGCAAGAGCCCAGATTATTCCAGAAAAATGTTTGAGCATCCACTATCTGAATGCAAATTTCAGGTGAATAGTAATGTGTTATCCTGAGCGCAACCGTGTGACAAATTCCAATCCTGACTGTAGTTGCCACTTTGACAAGAGAGGTGTAGTGAAGGAGGTGATTGAAAATGTTTTGAAATCCATAGTTAACATCTGCAACAGAGCTAGGTTATGCATTGTATCAGTGTTACTTTGTGGAGGGAATAATTTTGCTTTCTTCTCAAAAAATAAAGAATTATATGTGCAGGTATAGCTGATGTGTAGAGTGCTGAAATACTTTAAAAATAATAGTTGGGGTGGAGGTGGTGGGGAGGATAGTAGAGAAAAGTAACGTAAGCTGGAGAAAAATTGTGAAGAAACAGGAATACTGGTACAAGAGCTATAAATTAGTCCTCAGCTGACCAGTCCAAATTAGTGAGCATTTTTGCTGAGCTATGGGAAGGTTTTACTTGGCTTTACTTGTTTTTTATTGTGTTGCTTGTTTTTTTAATGTCCAGCCCTTGTATGTAGGATGATGTTTTAAATGCTATACTTTCATTTCTGTTATCCTGTTTCAAGGAAGGAAAGAAAAATCCTCCACTCTTATTAAAATGTTTGTGTTGACAGGACTTCGTAATTGATTCCAGTTGGCGTTATCGAAGTACTATGCTCACACCTATGTTTGTGGAGAGTCAAGTGTCACAGAGTACTAACAAGAGTTTGTCACAAGAAAGATCCCCGTCCATTTCTGGTTCAGTAGGTGGTCAAGTGAGAGCTACCCAAAGACAATACGAATTTACACCTACACAGAATGTCAGTAAGTCCAGACTGATATATTCTGAGATATTGTTGCTTGCTCTAAGAACGATTCCATTCTCCTCATTCCTGCTGCATGTGAGTTTTTAATGTAAAAGTAAATGCACTTAATGAGTATTTCCAAGAGCTTTTATTTTCTTTTTGTTATGAAAGAAAACATACCACACTTTTATTGGTCTGATACACCTTTTATGTTTTTCTGAATTTAAATGTTTCTTACATAACAGCTTGAAATCTGTTCTTATTATGAACACTGGGAATTACATTTTTGGGGAAGGAAAATTGTGCTTCATGGATGTTTTCATCTGCATTATTACTGTTTTACATTTTGTTTTTTTTTACAGGTGGTAGAAGTTCTTATAATTGGCTAACTGGAAACAGCATTGACACATTGGCAGAGTATACGGTTCCTTCATCGTCGGAATCCTTGTCTTCATCCATGCTCTTAGTTAACAAACGGAGTGAAAAATTTAAACAAGCAGCCTTTAAACCAGTGGGGCCAGATTTTGGAAAAAAAAGGTTGGGTTTACCTGAAGATGAGGTGGACAGCAAAACTAAAGGTCTGTAGGCCTTTCTCTACTTTTTATTATTCCATTTTGTTAGGCCATCTTTGTCAGTTATTTGGCTGGCAGTCTGTTATCTTTGTGGCATTCTAATTGAAGTTGGGTTTGTGAGATCTTGTTTCCAGGAATGCGTGTTGATACTTGCATAAGTATGGCCAAAAAAATAGGTTTGTGCAAAGAATTGCAAAAACTGTACATTGCCAGACGAAAGAAGTAACTGGGTAAGAAGCCAGCTGGTGTAGTCTATTCTTCTGCCATCTCAAATGATGCAGTGTGAATGTCAGTTCTGTCCCTTGTGTTTTAAATTTAACTGGGTAGCTCTTTAAAGAAACTGATCAACTTGTAAATATTTTTTCCTCACCGCTTCAGTTGTGTAGATGTGTTCTGCAACAGGATGCAATCTAGCAGTGGAATTACCTGCTTTTAATCTGAAAATGTTCCTTTATCTACTCAGTCGACAACCAAAAAAACATTAGCACTGCTTTATTAATGGCTTAGGCTCCTTCTCCCCATTTTCTGCCCATTTTGTCTTTACTGACCTTGTCATTAAAACTTGACTGGAAGGATAAGGGTAGCAGCTTAGGCAGAGAGGTATAGAAACTGTCCTTTTCAATATGAGAAATATTTCAGGACAGTTTTGAATGGACATACTGAACAACTGAAAGAGAGGTCAGTCTACCTCCCATTCAGTCCCTGGTCTTCTACCAGCCAAACACCAGTTAGAGCAACGTGCTTTTGTTTGCTCATCCTTCTTTTTAGGAAATGAACTGAAGTGAACAGTCTGTAAAATTGTTTTTTTTTCATGATCATCCTGAGCAGGAGTTGATCCAGTGACAGTTCTGTAATAGAAATTTAAAGAACACAGAAAATCTGTTGTTATCACCCAATCTTTCAAGATATTTAGCACTTCATTTTTTGTAGAGAGGTATATACTCTATGGAACATGGTGCAAATGCCGTATTTGCCTTGGAGTTAAAAATAAATCTGCCACAAGAATCAAATTTGTTTATAAATTCTATTGCCTTTCGCAGTACAATAGTTGCCCTTTATCTCATCTGTGTGCCTAAAGTTTTGCTATAACTGCTTAATGCTTCTAAAAAAGACTTACTTTGTTTTAATTTGATATCTTGCTGGGAGGTCTTGCTTTAAGTTATTGAATATGAAACTTAGGAGACTAGTTGGTAAGCTAATAAAGGCAAAGATGGTGCTTGTTAATATATGATGCTGTTGCATTAAATCTGAAGTTTGAGATAAGAAAAGCTGTGGCCATGAATGTATGTTATATTCTCCAGAACTGAAACTGTAAGATGATGTTCTACTTTATACCTAGGTATAGATGAACGAGCAGAAATTCTAAGACTGCGGAGACGTTTCTTGAAGGACCGAGAGAAAGTCAGTCTGATTTATGCTAGAAAAGGTGTGGCTGAACAGAAAAGAGAACAGGTTTGTCAATACAAATAAGTTAAAAACCTTAAGTCCCAATGTCGTCTGCAGCCTTGTACTTCATCTCCAGAAGTAGATGTGTGAAGAAGGGGTAGGTGTAAGATGCCAGTTGCTACTTTAAAAGATTTAAAAGGTTTTATTTGGAAGTCACGCTATGTGCTTTGAGTTAAACGATGTTATTTGGCGTGAGCAAGAAAAGAGCTGGGTAACATTTCCATTCTTCTGCTTTGTGTACAAAGTGATTTTATATGATAAAATTGCTAGCAGTGAAGGGAAATGTCCACACCAGAAGCTCTTTACAGCTGTCATCCTGGAAACTAGAAACCTTGAAGTGAGAATACGCTACAGAAGTAGTTGGAAAACATTATGCATTGTCTGAAAGTGAACTCAAAAATGGGATACATCTGCTAGGCTAACTTGAACTGCTGAGGACTTTTAACCTGAAGGAAAGTCAGTAGTAAGCATTTGCTGAATGTTTATCAGAGCCAGAAACCTGGTACTATACAGGTTACTTAGTACTATATGGCTGTGTTTCATACACATGATTAGTTTAAAAACGCTTGAAGCCCTGTAGAAGTTTTTCAAAGGTTCATGTGACTAAAATAATATATTGTCATCCAAAAACGATAGCAGTTAAACAAGAACAAAGGAACACAGGATTGAGTTAAATTTGAGACACACTTGTAATTCTGTGCAGCTGCAGATATCTATGTAAATTGAACTTACGTCTGGAAGAACCACACAAACACCTATTTTGGCCACCTCATTCACTGTTAGGCCAAAGCTCCCCTTTCTTCCTACCCTGCAAGAGAAAGAAACTGTAACAAATGTGTTCTGTATGGCAGTTCAAGAGCAAACAAACAAACAAAAAACTGTGTTCCACAACAAAAGACCAGAGGAGACCATAAATGCTGCCAGGACTGCTTAAGCTTTTCAAGAGATTTGTTTCACATAAACACACATGGAACTTGGTGCCTTATGCTAATACCATACCTGATGGGGCAACAGGAGAAAATAGATCCTGAGCAAGAAAGTATTTGGAAATACCTTTAACAAAGCCCTAACTTCTCTCAGGATATTTCTCTTGGATGTTTTTTGAAAATAATTCCTTTGAAGTTGTGTGGAAGAAAAATGGGCTCAAATGACAAGATGAGAAGTATTTAAAGTTGAGAAAAAAATCTTCAACTTTTCTTCTATTTTTTCCACTATGCTAACGTATATTCACTCCTTTATGTATCTGTCTGTTAAAATGATTTTGGGTTTAACCATATTACAGCTTTAGAGAAAATGTATTTGCTGTAATTGCAACAAAAGTTTTTAAAGGACTTCAAAAATACTCTTGCTTATTATGTCTTATCTAGATACATTGCTTTCTATTTAAGGTGACTCTTTTTTAACATTGAGCAATGCATTTCAGGAAATAAAATCTGAGCTGAAGATGAAATATGATGCCCAGGTTACTTTGTATAGAAGTTACCGTGTAGGAGACCTTCCCGACATCCAGATTGAATACTGCAGCCTCATTGCCCCTCTACAGGGCCTTGCTCAGGTTTGTCGTCTTTTCAAATGGCATTTGTGAAGTTTTCTGTTTTTGTAGGGAAAGTGATACGCAGTTGGTCAACTGCTTCAAAGTAGCTTTGTTCTGTAATCAGCCACCGTGATATGCTTTCGAAGTGTGTGTTTTGAAGTACAGTGTTTCTCCTATGCCTGGGCTGGTGCAGTGATGAGAGGAGATGCCTTGTAGCTTTGCCTCAAGCAGTTGAGGACCTCAGAACACTGAGGGCCTCAGTCAGCAGCTGCTGTCCGTTGCCTCTGGGTTATTCTGCTTGAGAAGCAAGTGGTGGAGGTTTTTACAGACATCATTGCAAAGGACATCTTGCTGTATAGTAACAAAACGGCCATTTTTTTCTTTCACATTTCTAGTGGAGCTATAAAATAAACGTACAGGCAGAGTCTCTGAGTGGACTGGACTTGGACTAGTCAGTAAGACTAATCCAGTATTCCTTTTAGGGACATGGTTTAGTGGGTGACATTGGTAGTAGTGTGATTGTTGGACCAGATGATCTTGGAGGTCTTTTCCAACCCTGATGATTCAATGATTTCTATGGTTTCATATCCGGGAATAGTAGAAACCATACGCTGAACCTATCTGATTTTGCAGTGTTTGGGAAGTCAAAGTGTTCCTGATTATCTTTGTGTTTTTTTTATGGTCCATTATCTCAATGTAAAGGGAGGAAGTAGTACAATCATGAATTATCTGAACAGCATTAAATCAAGAGTTAAACCACACTTCAGTCCCAGGATGCATAGGATTATGTTACATTTGTTAGCATGTTTCTGGGTTGAAAAAATGCCTTTATATCTGATACGGCACCATCTGTCTGTATGTATCTCTTAGCTCCTTGAATGTTTGGGTCTGGGTTTCCTCACACACAGATGCCTTCTGGTTTCAGTTGTTGGTTTGTTTGTCTGTTTTCCTGAAACCCTCTTCACTGGCAGTGGTGTCCATAAGATGATATTGGGTGTCTGTCTCCAATAGCAGGAATTGTGAATGTGAAAATTGTAAATTCTATCCTCTCCACCAGCACTCCGGCCTGAAACCTATGTTGTCTTGGAGTTTCATTACGTAGAAAAATTAAGGTAGGGCTTGAATTTATAGTACAGTAACTCTGAAATGATTCCCAGCATAGGTGTGGGGCATGCAATTATTCCACTCCCTAGCAGTGTCCACATAAGGACTAGGTACAGGATGGTTCATAGCTCTTAATTTTGTTATTAGTTTATTGGGTGACAGCAAAATTCAGTGACCAAGCTGCTTTTCTTGTAATTCACAGAAAGATCCAACATTTGCCAAGCAGCTTTTCAGCAGTTTGTTTGGTGGAATTTTCCATGAGGTAGAAAAGTCTAAAACGCCTTCTGAGAAAAAAGTCATCATCCAGAAGCTGCTGAAGGACTTCAATCATTTTCTGAGTATGAGCCTCTCTTACTTCCCACCATTCATTGCATGCATCCAGGTAAAGATGATGTTATGGCATGAAAGTAGCAGAGTATAACATCTTTGTTTCAATGTGTGGTAAAAACAGTGGTAGGGAAGGTTAAATACAGTTACTGAAGTTTAAATGGGTGGAAATAGAATTGTTAACAAAATGGTTATTTCAAGTGACTGTTGTTAAGTTGAACACAATAACTTAATGCCTGTGAACTGATTTTTCAAAGTTTCTATAATTTCTAATCTGTAGAGTTTGAGTCACCTTTTAATGTTTTTGATTGCAGCAGTAACAAGAAGAGACTTGATTTTAAATTAAAGCCATGTGAACAATTGAAAAGGTTACGTGGGTGTCGTGGTACTCATATTTCCTGTTTCTGGGAATGCTTATTGAGGAATACTTCAACGTCTTGAGCATATCAGTAGCTGTCAGATTGTTTGTTGTTAACATCTCTTATTTATTTTTTCAGCAACATTTTCAAATTATTCCCCTGAAGTAGTTGTCTGGTAATTTTCAGTAATGATGGAAAGACTTGTTTCCAACAAAGGCTAAGTGCATGTACCACAGCTCTACCGCTGAAATGAAGCACAAGCCTTTCTGCTTTGCTTCTGTGTGCTTCTAATGCTAGGAGAATATGCTGAACTGGAATAGTCTGTGAACTTCCTTTTATCCTAATTTTCAGAGATTAAAAAACCTTGTCAGTGTGCTCATCATCTCTATATTTAATGATTCTTCTCATCTGTGTTGATCTTAATGTTGTGTCTGATTTGCAGCTCTCAAGATATTTTGTTTTTGAGTGGCAGGTAGTAGTTTCCTCCTTCTGTTGTGGAAGTTTAAATACTCTGTGACAGTAGGTGTCATTCGTAATACAGGAGGAATATCTAGTTTGGACTAGCTTTTCAACCAGTGACAAACTGCTGCTTAGTACTTGTATTTACACATCTGAAAAAATATAATTTCTTGTTTACTTTCTTCTGTGCAGCTGCATAAAAGGTCAAATGCTATGGGGATTTTTTTTGGGCTGCCTTGGTATTTTTTGAGCCAGCATCTCACAATAGCTATCTGTTAATATTCCCTCTTGACATTTTATTTGTTGGTTCTCTGTCTTGATATTATTATTTGTGTTAAACTGTGCTCTCTCTATTAGACCCTCTTTAAAAACACTGTTTTCTTAGGCTACATTTTTTTTCTGAAGAGACATAAGATAAAGATTTGAAAAAACAGATAACTTAAAATCAGTCAAAAATGCAGACATTATACAAGTGGTAAGAGCATCTCGTTGACATCCCTGTTGAAAGTACAGCAGCACAAAGGCAAGCCTCAGCTTGTGTAGTTGAGCATCCCTGACATAATCTGTAAAAGTTGGTAGCAGAGGAAGGTATTGGTGTCTGGGGCACATGAAATTGAAACTGCCTGAATAGCAGATAAAACGTATGCAGACCCCTCATTGGTGGCATCCACCTGGTCTGTAGCACAGGAGGCTACAAGAAGCTGTTCTTTTTATTCTATTGAGTACAAATAAAATTGGCATGTCTCGACTATACAGGATATGTAATGAATTTGTGTAAGCCAGATTCATATGCTACAGTTTTTGTGGTGCTTGCCATTGATAAGGAAATGTAGCTTAGTTGTTCTCGCAGTCTCATGCTACAATTTCCGTGCAGTGATTTTTCACTTAGTATTCTTGTGTATACTATATTGCAAGAATCAAACGTTAATTTTTGTCCTAAAATTCATTGCTGTTTCTTGTAATGAAAGTTTTATTGCCTGCTCCCTCAAGTTGTAGTTTTTTCTTCCCCTTTGGTTAAAAATATGTAAACTCTCCTTCAGGTTCTTAAGTGGGGAAAAAAAGGCTTTAATAAACTTGTCTGCTACTTTTTGGAGATATTTATCTGTACTTGAAGTGATTTAAGTATTAAAAAGAAATTTCAGATAAACAAGAGCCTTTACCCTTGAAAAAAGGGTTATTCTGTATTTGAACTGATGTTAAATAGGATAGAAATCTTAGAAATATTGTCTTTAAATCGTGCAGGACTAGGTGAGCACAGATGAGTCTGAATATTTTTGATATACTAAAACTGGGTAAGTGGATAGAAACCCTTTAGTTCATGGGTAATCATGCCATTGGCTCATAGCAAGAACACGCTACACAACTGGTTAAGGAGATTCAGCCATTGTGTAGCAGGCAGCACATTACCAACAAAAAGAAGGGAAGCTTCAGGCTGTGAATGTGTTCATTTACCTCTTGTCCACTTCCAGTGTGCTTCTGTTCAGAGAGGGTTGTCTAGAAGGTTGCCCAGGTGTAGCAGGTTGATCAATATGCACAGGGTCACAGTTTCTTGTTACTTATAACTTCTTTGTTTTGAAGCAGCTTCAGTCTTCAGGGGCCTCGGAGACAGATGAAGTAGAGGGGTTATCTCGATTGTTCTCTATTCTAAGAGCAACTGCACAAAAAGAAAAGTATTCTGGTTTTTATTTTTATTTATTTATTTATTTTTCAGAGTTGGGATCTTCTGGAGATTTAACTGCTTATTTCCAAAGCTTGCACTGTGAGAAAGGGATACCAAATAGGTGGCCTATGGAAGGCAAACGTCAGAGTAGTTTTAGAGCAGGTAGACACCTGATGTTTTTTTTTATCTTACAGGAAATGAGCTACAAGCACAGAGAACTACTGGAACTGGATTCAGCTAACATAAGCACAAGCTGCCTTGCGAGTTTACAGCAGCCAGTGGGCATCCTTCTTCTGGAGCAGGCCCTGATGGCCCTGTGCCCGGCGGAGGAGCCCCCGTCAAAGCGGATGCGCGGGAGGACAGAGCTTCCCCCAGATGTGATCAGATGGATCGAACTCGCTAAGTAAATTCTGGGTTGAGACAAGTTCTCCTGGTCAGGTTTGCCTTGCGAAGAGCTCCACCTTTACAGCTTATGGCGTCTTGGTTTTTAGTCCTTCCCTTTGTTAGAATTCAGTGTGCTTTAACGTCTTGTCAGCTACTGTCTTTCAGTTAGAGCACGTAGACTTGAGAGATGTGCACCCTGATGATGCTGTATCACTGTTGAAAAATGTCTTACAGCTTCTCAGCTGCAGGAGTTTCCAGTGTTCAGGTGTTCCCCTACAAGACAAGATGAAGTTTATCTAGTTAAATATATATTTATGATTTGATACAAGAAATATGTTTTTTTTTAATATTACAAGCCTGTAATATTATTGCTGATTGAATGTAGTTTTAATTTCATTTTAAATAGCTTGCACTTCCATTAATGTCCGTCTGTTCAACTAATTAAAATATTTACATTTTTTCTTATTGCTAGGCTTTATCGATCTCTTGGAGATTATGATGTTCTTCGTGGTATTTTCAGTGGTAAGATTGGGACTAAGGAAATTACACGGAAAGCATTACTGGCAGAAGCAAGGAGTGATTACGCAGAAGCAGCTAAACATTATGATGAGGTAAAATGAAAACAAGATTTTTTTTGTTTCATAAATCTTTCTTATAGCTTAAAACTAACAAGCCAAAATAAAACATTTTGAAAAGAAGCGTGTCCTTTAAGATGTCTTCTGTTTTGTTTGATTGATGGTTCAGTCTGTAAAGACGTGAACAGATGCCATGAGCAGTCAAAACAGAGCAGTAAGCATGCTACTTTTAACAGTTTGTTAGAAAAGCTTCACATGCACCGTTACCTAAGTGGACAAGGAGAACACCATGGCCACACTACCCCCAAGAGAGCAAACTGCATATATACATGGCAAATTCCAGTTACAGTGGGTACAAATGAAGAATAATCTTTTTAGCCTTCTTTTAAAGACGTGGCTCTTTAAAAATGCAAGTTTACTGAAGATGGCTGTCTGAAATTAATTTATGTGTAAATACTGACTAGCTTGAATTTTCGGCTTTTAATGGTTCTGTCACGTTCTGGTAAATATATAGATATTTTTATGAGACAATTAATTGTTCTTAAGTCACTGGTGACTTAGTCAGAATCTGACATTGGTTTAAATTCTGAGAGCATTCCTCTCCCTTTAAATTCATTGCCTAGGCACTCTCTAAAGAAGACTGGGAAGATGGAGAGCCAACAGAAGCAGAGAAGGATTTCTGGGAACTTGCATCTCTGGAATGCTATGACCACCTCACAGAATGGAAATCATTGGAGTATTGTGCTACCATTAACATCGACAGCAGTAAACCTCCAGACCTAAGCAAAACATGGAATGATCCGTTTTATCAGGTTTTTACAAATCACCTTGATACTGCATTGTTTTTATGTCTGCAGGGGTGTCCTGCACCTGATTGTGATTATGGTTAACATTCAGCTGCATGATTTTAGATACTTTTATTATGGAAATTAGCAGACAGCCTGATATATTAATAATTGAAGCAGTTATCTCTGGTATTTTTAGGATGTTTAGTTTTGACCTGGGGTCTATGGCCGACTGAACAGCACCAGATTTAACTGCTACTACTTGCAGTATTTGTGTAACTTTTATCACTTTTATTTGTTGCACGTTTTAAGAGTTACCAAATCACTGTTTTTGAAACTAACGGAATTTGCTGACAACTTCTTGAGCAGACAGGGCTGTCTGTGATATGTTCACAAATTGTAATTTGTCTATAGGGAATTCATTTTAAGGAAATGGTTGAAAATATTCTTATATATATTTGATCTGCCACAGATAACAAAAAGATCATCTAATATTCAATTCCTAGAAATAAAGACTACATTTCCACTTTGTAGGAGACATACCTGCCCTATATAATACGCAGTAAGTTGAAGTTGCTGCTTAACGGGGAAAACGACCAGACTTTGCTGACTTTCATTGATGAGGCAATGAAGACAGAACAGAAGAAAGCGGTTATAGAAATGTATTATAGCCAAGAGCTCAGTCTCCTTTACATCCTGCAAGATGATTATGACAGAGCCAAATACTACATTAGCAATGGCATGCAGATCTTCATGCAGGTAATGATCACTGCTATATCTAATGTGATTTTTCTGTATAAATTCATGGAATAATAAAACTGTTGTTGTTACTGCTGCTAGATTATACTCTTGAGATAAACACTTGCCCGAATACAATGAAATCTAGGTGCTTTCCAATCATGTGACAAAGCTGCCATTGAGGTCGCTGCCTGCAATGATGAGAACTGAGCCAGCCAGTGGAGTTCATCTTTCTCTGTTGTAATTCGTTTTACTCTGCTCAGTTTCATCCATTAGAAATTTTTCAGAGTAATTGCGCAGAGAAATAGCAGTTTTACATCATTCATCCTTCAGAAGCCTACTGTTCCCAGGACAAATTGCAAAATAAAGTATTAAATTAAGAGGTTATAACTTCCATCTGTTTTAGGGACTATAGCCAGAATGTGCCTCTATACTTGTTCAAGGCAGAGTTGATGTCAGATTACAGGTCTGTTAAGTAACTCATAAAAGGCTTGGTTGTAGAGCGTAATCTGTCAGCACTAGGTGAATGTTTTTTGTGTAACACGAAGTAGACCATGTTGTATCTTTCATCCCCTCCCTTTCCTTTCAGAGCTATTCCAGTATTGATACTTTGCTATATCAAAGTCGAATGACCAAACTGCAGTCTGTACAAGCTTTGACGGAAATACAGGATTTCATCAATTTTATGACCAAAAGAAGTAAAAAAAATCTTAAGTTTATTTTGTTTTCATTATATTAAATAGTGCTGGTTTTCTGAACTTTTAATTTCTGTTTCCATACCTAAAGGACTGAACTCCTGTTTGAAGGGGCATGGGTCTGGAATTACTTCTTACTGTATTCTTGACAGTAAGAACTATTGTGGTTGTTCATGGTAGACTTGAACATAATTCTGTGTTCTCTTGCAAAGCTTTATTAGCTTAACTGTTGTAA
This sequence comes from Oxyura jamaicensis, assembly GCF_011077185.1. NCBI lineage: Eukaryota > Metazoa > Chordata > Aves > Anseriformes > Anatidae > Oxyura > Oxyura jamaicensis. The sequence continues at coordinate 115,190,907 of NC_048894.1, read as the reverse complement.
TAAAAGTATCTCTTTAAAAGAGTAAAAAAAAAAAAAAAAAAAAAGAACTAAGGTTTATTTTCTGGTAACAAATAGTAATTCTGGTAACAAATAGTAATTAGCAGAGATAAAAGACAGATCAGATATGTCACTTACAGCTGCTATGGTTGGCATGAAATACAAATTTGTGCGTATAAATCTAATTATATATTAAATTTAGTTAACAGTTCTACTATATTGCAACATACTCCTGTATGGAAAGGTGCCTACCACTGGTGATTTCCAGTGGCAGTTGACACTGATGTCCACATTGGATCTGTTGTGCTTCAGCAATAACCAAAAGTATGATCACAAAATAATGTGTTTAATGTAAATCCAGATATGCAACTGGGTTGTTTTATTGCAGTTTTGGGATTTGAATGTTAGATTTTGTTTTGTTTTAGGCCTTTTTCATGCTGTTTGGTTCTAGATGCTTTTAAAGTATTCCTAAACTGATTTCTAGGTAACTTAGCTTCACGGGCTTCCCTTAAGAGACTTCTCAGAACTTGGACAAGCAGATATCCAGATGCTAAAATGGATCCCATGAACATCTGGGATGATATCATTACAAATCGGTAAAGTGGGATTCTTTAGTTAGCTCTAATTGTGTGTGCCTACTGAGTTCTGGGAGATGCTTTTTCTAATACTACTTGTTTACATGGGAGGAGGGGGGAGTGTCTCTGATCCAGTATATGACTTTTCTTTTAAACTATTGTAACAACTTTATCAGTATCACAGTTTGCTTTTTGTGGGACTTTCATGTTTTGATAGAGAAACATAATTATTATTTCAGGCATTTTTTTTTGCGTCAGTAACTACACATACTGCGCAAGAATGCTGGTGAGAAGTCAAGCTGGCCCGCTTCAGCAGCCCTCAAACACACCCATATGTAGTGGAGTAGATTAACTGTATTTTGCTCAGTAAAACACCACCCTAAAGGCTTGTTGTTATTAATAAAAATGCTTACCTACTTTGTGGTCAGTGTCAAAGTTAGGGAGTGGATGAAATCCCAGCCCTGTCACTCTTCATACTTTGGATGTTTATAGGAAAGTTAATGACCACTGTTGTAATCAAAGACTTCTGCTCTGCAGCCGATGCTAGAAAGAACAAAGGTTCTCTGGAGACTGTTTTGGATTAGCTCCGAAGAAGCTGGAATGCTTTTTCAAATTTGAAAGCTTTCTGTCCTCCCAGTGCTATTTATCTTCATCCCAATACAGTCTTCCAGCACAAATCTAGATATTTTTCCCCTCAAAAGGAGAAAAAAAATTATTTAGCAGCTTAACTGAAAACCACTGTGCACTGTAATTTATTTTATGATCTCTGTCAGGTAAGCATCGATACAGATAGAGCTTATTGCAGTTATACACTAGGCAGAATAAATATATGGTGTGGTATACTCCTTTACTAAGTTTCAAAATGTTTATTTGTCAGTGTCTTACAAAGGTTTTCTAAATGCATATTGAACTATTTCTCATCTTAAATTAGTTACAAAATATGCCTTTATTCGCTGCCAAGCCCCACTCCAGACTCCAGTGTTTTCCTCTGCATTGAAGAACAGTCTACATACTGAGAGATGCTATTAAATTAGATAGGATTAATTGCAGAATAAAAATGATTTAGCGTTGTTTCATGGCAATTCCCTTTTCAGAAGCTGAGCGTGGCCACTGGTCTTTTCTGCAATGCAGATTTTACAGTCCCTTTTTACATGTCTCAGTGTCATATATACTGAATTGCAGGTTTGTCTAAAATACAGCCTCGCATGTGTCTGTCACATTGGAAGGGAATCATAGAATAGAATCATTAAAAAAGGAAAGTAGGAAAAGACCTCCAAGATCATCTGTTCCAACCATCCCCCTACTACCAATGTCAACCACTAAACAATGTCCCTAAGCACTACGTCCAACCTTTCCTTAAACACTGTCAGGGACAGTGATGCCACCTCCCTGGGCAACCCCTTTCAATGCCAGACTGCTCTTTCTGAGAAGAAATGTCTCCTCATTTCCAAACTAAACCTCCCCTGGTGCAACTTGGGGACATTCCCTCTGGTTCTATCACTAGTAACCCATGAAGTTATGGCTTAGTGAACCTGGAGGCTCTAGTTCATACTTAAAAGAACAAAACAACAACAACAAAAAAACCCTCTGTTATGGACATTTTCTAATACTTAACCTTTTTAATTCAAGGTTCTGGAATGTTCTTAGGGTCAACCTATACCTGGTTGTTACTTTTAGGTTCTTTGGGGAATATCTTTAGCCCTTGCTAAGGGTGATTGCTATAACTTGCCATATGTTTACTGTCAGAAAGTTCAACACTCTTGAATATATGTTCCCTTGCCTGTATGCCAGAGTGATTTGTACTCCTGTTGTCATTGTGCAGGTGTTTCTTTCTTGACAAATTACAAGAGAAACTTCTCAGTGATCAGGCAAATGATAGTATGGAAGTGGACGAGGAATGTGGCCTTGGTGACCCAATGGAAGTAGATCAACAGGGTGAAGACATTCCTTCAATGATTAGAAGCTGCAAATTTAACATGAAAATGAAGATGATAGAAAGCGCCAGGAAACAGGTGACCATACTGTCTGATACCTTCTGATTTTGTGAGAAAATGTATAGAACCTACAGCTGAAAAAGCTTCATAGGTCTAGTTGGGTGCCTTTTTGCAAGGGCAGAACTTGTCTGTACTTTATCCTGCTGTCTTAGACGCTATCAATGCTCAAGAAATTCAGCTCTGTAGAGAAAGAAAACAATAGATAAATGTTGATTAAAAACTTGATAATAATTGGTCATTACTGGAGATGTGCCTAAAGGCCCCTTTGATCAACAGATGGTTTCTGACACTCTTAAGGGAGGAAGTATTTGAAATGCTTCAGTCATTAAGGGACAAGATGCTTGTAGCCAAACGATATGCGCTCTCATTTACAGTCTTTCTATACAAGAATGCAAACCAAATTCAGATTGAATCGGTGTCATTTGTTTCAATCAGCAATGATGAAACATTTTGTTTTTTTTCAACATTGTTTTCATTAATGCTGTGATTAGATATTAACCTTTATATAAAAAGCTAAAGCTAAGTGACTTAGAAGTTTTGCTTTGGTTCTGACTATTACAATGACTGAAATGTGGCCTTTGGTCACGTTTTTGGTCATAATGCATAAGTGATTTGTCTAATAGTATTATAAACCAAGTTACATTGTCCATACGTGTTTGCATTGCAGAACAGTTAATGTCTATTGAATCATGCAGATAAAATTATTTTAATTTCCTTGGTTTGTCAAACCTCTGTTCTTTTTTCCTTCTCAAACTTCTCAAGTTTCAAAGCACAAGTCTGATTTTGAGTATGAGACCAGAGAAGCAGTGGGCCTCTCTTTGTTTTATGATAGCTTTATGCTACCTAAATCCTCCCATCCCTTAATCTGGTCACAAAAAGATTTTATTTCCTCTTCAGACACATTATCTGAAAACTCTGTCTTAATCTGAATACAGAACAGCTTCTCAGTTGCTAGGAAGCTTCTGAAAGACCTGCGCAGAGAGGCCAAAACGAGGGAAGACTGGCTGGTGAGGTGGAACTGCTCATATTGCCGCTTCACACACAGCTTCAGCCGGAACCAGAGTTGTCCTGAACGAGTGCTCTCGGTGCTAAAAACCACCTCCCTGCTTGGTAACAGCCTTCTCCTTGCTTCGCTGTGTTTATTATACAAGGACCCTTTTTTTTTTTTTGTCAATTACAAACTTTCTTTTTGAATTCCAACAGAAGATACCAAATCTGACTACCTCAGCAGGAACATAATGGCCTTCCGAAACCAGAATCTTCTTCTGGGTACTACTTACTGTGTTATGGCCAATGCTCTTAGTCAGGATCCAGGATGCCTTGAGCAAATAGAGGAGGAGAAAGCTGTAAAAATATCGGTACTGTCGGGAGAAAGTCTGGAGAGTCCTGAAAAGGTAAAATGGGGGGACACTTTTAGGTATTTCAGTATTATATACGCTACTTTAATAGATAGGGAAGGATATGAATAGATATAGGTACATGAAACCCTGCTATTAGCACTGATGTCTGCAGGAACACCAGCTGTGGAGGGGAAAAGACATCAGTTTTAAGTAGTTCGCATGCTCTTTTTAGCAAAAATTCTAAATATAGCTGTTATGCAGCTGTTACAGATATGTCTCCTTATGAAAAAAGAGCATTTTAATTATTTTCTGGTAAATTCTAGTAATGTGAAATTTTGTAGTTTAAAAAAAAAAGCAGAGATTAGTTTAATTTGTTTTATATTTTTCTGTTGAAAACTCTGAAATAATTGCTAGAAATAGCATCCTATTTTTTTTCTTTATACTTCTCAGAACACCCAATACGGTTAAAGTATCTGCTTAATGCTTACAACCAAGCTTCAGCTTCAAAAAGACTTGTTGAATGCTTCTTGCTAATGTCTTTTTCCCTTTTATGATTAAATTTCAGGTATTGGCAGGTCTCAACAAGAGAGCTTTTCAGTATTTCTGCAGTGCTGTGAGGAAGTCTGAAGAGGAAGTGCAGTCCCACTCCATGGAACATGTAGATATGATGGGAGTTATTGATGCATATATGACTTTGGTTGGTTTCTGTGACCATCATCTGCGTAAGGAAGAAGAAGGCTTGCTTGGTTAGTATTTCTTGTAAGCATGTAAGATGGATTTATCTGTGATGTAGGAACTTTTGTGATACCCAGGAGATCTCCCAGAGCAACACAGCTTGGATTTAAATGGAACAGTTTGTTCTGCAGTTCAACAGTCTTTTTTTTTTTCTATAGTCTTTTTTTTTCTCCCCACTATTACTGCTAGCTTTGGTACTAGTGAATCACTCGTAGTCTCCATCTCAATTGTGAGATACATATCGTATCCAGCAGATGCTTCCCTTGTTCCTTCCCAGACGGCAACAGTGCTGTATTTGAAACAGGCAAGTTACCAGTGGTGATGCAGCTTCCTGATAAAGCTAATCCTTATAGTCCCCAAGTACATGTGTTGCTGATGTGTGCAGCCCAAACAGATGGGAAGGAGAACAAAGTAAAAATACAAAATACATTGGAAAAAAATACAGAATGTTCTAGATGATCAAAGAAACGAATCAAGTGATGGTGTTTGTGATAACTTTTGTTTAATGTCTCTTGGCAGAAATTAACACTGCAGATCTGCAGCTATTCCCAGCTATTGTGGTAGAGAAAATGATAAAAGCTTTAAAACTGAACTCCAGAGAAGCCAGGCTGAGATTCCCTAGACTGCTGCAATTAGTTGAAAGATATCCAGCAGAGACACTGGGTCTAGTGACACGAGAGGTTAGTTGCTTCCATTTTCCTGGCAGCCAATGTTGTTATAAATCGAATTTAAAAGGTGGAAAGTGGAGGTTAGATTGATAGAGAGTTTAGACCAGTGAGTTTTGCTTCAAGTGAATCAGATAAATTTTATCCCATCATTGTTCTTTGTTTTTCTCTGTCTTGTTGAGTCTAATTAATATGCACAGAAACTTTTCTTTAAAATTGAACTTCTTTTTATTCTGATTCCAAATATTAGTTTGAGAGCTGCTGGAGAAAAATAACATTATTTCCCCTTCTGAACCATCTAAGTGGGCTGGTAAAGGTGGGTAGGATTAAGAGAGTTGTTTCTGTAGGCTGAATCTCCTGTGTGCACGAAACCAGCAGCCTTTTCACATTAATTTTCAGCTTTTCCCACCTCTCTGTCCTGCTACGTTTTGGAGGTTCACTGAAGCTTCGTCTCCTTAATATTTACTTCTTCCCTCCCATTGCCTGTTTCTGTATTGCTGTCAGGATGTTATGTGCCACACTGCTTTCCCTTCTGTCATGGCACAGATACTCTGAGTGCTCCTCTTTGACTCATGCCCGTTCCTGTCTTGGCCTGCCCATATTTTCAAGCCCTTTTCATTGTGCTGGTGCTCAGAGGGTGCCAAGCCCTGTCAGAGGAAGAACTCAAAGGCATGAGAGAGACTGACATATGGCTTAGTTATCTTGAAAAACTGAAAACATAGCAAAACGGCTGAGGTGGACAAGGTGTGGCCACAGTGAAACTGATGGTTGAAACAGAACCTGACAGCTGGTCCAGCTAACAAACCTCACCCAAAAGAGAAGTTCAACAGGAGTTTCTTTGTCCTTGCCTCTCTATGCCAGTGAGATTAATACTGATAGTACATTAAACTTAAACTCCATTAGAAAGGTAGGAAGGGATGAGGCGGGGGAAAAAGGAGTCATTCAGCCACTTGCTATCACAAGAAAATAAACTGTAGTGTATTTCAAAATTTCACCTTTCAAAAGTAATGCAGTTTTTAGAGGGAGGGGAGCATGAATTGTATTGGGGGTGGCGGGGTGCTCAATTGAAATAATATCTGTCAGCAAGCCCAAATCTATTTAAAGGAAGAACAAAACTTTGGCTGGAGTTCCAGCGTTCTCCTTCCTCGCTTGTTTTATTCAAATCAAGACTTCAACTCAATGGTGTTGGAGATACCCCATCAAATTTTTGATCTGTTTTTATCTATGCAATCAAAATTTATTACATTGCATCTAGATAGAAAAGCCACAAGCTTGACTACAAGGCTTTATCTTGATCAACAAACGGCAAATCTTTGCAACAGAAAAACTATTTAGTAGCAATAATAACAAATCTCTGCTTCAGTGGGGGATGATATGTGTAAGGTGGCTGTCATTCTGTTATAATGTGTTTCAGTCTGTCAAATTGGGACACAGAGCGGTTTTGTTTGTGTTTACTATTTCGTATTTTCGGTATTTACTGTTTGGTATTTTTAAGGAAGACCAAAATCCAAAGCACTGTCTTCTTTTGCAGCTTTCTTCCGTTCCCTGTTGGCAGTTCATTGGTTGGATTAGCCAGATGATGGCACTACTTGACAAGGATGAAGCAATAGCCGTGCAACATACTGTTGAAGAGATTGCAAATACCTATCCCCAGGCAATCATCTACCCTTTCATGATCAGTAGTGAAAGTTTCTGTTTCAAAGATACTGCAACCGGTTGTAAGAACAAGGAGTTTGTAGAAAGGTGAATTTGCAATTGGAGTAGCTCTTCTGTGTATTTTTTTATTCTGAAGTGGATGCATTTATTTATTTATTTATAAGAAACAGTTTTCTTTGAGGGGCATGAGAAGAATTATGGGGTACTCCCATGCACACTGAGCTTTGATTTAAAGGCTCGGGGAAAATCAGTATGTAAGCTCTCTCAGTATTAGACATACCCAGGTAACAGCCTGAATGCTTTCAGCAGATTTAGAATCATAGAGTCACAGAATCATTAAGGTTGGAAAAGACCACCAAGATCATCTGGTCCAACTGTCCCCCTACCACTAATGTCACCCACTAAATCATGTCCCTAAGCACCATGTCCAACCTTTCCTGGAACACCCCCAGGTGACTTCACCACCTCCCTGGGCAACTCGTTCCAATGCCTGACTGCTCTTTCTGAAAATAAACATCTCATTTTCAACCTGACACAACTCCCCTGGCACAACTTGAGGCCATTGAGGCCATTCCCTCTATGAGTTCCCAGGTGTGGTGTTGGTTTGTTGTTGTTGTTTGTTTTGTTTTGTTTTTTCTGTTTTTTCCTTTTTCTCCAAGAAAAACAAAAAGAAGCAACCCCTCCATACAGGTAACTCTTTTAGTCAAAAGTTTCATCTTCCTCTTTCTCCGTTGAGGCTGAAGGGAAATGAGGTACATGATTAGACTCTTGCTGTAGAAGACTTCAGAGTAGTGACAGACAGTACCCATGAGAGGTGAAGTTTTCTCAGATACTTAGTCTTTGTAGCACCATGAGAGAGCAAGGATCTTTGAACAGAATAAATGGCCCTATCAGATTTCAGAGATGGTCAGTGAAATGGATGAACATTTTGTTTGGGCAGGGGGGTGAACAACAGCTCTTTATTGTACTCTCATCTGCTGATGTAGCATGAGCCTTCTTTCTTCTACAAGCCCTACCTTGCCTATTTTGCCACGCAGTGAAACCTGAGTTAATCTTCAGGCAAAAGTTAACTTTTATCACACAGTGCTGTGGAATCACTACAGTAATTTTAGGTGTCAAACTTCTCATACGTTTGCTGAAAATCTTAGCTTCAAACAAGAAGTTAAAGACTAGTGCTGCACAAACTTTTATCACCCTTGAATAACTGTCATGACAGGATGTGTAGTCTTGTTAATGCCAGTTTCTCTTCTAAGTATGCTTTCCACTACCCTGCCAAGCTGCTATTTTCATAGTGTGACAGTTAATCACTAAAAAATCAGGAGCTGTGCAGTGAGGATGGCCAATTTACTAACACCTCTGCAGCCCGAGAGACTTCCGAGTCCTCCTAACAGTTTGCTCCTCCCCCACCCCCAATAGTTTTATCAGATTCTTGGATATAGCAGATGATCTGTATCATTGCTTATCTGCAGGCTAGGTGTTGATGTTAGTTCCTGTTGAATGGTGATGCCTTTTTTCCTTTTAAAGGATCAAGAGTAAGTTGGACAGAGGAGGAGTAGTTCAAGATTTTGTTTGCTCCCTGGAACAGCTCTCTAATCCTGTAATGCTTTTCAAGGTAAAGCATATTATTTTTTTCCCTCCTTCCCCTTCCTTCCCCACGCTGTTTAGGAAAGAAGGTGCTGGGCGGAGCCAGCTGCAGTGCAGCTGATACCACAGTCGCAGGAAGCGGTTCAACCCAGAACTGACTGGTGATGGTGTTCAGGGTCCTCTCTGCAGCTTTAATTCACCTTGGTCTCCATTCCTTGTGCCAGCTGACTGTTTTGCAGTTACCTTTCTCAGCTCTCTCCTTTCAAGGCCTCTGCACTGGTAAACCCTCCTTAGTTGTTCCAAAGTCACTACTGAATTAGAATTTGTGACCATCTACAGACTTTAGAAATTTCCTGTCTTCTGGTGTTCTTGTGCCTTTTCCCAGCTCTCTGCTAGATTTCTCTGTCTGGATTGTGAACCTACTGCTGAAATGACGCTCTTGTTTTGTTTGATACCACCCCTGGCCCCATAGGGGCTTTCTTAGTTCGCACCCGACAGACACTATGGTAGTAAACATAATTATGTTAGTAAAGTAGAAACCTTTTATCATAAGGTTGAGTGAGAGTGTTTCCACAGCCTTTTGATCACTCTTTTGGCTTTCAAAAGACGTGTTTATTAGCTAATTGTAAATACAGAAAACTGAATGCGAGCAAATTACCAAAGATTTGGGGTCAGCAAGCTATTTTTGTCAGTACTCATCTGTTTCCTTGTGTTTGCAGGACTGGGGTGAGGATGTCAGAAACGAACTGTTAAAAACTGAGAGGAATAAAAATAAACTTAAGGAAATGTATGAAGAAATGTACAAGAATTTGGGAGATTTGGAGGCTCCTGGCCTTGGATTGATGAGAAAGCGGTTTATTCGGGTACGTGTGATCGCTACGTAGTGTTGGCATTGCGAGCTTTTGTACGAGGCACTAGAAAGCCAGAAGAGAGGGACCAGATCACAGCTTTCACAGGTGCTGCAGCACTTGGTTAAGCAAGAGATCAAGTTTAGGAGTTCAGGATATTCTGGCATTTTGTTTTAGAAGCTATGGGACTATTATAGTTTAGCTTCTGCTTCTGGACTGACCCCCGGGGCTATGTGGTCCCACTCAGGCAGCTGCTGCCTTCCCTGCCCTGCCCACCCCATGTTCTCAGGGCCTGGGCCTCTCTGCCCATTTGTGAACCTGAACAGAAATCTGACCTTGTTTTTTCCCTGCTGCCAAGGACACATGAGCAATTTAGGGTGCTGTGCTGTATTATGACACTCAAAGTTGCTACAGATACTAAGTTTTTAGGATAAGTTAGTAGAAGAGTTACAGTTATGAGGAATTACAGAAATAGTTCTACAAAACTAACTGAGAAGTTAGTATAGTGAGAGTCAGTGCAGAAAATGAAGTGAGGGGACACACAATTCACTCATAAATTTCACATGTAAACTGTTTTGCGTGCTCACTATTGCAATTCGAGAGCAGGATCTTGATTTGTTGATAGTTTTGTGGAACCATCAGCTCTGAATACTCAAGAGCTGTCAAGAAAGCAAAAATGACTATTAGTCATTATTAAGAAGAGAACAAAACATGGATTTACATATTGACATAGCAGCCTCTTCAGACCCACATTGTGAAAACGGAGCAGTCGTAGTCCACACTTTGCAACACAGACATACCTCATACAGTACACAGTTAAGTGCTAAACTCCTGCTGCAGGACATTGTGGGTGCTTTCATGGGTTTAAATAGTGGCTAGATAATATAGCATTGGGAGGGGGAAGATGCTTTGAGAGATGTAAATACAAATGCGCTTTTCTGGGACCAGAAAGCCCTGAACTGCAAGTTGCTGGAGGCCAGGAGAGCAATACTCTTCTAGAAGCAGGGCTGTATGCTTGGCCTGTGTGTTCTCAGACCTGTGGCTCAGGCTGAGCAGAACCAGGTCTCTCTTGTATGGCTGCTGTCACAATCACATGAGATAAACTTATTGGAGTCTCTCCAGGATTCCTATCCCATCCCTTCAGGTGGGGCAGAGAGAGGGGTTGGAGGGTGAGAGTCCGGCAGGGTAGTGGGGAGGCGATAGAGCAGCAGAAAGGGCAGTTAGGAGTTCTGGGGCTTTTGAGCCATTTCAATAGGCTGCCACGAGATAAGCTGTGTCTCTCATGATAATGACTTTAAACCTTAGAGTAAGGGGATAAGAATTTGCAGGATGTGCTGCTGTCAGGATGGGAGTAGCAGGAGGGGAGCAGCTGTGTGTTCAGCCGTACAGGGGCAAGTGCAGCTAGGGGCCTAGCAGGCACGAGGTTAAAGACAGCCTGCTTTTGGATACTGGGATGGTTTATGTCAATTCTGACCCACTGAAGAAGAAAGGAGGAAAAAAAAAGTCTCTTATAGGTGGAAATGTGTGCAGTACTGGAGGATTCTGGAAATGATGCTGAAGGATTTTTGATCATGATTGAATTAACAGCAGGAGCAAGGGAGATGCTAGAAGAGGGGGCGTGGGGCTGTTCCCCACTGCTGAAGGGCAGAGGGAGGGCTGCGTTCATTTTACATGCTGCTGGCTGCAGCAGAAGAGGGTCAGGGTGATGGTGCACAGATGCTGAATTATTTGCCTTTGTGACACTGTATTAAGGGAGAAACAAAGTAGGCTGTAGGAATGACAGCATGACTTCTGGTGTCCTTGCTGAAAAAGTTCTCTCTTGACTGATGCGCAAATTGCTCTAATGTGTGGAGTAATTCAAGCTTGTAATCCTCATCCCTATTGCTTATGTACAAGTACAATTGTAATTTAAGTCATAAAAAATTGCATTTATTTTTAACATGAAATTCTAGTAACAAGTAAATTGAATGCTATTGATGGGTTATACTAAGTAAAAAAACAGCATTAAAGCTATTTAAACATCTGCTACCCTTAATTTTAAGGAAATCAAACTGAACAGAGAAAGCAATCAGATAATCATCTGAAATCAGACTTGAAGTGATGGAAGTGTTGACTATAGCAGTCCCTTCTTGAGAAGGATAATGTTTTCTGTATTTTCATTAACTTCAGTGAAATAGCTGTGGTCTTCATAGCTTTGGTGAAAACCTGTCAGGCATTTTAAAAACAAGTGAGCTTACATGTCTCTTCCAAGCTGCTAATACCAGTGAGGTCCAAGAGGGGACATCTGCTTTTTTTTTCTAGAACCTTGAACATGAACAGAAAAAGTCAACTCAGTTAACTACTTACAGATAATACTTAGTTTGTTTATTAAATAGATTGGTATGAAATGTCTTTGCAGTTTTCCTTTATCAGGGTATTTTAAATGCTTCTAAAATACAGTTTTGTACATTTTATATCCAAGATTATTTCAAAGCAAATAGAATAAATAATGTGTTAATAAGCAAAATATTTAAATTGACACTCTCTAACATGATACACAAATTAATTTTAATGCCCAAAGCTGTCTAACATGCATTACATGCATGTGTAACATACCTTTTGGTTAGCAAAAAAAGTTATGTACAAAATCATCTCTGCTGTATTTACTTTGCTATGTATTATGCTTGCTGATAGTATTAAAAAAATAATAAATCGATAAAGCACAAGAATTTTCAAATGTTAAAAGAATACACATATTTGTATTTAATATTTCACTAGCTGTTCTTAGACATTTACAAGTAAACAAGGTACATCTTAAGTTTTAACGAGTAGCATTATTGATATACTGACCCCGAATCCAACTACAGTTGGAGGAGGTAAGAAGGGATAAGCTTCTGGTTTTGACACAGCAAAAAGGTTTGTGGTCTAATTCTACAGGTCTCCAGTATCACCAGGGTAGTGAAATGTTGATACTAGCTGGTGGGGTTTAGCAAACAGGCAATGAAAAGGTTCTGATAGACTAGAAGCAATGGAGGAAAAAAAAAAAGAACAGCAGTGGGAGAAAGATTGAGGTGTTTTAGGAGGCCAGATGAAACTGTGTGTCTGGATAGGAATGGGTACTGCGTGGGTATTCTTAGGGGGTTCCTAGCGCTGTGTTTAACAGGATTCATTTCTGTAATGAACCTCAGGCTTTTGGGAAGGATTTCAACAGTCATTTTGGAAAAGGTGGTTCAAAACTGCTGGATATGAAGGCTAGCGATTTTAATAGGATACTAACCTCTCTCCTCGCAAAAATGAACGAAAACCATAGAGAGCCTGGAAATCTGAAAGAATGCTCACCGTGGATGAGTGATTTCAAAGCAGAGTTCCTGAGAAATGAGCTAGAGGTTCCTGGTAAGTTCCCCTTCAGTGTCAATGGTGAACTACTCCTTCAAAGAGAATTGCTACTTCTGAGCTCTCTTTCTTCTGTTAGCTGTATGGTCCTTCATCCTCACCTTACACGGAGATAGACTTCATCTGGAATAGCTCTGTTTTTTCCATCTCTTATATCTGTTCTGAAGCTGTATGACTGATTTTTTAAAATTGCATCTAAAATTACATCTTTAACCTAAAACCTTTTTTTAAAGGACTGATTCCAGGAAATCTTATACTTAAATCTACTCTACATTAAATTTTAATTCAGGAAGCATGTCTTCTAAAACTATTAAGATCTGAAAATCATAGTGGCTTAAGAAAGAATATTAGTAAATCAAAGATAAAAACATAATGGAAATCAATTTTTATGAAGTTTGATATATTTTCTTCAAATATACCGTTCTGCAACATTCTGCTAATTTTACAAAATATCTGGAAGAGTTTTCTGTTCTTACACACATTTTAAAATAATAGTAATAACACTTTGAATCAGACTGTGTCAATTTTTCCTTTCCCCTGCCCCCTACAGGTCAGTACGATGGGAAAGGGAAACCACTGCCAGAGTACCATGTGAAAATCTCTGGATTTGATGAGCGGGTATGTTTCTAAGTTTGAGTCAAAATCCTGCTGGTATATATTTGAGTTCATATTCAATCTGAAGAAGTCAACAATAGAAAGGTGGTTGCTGTTTACACATCTTGCAGCACATAAAGAAAGTTCAGGGTTTTGGTTTGGGTAGTAATTCAGCAACTTGATTTTTGCCATTTGAAAATATCAGATATGCTTAATTTCAGTAATCAATCTGCAAGACCAGATTGATTGTGACAGAATCTTCTGTGACAAATATTTTGCTTTTTCTTGTCTTCCAAGATAAGTGTAATGGAATCCTTGAGGAAACCAAAGCGTATAATAATCCGGGGCAGTGATGAGCAGGAGTACCCTTTTCTCGTCAAAGGCGGCGAAGACCTGCGACAAGACCAACGCATTGAGCAGCTGTTTGATGTAATGAACATAATCCTTTCCCAAGATGCTGCCTGTAGCCAAAGGAATATGCAACTGAAAACTTACCAGGTCATCCCCATGACAACAAGGTAGGGCTCTACCTTGAAGGAACAAAAATTATTTTAACAGTTTCTGATTCAGAATGTTTTGGGTCTTGGCTTGCTTTTTTGAAGCACTGGAACTGCTTCGTCTGGAATCTGTATTTCAGGGTGTATTTAAATTGGAAGTTTTTGATGGTCTTTTAGCAGGCACTAGAATGTGTTGCTCCCTATTTTGTGTTGTTCCAACTCCTAAGCTACTTGTTCACATCTCTGGTTTCTTTGTTCCAGACTGGGGCTCATCAAGTGGCTGGAAAATACTTGTACTTTGAAAGAATTCCTGAGGAACAGCATGTCTGAAGAAGAACAATTCAACTATAGCAGGTGGTTCTTGGTTTAGTCGTCTCCTCTAATAGAGACCACTGTTAATGGATTTGTCATGGTAGTGACAATCTTGTGGCAGCATTTTCTTTATTTAAAAGGAAGAAAAGTACCTATAAGCAAGGAGGCACTTTGTACTTCCTGACCCAAATTAGTAATTAGCAACTGTTTGTTTAATGAGTACCATTGTACCTGGAATATCCTCCACCCAGCTTGTTTAAACAAGAGGCTTACAATCGTGTGTGATGTCATTATCATCACAATTTCCTTATCAGGAGATTGATTTTTACAAGCAAAGGATTTTGATCTCTTGATTTGATCAGGCAGGAAATGGACGTAGGTCAGAAAGGGGTGAGTGAAGGTGGAGGGGGAGCAGAAACAGAGCTACTCTAGAAACTGTTCAGAAGTAAGTCAGGGACAGAGGAAATTGGCAGATGTACAAAACACAACTGTAAAAGAACATTGTCTCTGCGTATAAATGCTGGATTTGAGTAAATTAGCTTTCTGTCTCTGGATTACTTGTAATTAAGGGATGAATATTTGTAAAATTGAGTAATTTTAGCACATCATCCTGTTTCTATTCTGGAATTTAGAAATGTGATTTGATTTACTGACTTTGTCACTTAGTCCATGATCTCTGTTTGGGCTTGTCTGAGTGCTGTCATTGTGGTTTTGGTAGTTCTCTTGCTTACAGGGCAGGTTGGAAGAAGTTCCAATGTGGAGGCTGGACTCCAAAGAGCCTTAGTTTCTAGAGCTATTTGGTTTTCACTGAGCATTTAGAAACTGCTGCAGTTCCTGCATTACGGGTATCAAGTTGCCTTTTGTGAGCAACAGCATTACTGTTGATCCCACTTCAGTTTCTAGAAGAGTGGAGGGCTTGCATGGAAACATCCTGTGAGGGGAGATTTCTAATACTAAATGTAGATGATCATTCTCTTCCTAAAAACAATTAATGATTTATCCTAAAAATAGCTTTATTTTATTGTTGTTTACAGACTTGGAATATTTTCCCATACGCTTTTCAACCGAGTCAATCAGGTCACTTTATACTGAGCTGTGGTTGAATAGCACCACTCCCAGAGGAGAGTTCCAATGAAACTCTTATCAACAATATTTCAGCTGGGGTGAGGGGGAACAACTTTCTGAAGTTTTTAAGTTCTTTTCTGTATCCAGAAATAATGGCTACACAGTCTATAAGTGATACACATTTGTTAAATGGGAAGGTTCTCTATATCTCGGAACATCCTCTGGAAGAAGGAGAAAAGGCAGGTGGTGCTCTAGTAAGTTGCTGCCTGTCTGGAATAGAACAGCAGTTTAACAGCTAGCGCAGTAATGTATTCAGTTAAGATGGGAGAAAAATCAAATTATTCCATAAGCTGTGTAACTAATGAAGTCTAGCTTCTCCTGGATTAATAACTTAAGTCCTCCCCTTCTTTACGTGCCGAAGAGATAATGGACTGCCTTCCTGCATTCCTTACCTGTTCGGATGGACAAATAGCAGTGTGTAATGTGGCAAGCTACCTCCTCAGGTGGAGAAGAAATATCATTAAAAATATCATTCCCTCTTTAGAGCAGTTATTTTGGGTCTTTTTTCTTTTTCAAGGCAGCTTCTGATTTTTACAGTATCTGTTGGAAATTAATCTCATTGAGACACTAATGCTGAATCTTTCCTTAAATATGACTGAAGTGCATTTGGGGGCTGGGGGAGAAGAGATAGATGGATCAATGTGTACGCTGACTGCATAAACTTCATTTCCATAGAAAGGCTAAAATTAATGTAGGCTGTAGCTTCCTTATGCCTTCTGTGCCTAAAATTCTCAAGGGTCATAGCAGAACATGCTCAGTCTGCAGACATTCAAGTACAGAGTAGTAAGATAACGTGGAGAAATTATGAGACTTTTTTTTGTCTGTAGCCAAAAAGGACCTCGTGCTGCCTATATGGAGTGGCTGTCCAAGATGAGTGGGAAAGCACAAGGCATCTCTCGATATCATGTTATGTACAAGTAAGTTTGAAGAGAATTGCATGCTTTGTATAGAAACTAGAGTATGCATGACCGCACGGTTGTAGACATTCCAGGAAAAAATAATCTGCACTACAATATACTGTCTAGACCTGATTTTTACACGTTTTACAGCTTTCCTAACGTGAGATGCTCTGCAGAAGGAGTTTAGTATTCATAAAATCCTACCAGAGTGCAGGAATGCTTCTAGCAGCTTGCTTACTTCCTTAAGAAGGTGTCCAGAAAGAAGCAGGTGCTCATCTTCAACTGTATTTTGTAGTTCTTATTCCTGATTATGCAATTAGGTAGGCTGCCTTAGAGCCAGAGCAGCTGATAAAGTTGGACAAAGAGTATAATTCATTCACAGGTGGTTTAAGAATACATGATGGTTTGGGCCCACACTTGAGTATCCTCAGAGAAATTTATATGCCTGCCTCGTTCTAATGCTATAGTGGAGGAAGAGGAGTTTCCAGTGGAGCATTTCTGATGAGCTCATAACCTGCTTAAACATGTTTTTTGTTTCTTCAGGGAAAACTTTGACTCATTTATCTGAGTGCATCTATGTTAACATTTTTATTCATATCAGGAATGTGCTTTTGAAGTAAATTCCCAATCGTTCTCATGGTGGCTTGCATCACAGAGCTGTCCCTGAGTGCACAACTTGGCTGCTCTCAAATGGAGCTTAACTGGAAGTAGGGCACTCAGTGCATTCCAGCTGCTCACAAGCATTTGTTTCACATGACCAGATGTGGGCTAGCCCAGCGCAATCACCTTCCCTTCCCCAGATGTGTATGGCATGGATATCCTCAGTACCAGCTATATAGCCCTGTTGCCTCCCCTTCTGCTGCACTATTTTCTGGTGTAAATAAAACTGCTGCATGTTGCAAATAAAACTGCTGCATGTTGCTGGGAGATGTGACTTGGGCCTTAGTTTCTCTGCATGGAAGAGACTATCCAGCCAGAAAGAGCACAACTGTATTGCGTTATAAAGCTTAGCCCATCTACTTAATTTAGGGGAAAATAAACAAAGCTACATGCTATTTTGTAGTAAGAAATTTCAGTCTTGAAAATAACTGCTTGGAGAAGAAAAGGGGATTCACTTTTAATATCAGATAAAACACTTAGGGCTAACTCTGTGTGTGGCTTGCTCCGCTGTTTACTGACGTGAACAAATGTGCAGATGTAGTCATGTACATACGTTAACTTCTAACGTCCCGTGTGCTGTTATCTCAGTAACTGACAATACTCTTTCATGAATTTGCAGAAACGCAAGCCGTACAGAAACAGTTATTTCCTTCAAAAGCAGGGAAAGTAGTGTTCCAGAAGACCTGCTGCGGTAAGTACACTGTTAATGACTGCTCATTGTGAAACAGAAGCTTACAGAAAAAAGAGTATTCAACAAATTCCTTCTGTTTTGTTAAGGAGAGCCTTTGTGAAAATGAGTACATCTCCAGAAGCCTTCCTGTCTCTTCGGTCACATTTTGCCAGCTCTCATGCACTGATGTGCATCAGTCACTGGATACTCGGTATTGGAGACAGACATCTGTCCAACTTCATGATTAACAAGGAGACAGGTGGCATGGTGGGAATAGATTTTGGCCATGCATTTGGATCAGCCACACAGGTACTTGTTTTCTAAAAAAAATTGTATGTAATTACAAGTCTATTTTCAATACTAAATTTCATGTATTTCATTTTCATTTGTCATTGTTCTGGTTGTAAAATAATCTTTAAAAGTTATTTCTGGTTAATAGAACAAAATCTGTTTCCAGACATTTCTCAGACAAGCAGTTTTTATGAAACTATAGACTTTCATATAAAGGGGAAAGGGAATGAAAAAATATATTTTCAGCCTGTATGCTGGTGTTTTGTACAGTTTAACCATGCTTTCAACCGCTGTCACTAAATGCTCATAACCAGAGCTCTGATGGCACAGTGTGGTACTGTTCCACCAACCTGCACGTGTTCAGTTAAGTGACAAAATTTTCAAGCTTGAAAAGAATAAAATGTTTCTCTAATCCTTTGTTCCCAAGGTTATTAAATTCTTGTTTTCTTTTAACTATCCTTCCCCTTGGCTAGATTTTGCCAGTGCCAGAGCTGATGCCTTTTCGTCTGACTCGCCAGTTTGTTAATCTGATGATGCCAGTGAAGGAGTGGGGTCTCATTTACAGTGTGATGGTACACGCCCTAAGAGCATATCGTGCAGATCCAGATCTCCTCATCAACACGATGGATATATTTGTAAAGGAGCCTTCTCTGGACTGGAAGGTGAGGTTTGTTTTTTTATTTTTCATCATGTAAAAGTTCTTAAACTCTATGAACTGATCAAAAAGGAGGTATTTCATGACCCTTGGTCTCGGTGCTTGCTTCCTTTATTGAGTTCCCAAAGAAACTGGACGTAAAGCATTTAAAATGACAGAATTCTCTAAGGATGATGATGAACAAAGAAGAGTCGCACATGTCTGTGTTGATAATGTACTGTTCTTTGCGTGATATTCCTAAAAACGTGGATATCTCTTGAACACGTCGCTTATGGCAGCAGCATTAGTATTTTCAACTTTTTGCGTTGAGCCCCTTAAATTTTTGTAACAGCACTGAGTTTATCTAACAATTACAGAGAAATAAAATATCTGAAACAAGATGTACTTACTTAAGGAAGTCCAATTGTAAATTAAAATTTAAGCCACAGGCAGCCTAGATACTATCTCACTACTTTGCCTTCCGTTGCATCTCCTATTAAGAGTTATTGGCTTGACTTGGCACGATGTGGCAGCATCAAGGTCTGTTTAAGTATGATGAATATGGTAAATAGAGCAAAATTACTTCCTCTTTAGAACTTTGAACAAAGGCAGCTGAAAAAAGGTGGCACGTGGATTAAGGAAATAAACACATCTGAAGTAAACTGGTACCCTTTGCAAAAAGTCAGCTACGTGAAAAGAAAGCTTACAGGCTGCAATCCAGCAAGAATCACTTGGTAAGATGCTCTCCTTTTGTTTTAAACTGTTCCACTAAGAACTTTGGCAGGCTCCAGAGTTTGTCTGCAATTTTGCTCCCTTCAGATAGCATGGCAGCTAGGAAAAAAGAAGAGGCAGACAGGGCAAAATATCTTTAGGAATCATTTTGGTCCATGTACAAGCTCTCTGAATCATCCTGCCAGCCAAAACACCAGATATCTCCCCAACTGTTCTTGCTCCAGCTCAGGCCTCTTGAGCAGTTTTATTGTTCCTGGCAACAAATTCATTCCCACCCTGTAAGCTGGCTTAATTTCTCACTCTTCAGATTGCTGTTCTTTATGTTCCATCTACCTAGCTTTTAGGCTAGGGATAGTATTTAAATATCGGTATGCTTCTGTTGGATGCTTCTTTGGAGGAAAACCTGAAATAGGTGTAGAGGAGGCATGGAGGTAAGCTGCTTTCCAAAAACATCAAATTCAAATCTGATGGTGTTCTCAGGTTATTTCTGTCAGTCTAGTCAAGTCTGGCTAAAATCAGAATGTCTTCAGAATTCAGTTAAAGTACAATTAATCCCTTCCATCCTCTTTTAAAAAGACATTCTGGATTAATAAAAAAAAAGGGGGGGGTAATGAAAGCAAGGAGAAAATGAGCCTATTTTAAAACCATACAAATACTGAAAAGCGTAAGACTCAGAAGGAGTCTCTTTCGCTGTCAAGGCTGAACTGGAAAAAGCAGCAAAATATTTATTGCAGGCACAAATCAGCAGGGCAGGTAAGGAGATAAAACAGCTTGGATGTGAACTGCTGCATCCTTCTTCCAGTTAAGAGGTTTTTGACCAGATTTAAATATTTGTGCTAAATATTCACTAGCGAAGGACACCTGAAATCACCAGGCTTTGATTGGCCAAGCCTTCCTCAGCTATTGAACTCCACGTGTCTTGAAAAATAAAGCTGCATGAATGGTGTCTAAGTACCATTTCATAGTTCTAAAACCCCTACCTAAGACTTCTTTGGCTTGTTCCTCTTAATAAGAACTTACTTTTGTGTTCTCTATTTAGTGATGAGCTACGCCTGGGCTATGAGAAGTCAACTTTTTACAACGATTGTGCAGCTGTGGCTCGTGGTAACACTGATCATAATATCAGAGCCAAAGAGCCTGAGGACGGGCTGTCAGAGGAAACCCAAGTGAGATGCCTGATAGATCAAGCAACAGACCCCAACGTTCTTGGCAGGGTCTGGGAAGGATGGGAGCCCTGGATGTGAGGGATTACTTTCTAAAGCCCAGCCTGACAATGGGGACACACAAATGCAGCCAGTCAGAATTTCCCAAAATGGGAAAAAAACATGTAACCACTTTTATCATCATTGGTTAACTTGACTAATATAGAAAATATTTTTGTATGAAAGCTGTATTTGAATAATGATTTGTTTACGTGGTTCTGCACCCAAGCAGCTTTATTGTTTTTGTGTTAAAGTCAATGTGGAAAGAACTGGCAAGGCTTGCAGAGCTTTAAGAGTAATTTGAAAGGCACACTGATCATTCAGAGGAGAGTCATGAATTCATACCCTCTGGACGTGTAGGCATCCTTGTGGTAAAAGTGTGCGCTTCATGTTTTTGTTTAGAGACCTTACTGGCAGTCAACTGAAACCATTCTGCTGACACGTTATTTGTAATTAAAACTAGAAGGTTCTCATATCAATAGAAACAGGCACATGGTAAAATTAATCAGAAAATGGTGTTTAGCTCTAGATAACACCTAAGGTATCTGGATGATTATTTCATTACTGGATAATGAGAAACTAATGAGATCGTGCCAGTTTGTTACAGCAGGTTGGTTTTTAACAATCAGGGATTTTACTGTGTGCCTCTGTACTTCAGAGGTCTATACTCCTCGTGTTTTATTGATTCCAAATCAGTTGTTTGGCCAAAGCCAGACATCGGCGCTGGCAGCAGAGCAGAGTACTGTAAGCTTCTTGCCATAACTGCAGCACGGCAAAATAATGTCTGTTGCACTTTGGTATTTACTCATGACAAAGTTGAGAAGTCATGCGAGATTTGGCTCTTACTCTCTGGCAGGCAGTTTTCAGGTAACCTTGGTGGCGAATACAGTGCAGCACAGACAGCAAGGTGGCAAGATTTTTTTCTAAAATATTGCAGTTGTTTATTACCCATAATTCATTGTCAAAGATATTTTCCATTTATGTTTTTAATAATTATCATAAAAGGTATAATAAAAATGAGTCTTTGCCCTTTCACCACCTACAAGCTTTCCTTCCTGCCTCTGGCAAGGGGGTAGTCTCAGTCGTGTTGAGGCTGTGGCTGCCTCTGGCACCAATTTCAAGTGAAC
The DNA here is from genome assembly GCF_011077185.1 of Oxyura jamaicensis. Lineage (NCBI taxonomy): Eukaryota > Metazoa > Chordata > Aves > Anseriformes > Anatidae > Oxyura > Oxyura jamaicensis. Next base: position 115,169,398 of record NC_048894.1, on the reverse strand, counting down.
CTTTCAGCTGGAGAGCAGAGTAATCTGTCCTGCTTAAAGGCTGTGAAAGTCGGGGAAGACTACTGGCAGAAACCTAACGAATAGGGCACGAGCTGTTCAGTAGTGGTTTTTTTTGTTGTTATTGTTCCAAAATTTTCCAGCAACTACTATTTGTTACCTCCCTTCTTATTAAATATGATCAATTGTTTGTCAGTAATTAACATTATGAATCAAAAATTCAAAATCTTTTTATCGGGTTTATTTATTAAAAATACTGTTTACTCGTATATTTTGTAGAGTAAACAGATAAGACCATTTATTTAAAAATAAAGCTTTAGATGTATTGCTTGTTTTTAAAGTTAATTTAAGACACTTTAATCACCAAAAGCACCAAAATTTACCCATTTATGCAGGTGACGATGAGCGGACAGGGTTTTTTCTATAGGTGTGCAATATAGTTATTTTTATATACGTGTGCGTGTGTCCTGAGTCTCCGTGCATTTTGTTCTTTTCATCTCTGGCAACAATAAAGCAGGTGGCATTATGACTAACGATTGGCTCTCTGAGGCAGCCTGGGTTTCAAATTGTCACTGCAAATACAAGAAAGTTAAAGCACAATAAAAAGCTACATGAAAAGGCGAGGGAACATTTAGAAATGAAGTGGCTGATCATACAAGGTGTTAAATTGCACTTTTGGCACATACCTTAGATATTTACTAGGTACTTTGACCCGTACCAGGGAGGACAAAGTTTAGGTTTATAGTTTAACGAGGTTCTTCGTGTAGTGACTTTTGATACCTTCGGCAGCACTGGCCTTCTCTGCTTCCTAAGCCCATGCTGTTCAGCAAGGCTCGCTCTAAAGCTGTGCGAGGTGCCCTGAGCTGAAGTGTAGAGCCGGCTGGAGCAGGGGCACAGCCCTGCTCTTCCAGGTGAGAGAGGCTGTAGCGAACCTCCATCCCTCTCCTCCCCTCCGTCCAGTCAATATTGAGAGGTTCTCAGGCCAGGCAGCAAAGCCTTAAATGACAGTAACCCTAACAGTGCAGACAGCTAACATGCGTACAAGAAATAAATAGTTAAAGTAGGTAAAAGCTTGATTTTGGACCTAAGATAAGCGTTGTAATTTGAAGCCACAGCTACTTCACTCGTATTAGTGATGCATTTGTCATCCTCACAAAGCAGCTCTGGAACAATATCAGCATCGTACTGCTGCATCTTCATGAGCAGAAACCCTTCCCATGTAAAGCAAGTGCAATTACCCTAATGGAGTAAAAGACCGGGCTTTCTCTGTGCAGCTAAATAAGTCTGAAAATAACTGAAATAAGTCTGAAAATAAGTCTGAAAATAACTTCCAACGTATGTAAATTGCAGCTGCCTTCCTCATTTGAGTGCTCTAAATACAATACAGAAGTTAGATGGAAGGGCTAAAGCCAACCTGTGAACCAGCAAGGAAAGTACCGGCATAAGGAAAACCTCAAGTTGCTGGGCTGTGCACTTTATGGGGTGGTTTTGTTCAGTTTCCAGAAAGGAATAGGATGATGCATGGCTCAAAGTCAGAGACAGCCTCAGGTCTCATGATGCAAAACTAAACTTAGCAACTATCTACAGGTATGGTAGGATATTTCTTTCCTGGATTAAATAAACAGATGTGGACTGTAAGTTCATTAATTGCATCTAAAAAGCAATATAAACCTCTAGCATCTATTCTCAGTAGGTTTTTCGTAGTGTACTGAGTAGTATTCCTGTTTAAGCTAGTCATCACCATCCCTGTCAGTGTTATTTCTCTCTAATTAAACATAAGACTGCTGAACGCATAGGAAAACTTTAGCTGCAGCCTGCAGCAGCATGCAGTTTCATTTCCTGAATGAAAAAGAAATTCACGTATGGTGCTTGTCATCCCTGTGATTTTCTATAGTCCCCACCACAGCCCCTCAATTTAAATGTTAGCTTGGGGGTATTTGTGGCTGAGCTTTGGTATAGCACCAATGTGCTTTTTTTGTATGGAAAGGAGCCTACAAGATCTCCACAAGAAAAACTGATTGGGCTTCTCCTCAGCCGTGGAATAAGGAGATTCCTGCATCTCCTATGTCCTCATAGCAAAGGGCTTGGTCAGACACTTCCTGGAGTTAGGGGAAACAATGTTCTACACTTGAAGAAACTTCTTCCCAACCTATATTTTTCAAAACCAGGGAGTTAAAATAGCTATTACCACTGCTTAAAACTCTTCCCCACTACCACCAAGCATTGACCCATGACTGAGGGTGTGTTGAGCCATTTCAGTAACACTGCACACCTAATTTGTAAATGCTTTGAGTTTTAAGGAATTAATTTTTAAGCTACACTGAATCACAGAATCACAGAATTTCTAGGTTGGAAGAGACCTCAAGATCATCAAGTCCAACCTCTGACCTAACACTAACAGTCCCCACTAAATCATATCCCTAAGCTCTACATCTAAGCTCTACACTGCTTGCAAGAAATGGCACTTAAAACGGCGGCATGCTGGCCATCCTGATCCAAAGCTACCAAACAGCTGTATCTTGCCTTAAACCAACAGCATCTAGGTAGGGTGTTTAGTTGGTTTGGTTTTCTTTCCTGTTTGGTGGGATAGGAGAGGGTAAGCAGCATTTGTGTCTATTGCATTCACAGCCGCAAGATTTCATTTCGTTAGGCAGAAGCCATAGCTGTGAATTCAGTCGTGTGACATCCCTGTTGGAAACCAATGCAAGCCCAGTATCGGGGAGGTTTAGGTGGGAAATGAGGAGACATTTCTTCTCAGAAAAAGCAGTCAGGCATTGGGACGGGTTGCCCAGGGAGGTGGTGGCATCACTGTTCCTGGGGGTGTTCAAGGAAAGGTTGGACGTGGTGCTTAGGGATGTGGTTCAGTGGGTGACATTGGTGGTAGGGGGATGGTTGGACCAGATGATCTTGGAGGTCTTTTCCAACCTTTATGGTTCTGTGATTCAAAGGGTTCACAGAAGAGCATGAGAGAACAAGGAGACCAGCCTTCAGGCCTCCCCCCAAGGAGGCACTGCCCCGTCCCTGGGAACACATTGGCAGTTTTTTGCCTCTCCCTGAGCACATGGCACCTCCCCCCGCCTGTGTGTGCCGTTCCCTCGGCTCTTCTTGGCTCCCAGCCTGTGCACGAAACACTCTGTGCATGATCTCCTGCGAGGCTGAGCCCCACTCACGCTGCCCCACTGCTGCTGTGGCCTTGCTGCCTCACTGCAAGGCCGCCATGGGCCCAGCCTCGCCCAGCTCCTGCTCCCCCTGGCGCAGGTCCTGGATTTCTCACGGGGCTGCCAGAGGGAGCACGGAGAGAAGGACAGGGAGGACTAAAGCAAGGCTGAAGCCTTGCCCTGGTTCCTCTCCTTCCCTGCAGCCTGTCCCCCTCTTTATTTCTGTGGTTTTAATTCCTGCCCCTTGAGGGCTCAGCTTCCTGGAATTCACAGCTGGGCACTCCAGGGCAGTGTTGCTTGTTCTCTCCAAAGGCTTAGAGAACAGCTTATTGTCCTTTCTTTCTAGGTTTAAATTCTCCTCTTTGCTTGAGCAGGAACCTAAAACAGGTTTTATAGAAAACTTTCTGAAATTCAGATGCTTAAAATGTTTCTTACTGCTCCTTAAAACTTACCAAACCCCGGAGAGAAGCAAGGATTTAGTGGCTTAGGTACTCAGCAGTCTGGGTGAGGGATTCAAGTTCTTGTGTCTGCTTCTCTGCCTGTGAAAGCTGAATGTGAGCCAGTGCTGTGCCCTTGCTGCTAAGGAGGCTCAGGGTACCTTGGTGTCCACAAAGCATCAGCAGCAGGTCAGGGGAGGTGACCTGAGGCCACACCTGGAGTACTGGGCCCAGTTCTGGACCCCAGTACAAGACAGAGCTCGACTGGGGACTGGAGAGAGTCCGAGGTAGGGCCACCAAGATGGTGAAGGGATGGAAACACCTCTCCTATGAGGAGAGGCTGAGAGAGCTGGGACTGCTCAGCCTGGAGAAGAGGAGGCGCAGGGGGAGCTCATCAGTGTCTGTAAATACCTGAAGGGAGGTGTAAAGAGGATGGCGCCAGTGGTGCCCAGTGCCAGGACAAGAGGCCCTGGGCACAAACTGGCCCACAGGAGGCTCCATATGAACACCAGGAATCACTTCTTTAGTGTGCAGTGTCCAAACACTAGCACAGGTTGCCCAGAGAGGCTGTGGATCTCCCTCCCTGGAGATCTTCAAAAGCCACCTGGACTGAAGTCCATCGTTTTGGTGAGCAGCAAGTATCACTGACTTACACGCTCCTGGATGCTTTGCTGCAGGTGTACTAAAACCCCAGTGCTTCACACCATGAACCACACACAAGCTCTGCTGAGGGCGACTCTTGGTAGGCAGGCTCAGCAACAAACACAACCGGCTTGACTTCCAGGGGACAGCTGGGGTGCAGGCGGTCTGCACAAGGAGCTGTGAACACACCTCCAGGTCCTGAAGACACCATAAGCAAATCTGCACCCTCCGTGATGAGCTTAGTTACGACACGAGTGGCAGATAGTGAGGCTTACACAATTTTTCCATGCCCAGCAGTTCACCATTTACTGAGGAATTCTGAGAGTAATTGCTGTGCACGAGTGCACAGGGGCAGGTGGGTGACCTAGCGGTGAAGCGAGTCTTTTTTTTTGGGTAACGTGATGGGTACCGAATTGTTTGGGGATTACACACCAACACCACCTTACAACCAGCTCCCCTTTGGGGATAAGGACTCCAGTTGTGGTTCCCTGCCGGAAAGCCCCCGAAGGCAGCTGGGGCAGAGTCGTGCAGCATCGATCTACCCCAGTGCTGGGGGTAGAGGGGGGCAGGAAACAACAACACACAGAGCTGGATCTGGGCGTTTGGGCATATTGTTTTTTGATGTGGACAAAGAGCGTTGTCAAATTCAGTGTTTAATGCTCACCTAGATGAATGCTGCAAGATCAAGCCCCCGAAGAGCAAAGCCCGGCGTTTCTGTGAATTTAAGGGCAGTGCTGTTCTTGCCGGAAAAGCAGAGCCTCTCCTTGCCAAGCCTCACCTGCCGGACGGGGCACACTTAATGCTGCTCTCCCAGGTCTTTGCCCGAGGAGTTTACAGCCAGATGGAGAGCATACAGCGGTCCTGTCCCAGCTATTTATAGCCAATATATATACCCTATGGCTATCTATATATATAGCTAATGTATTCACGCTTTGGCAAACAGCGACATAAGTAACCTAAAAAGCTTTCAAAAGTTTCGTGACAGCCCCCGCTGTGCCTCAGGAGGGCGCCTGGGTGCTGGGGAGCGCAGCAGGGCTCGCGTGGGGCCGGCAGGAGCCGAGCCTGCGGGATTTCGGGGAAGGAATAGGGGATATCGTGGCCCCGTCTCACCGGGGCCACAAGGTGGCAGCGCTCCGCACCCCGCCGGAGGAGACAGGAGGAGCTCGGGGCTGGGGAGAAAAGAGAGGGGGGACACGCAGCGGTGCCGCTTCACCTGCCCGAGTGGGAGGGCTCGGTGGTTTTTAATTTAATGTGATTTTTTTTTAAGGGGTCGCCGGGCAGGCGCCGCAGAGGAGGAAGGGGTGAAGGGGGGACAGCGCCTCTCCGCCTTGCTGCGCGCACCTCGGGGGTCAGGACGGGACGGGACGGGACCTGACGGGACGGGACGGGACGGGCCGAGCCTCCCCCTCCCGGCGGGGCAGCGGCGGAGCCCGGCCTCCGCGGCCTCCGCACCCCACCCGCTCCCGCCCCCGGGTCCCCGGGGGTGCCGGGAACACCCGCTCCCCGTCACTGGGGCAGGAGGCGGGGCCGGCTCCGTATAAGAAGGGACCGAGCGGGCGGCTGCGCTCCCAGGTCCCGCGACGCGCTGCCCCGGCCGGCTTCCAGCCTCCGTCCAGCCTCGCAGCCCGCAGGGGAAGCAGCGCCCGGCCCCCGGGAGGCGAGGCAAAGCGGGGCAGCAGGAGCAGCACTAGCAGCACTAGCAGCAGCAGCAGCACTAGCAGCAGCAGCAGGAGCGGCAGCAGCAGCCACCTGCGGAGGCTGGAGCTGCGGGCGGCGCGCAGCAGCAGCGGGTGGTGCCCCCGTCCCGGAGCCCCCTGGCCGCGTCCTTGCGGCGCCGAGTCCCGCTCGCCCATGAGCGCCGCCGCCCTCTACAGCCTGGACTCGCCGGCATGCTATAGGAGCTGGTGCCTGGAGCCCGCCAACTTCTACGACGCCAAGGTGGGCAGCGGCGGCGGGCCGGGAGCCGCCTGCAAGCCGGGCGGCCGCGGGATGAGCGGCGACGAGGCCGGCGGCGGCGGCGGCGGCCCCGGGGGCAGCGGCTCCAACCTGGCCGAGCTGAGCGCCGCCGCGCCGGCCATGTACGAGGACGAGAGCGCCATCGACTTCAGCTCTTACATCGACTCCATGTCGGCCGTGCCCAACTTGGAGCTGTGCAACGACGAGCTCTTCGCCGACCTCTTCAACAGCAACCACAAGCCCGAGCGGGGCGGGGATTACGGCGAGTACCTGCCCGCCAAGGACCTGGGCGCCGCCGTCGGCACCCTGCTGGGCGCCGAGCCCCGCGCCGCCTCCTCCTCCTCCTCCTCGTCCTCCTCCTCCTCCTCGGCCGCCTCCTCCGCCTCCTCGTCGTCGTCGTCGTCGTCGTCGTCCTCCCGCGGCGCCCTGAAGCAGGAGCCGGACTGGAGCGACAGCGACCTCTCCTCGTCGCTGCTGCCCTCGCAGATCGCCACCTGCGCCCAGACCATCATGAACCTGAGCGGGCAGCCCACGCCGCCCACCTCCCCCGAGCCGCCGGGCAGCAGCTCCCCGTCCAGCTGCAGCACTCGCTCCCCGGCTCCCCCCGGACCCCCTCTGCCCTCCACCGGTCCCGGGGGGGCTCCGGCGGCGGGGGCCGGGGGCAAGGAGCGCGGCGGCAAGAAGTGCGTGGACAGGTTTAGCCCCGAGTACCGGCAGCGCCGGGAGCGCAACAACATCGCCGTGCGCAAGAGCCGCGACAAGGCGAAGCGGCGCAACCAGGAGATGCAGCAGAAGCTGCTCGAGCTCTCGGCCGAGAACGAGAAGCTGCACAAGAAGATCGAGCAGCTCACCCGGGACTTGACCAGCCTGAGGCACTTCTTCAAGCAGCTGCCCGGCGCCTCCTTCCTGCAGCCCGCCGCGGGCACCGACTGCCGGTAACCGGGGGGGGAGCCCGGGGGGACCGCAGGGACGGCCGCCACGGGGCCGTGGCTGGATGCACACATACCTCAGGGGCCGCGGGGCCGAGCCGCGGGGCCGCGCAGCCCCGGGCCGGGCGAGGAGGACGACGAGGAGGACGAGGAGGAGGAGGAGGAGGAAGGAGCAGCCGCGGTGGAGCCCCCGCCGGTGCGCGGCCGCTTCCCGAGTGCCGTGGCGACGCGGGGCGATGCCTGGGTCTTTCACCGCGAAAAACTCAAACCAAAAGAAAAACCCACCCGCCCCAACCCCTCAAAAAAAGGAAACAAAAAAAAGCTAAGCGCCTTTTTTTTTTTTTTCCTCTCCCCTTAAATTATTTTTGTAATGGTAGTTTTTTTTGTCTTTTCTACATTTTACTCGTACTGATGCAGCTATGGTACACCTGTTAAAATGATTCGAAGCCCTCATGTATTTTAGACGGTAGGATGACAAAGACTGAGCATGCCCGACCTTTTATATCGATTTTTACAGCATTTCTAAGAATAATAGTAATAAAACGAAACAAACAAAAAAAAGCGTTTGAAACTAAGTCTGCTCTCGTCTGCCGTATGTCCTGCGGGCGGGGAGGGCGGTGGGGACGGTCCCATGGGTGGCACCAGCCTGGCCCGGTGCTCCTCAGCCTCATGGGGAGGCAGGTGAGGGGCTGGGAGGCCGGGAGAAGGTTGGGGAAAGAAAGAAGGGGGCTCAGAAAAAAAGGGGCTCAAAACTTGGCCATTCCTTTAGCAACTGCCGTGTACGCCAGCCAAACTTTCCACCCCCGGCCACGGGAACCAGCACGGAAGCAGCCAGGTTGCTGTTCCTCTCCTGCTGGGTCCTGCACAAAACCATTCACTCCTCATCCTCTGAGCCGGGAGATTTTTGTAAATTACCACGGGATGGGATGAAAAAAATCCCTAATCTCATCCTGAACTCTCACATCAGTTCTTGTACCATCCGCATGGGAAGACTTTGTTGTCTGATGGGAGGGTTAGAAGCTAGACCTGTGATCTGCCTCTCCATACGGTCAGGGTGAAGACAGTGCTGTGGCCGACAAAGCACTTTACTCTTTACACGTAATAGAAACTGTACAATGAAGCACCGCTTTGTGGGAAGCTACAGATAACGTGGTAATACCATGCTTAGGTAGCTGATTGCTGTAAAACATTAACTTGTTATGCTTGATACTTTAAAATACGCCTTGTTCAAATCTTTGTAACATTTATTGCAAGCTGATAACAAACACTACAATTTACAATTAGCGACGGCACCGTGGCAGGCAGGCAGCACCTCTGGAATCTGCTGGTGAAGCTGTGGCTTAGATCGACGCTCACGGCATATAGCAAGGTATTTATTTCAAAAACATCAGTAAAATATTTTCCATCGACATAATAAATACAGCATTATAAAACAAAAATAAAAATCACAACCGTTCGAAATTCCAGAACAAGACCTCTCACACTCCAAAACAAAAAACACACCGAAGAACCGCGCTCTCAAATTCTGAACCGATCGGAAGAGTTCAGAAAGTTGAACAGATCTTTTTAAATACACTTCTCAGCGTTAGCACACTGTGTGTTATAAATCACAGTTTTAATAAACTATCTTAATACTTATCGCACTCCCATTACACATTATCTGTGGCAATAGTTAACAGATAACCACATCACAAAGTCCAGAGATACCGTAGTAGCTGACTACAGTTCAGTCCAGTTCAGTTTCTTACAGCTTCCAGAAGAGCAACTTCCTCCAGTCCAACGCAATTCGGCTGGCTGCTCGTGGAGTGGACGTAGCAGCACAACAACCCCACCTCCTTTCCCAGCACGCTCCTCACCTCATAACTCTGGAGTGATAAAAGCATGTTGATTAAAACAAACAGTCCCGTACATTCTGTTCTGAGCAGCATTCGGCTCAGAAGACACAGGGTGGGAGGTCCTCTTCCAATAGACAATTTTTTCAAGCACTCGCAAAGTGGCGTTAGGACTGATGGAAGGAATGAACACACTGCACTTGGGACAATTAGCTCTCGCTCCTGCGTGAAGTGCCACTTCTCTACCAGGCTTTCAAAAACTTGTTAAAAAAAAAAGAAAAGCTACTGCAAGCTTGTTTTGCTGAAGCATAAACCTTTAGTGCTTTCTTACCCTGGTGGGATTTTTCACACCAGGGGAATGTGCACATACACAGCGTGTTCCGATTACCTTAGCTAACAGAGCCACCGAAGGAAAAATAGTCTGTAGCTTTCCATTGTCTGTCCCCTCCCTGCCTTAACTTTGTGTTGCATTTTACGTCGCGTCGTGCCTCGCTTGTAGGTGCAACTTGCACCTACACGGCTCCCCTGGCAGGTTACCTGTCCTGTTGTGACCTGTGCAGGGAAGGGGCTGTGGGGCTGGGGTGACTGCTCTCGGTTAACACAGGAACTGGTGATACTGACAGTGGGCACCTCGCTAGGGAGGGTCCCTTGGAGCAGTTTCACCTGCATTTCTTCCGTCCGTGAGACTTACCTAGGACCAGCCTCTGACCACATCTGTTGCCTGAGTCAAGGTACAAATAACTCCTTTTTTTCCCCCGGATTATTTTTATCCCAGACTAGTTCTGCAGTCCGACTCGCCGCGCAGCTGCACAAACAGCCACATTGGTACGACTGCAGCGCTGCCACAAGGTAGGAACAAGTGGCCAGGAGCGGCTAAAACCAACCTCACTGGCAAAAGAAGTAATTAGGCACCTACACCCTTAGAAACTTCAGCAGCACTGGCAAAAAAAAAAACAAGCAAACAAACAAACAAACAACTGAAGTGGTGTTTCTTGTGATTAATCTTTGTTGAGACATTCTCCTTTTTAAAATGCAGCAGTTCAGGGATGGAAATGCTTACCAAAAAAAAAAAAAGGAAAAAAAGGAAAAAAAAACCTATCCCTGCATTTTAGCTAGGAAAAAAAAAATACCACCACCAGTTTGTTTTTAAGGTGCCAGTCTTCTAGATGCTAGCATTATAAAAATTGAAACGTGAAAAAGAGGTTGTCTGAATGCTAATAAATAGAAAAAGAATTACGTTTTATCAGCCTGGAACAAAACCAGACACATCCTCTAGAAGAGCAAGACTTGACTGCTATTAAAAGAGCAAGTGTACTTTGGAAATTTCTCATATCTCTTTGATGAAATTAAATATACACCCTCCAGTGTAAGAATTTCCAAGAAACTTCTACTTTAAATATTATCCTTAAATCACATTAAAACCACAGGGGATGTAATTGCAAAGTACTAGGAGACAGTGTAACAGAGAGAAAGCAAAATGACCCCAATACGTGTCACCTAGCTGAAGACATTTAATCAGGATGATTAATTAAGAAGACGGGCAGACTTTGTCCCCCTTCCACTGCAACAGAGGGGGGATCTCCAGCTCCTACCCGGGCTTGCCCGCTTTCTGAAGGCGCCGCTCCTCCTCTACTGATCATCTGGCAGCCAATGACAGCCCCGCACCTGCCCTAAATGCCTCGCTTACCTGTGATAAATCTGGGTCACTGTGCCAAATGTCAGGGTTCTGCTGATAGCTCAGACTGAAGGAGCAACTACTTCGTGATTACATAAACTGTACTTTAGCCCATGGAGCCCCGTGGCTTATGTGCATTTCATTTATACAGATCCCAATTGCACAGGATTACTTTGCATGCATTTTGCATTTTTTTTTTGTATTGCTGCCTGCCAGTGATTTCATACTTGTGCTATTAGAAAGCAGTTGTGCTTTATAGGGTTTAGGAGCCTGGAAAAGTAGCATGCTTGGACTGTATCCTTGCTGCCTTTGGATTTTCAGCCAGAAGACGGAGTAAAGCCTAGCACTGCCCATACTGGCTCTGAATGTCCGGACACACTGCTGTTTGCAGATAGCTCTGCAGATCCGTGTCTGAGCTAATGCTGTCTGTACATCCTGTCTGTGGCACCTCTCTTCTAAAAAGGAGAGTGTTAAAAACCTGATATGCAATAGCCGGGCATCAGCAGGTGGAAGGTAGGATTGCCAAAGGGTAGGTTTGTGCTGGGAGCACATGAACACGCTTCATACCCACTCAGTCCCAGGTGGCACCTGAGAAAAAAAATATTTCTAGTGACATCTCCTATTGCTCCTCTTGTGGATCTGAAAAGAGCTGCCTGGAAAGGTGGTGGAGTCTCCATCCTTGGAGGTATTCTGCCAAAGTCGTGGCTGACCTGACCATGTGTTGGCAAGAGCCCAGTGTGAGGGGCTGTCAGACCACCCTGCCATTTCTGTGACACCAGTCGCTCTTCACAGCACCTCCTGGACCCTGCCTCTGTAGTGAGTTACACAGTTAAACTCTCTTTCATCACTATCCATTATACGTACCCCATCCTCGCTGGCAGCAGACTTCAGAAGAGAAGAGATTGTTCTTTGTAGCAGCTGCAACAGGAAAATTAACAGGTTTTGTTCATGACAAGAATCTTATGTAAAGGAAGACACTGTGTTTGTAGATTAAAACAGTCACATTAAACACAGATCTATGATTTCAATAGCATGGTTTTGTTTCTCTGGCCTAAAAAGAAGAGAAAAGGTGACACAAACGATGTTCAGAATGGGAGCCTGAAAGATTCCCAAGGGCCCAACCCAACAAAGCCCTTCAGCTGGACCTGATGCATTCGACATTTTGGAAAGCTTAGGGTGAACTCAGTGACTGTGCTACTTGAACAAGATCTGGGAACTGGATTCTCAGTCCAGTGAAACACAAGTCTAGCACCAGATTAAATTACAGGATACTCTTATTTATTTATTTATTTATTGTAACAGAGCTGTTTATAGAAGTGTCGTTTAGAGTACCTACGTGTCTACGTATCTAGCCTCGTGATACTCAATACACGGAAGCTCATTTTGTGCCATACCTTTACTTTTACTGTGCTTTGAGATCGGGATGGACAACTCAAGAAGACTTCCAACTGCATTTTCACAACTGGTGAAACGACAGCTTCAGAGCACTGGTTGCAATATAGCGATCCTCTGAAGCATGTAAATAACGATGGAAAACACAGAGAATGGAAAAAATATCAGTCACAAAATCAAAACACAAACAAAAACCGACCTGCTTGTTCTCTAACTGCTTTGCTGGTAGAGTTCTAGTAGAAAAGCCTGGTTAAGAGATTCAGCTGGTAACAGCAAATGGAGCTCCTCTGTTGGTGGACCTCAGTAATTTTCTTGGAGGAACTAAACTCTTCTAGCAAAAGGATCTTCTTTTTTAACTTCAAGCAACGTGGGGGGAGGTTGCAGTTTATAGACAATGCAATCAAATATTAATCTCATAACCTTCTAAAAGTTATGGCAACAGAAAAAAGTATAGAATTGGCCTAGATGACTTGTTGATTTAGGCCCTCCTTCAGCAGGCACTCAACATTTACAGCACACACTTAAGCCATATGCGGAAAATTAAGCACAGCCCTAAGTGCTTGTTGGAATATGGTCTTAAATAAGTGTTGATGCTACATTGTTCTCCAAACAAAGCTAAAGTGTTCTTGAGAATATATTAAAAAAATCACAAAGTACACTACTATGTGTACATACATACCTCCTTGCTTTCTGCATGATAGTGTAATGTAGGACAGTAATTATGTTGTTATATTTTCAACTTTTCCCCTGAGGTTATACATAACAGCCCATATGCAGTAAAACTTCTCCTATTTAGGAAAAGGGTGTATGTTTCAGCAGGATTGAAATCACCCAGCTTCTCCCTACGCTTTTTGTAAGCTTCTCCAATAGAAAGACCCCCTTTTCCTTCTTTTTATGCTCTAATCGGTCTGCCCTTTACATTTATGTAAAATACAGCACAGATCACAGTGCAGCACAAAACTGAGGCGAATTAGTGGTATGCAGGGTAACAGCGTTGGGTAGAAGAACGTTGGTACACAAGAAGCTACTTTTCAAGGAGCTTCAAGTCGGGCCTGTGATTTATGTGGTATGTTTGTTAAAACTAACATCACAATGCAGAGGGGTATGAAATCTTTATAAGCAAAAATTTAGCTTGGAAAAACATGGTGACTGCAAATTCAAACCACTTCATATCTACTTGTATCATTCTTAATAAATTAATCTAACCTTGCTGGCTTTATCAGTTCATCAGCAATAAAAATACTACGTCTTAGTTCTAGGAAGGAACAAAGTGCAGTCTGTGCCTGCAGGAATTATTGCATCACCTATGGCTGTTATGGCTACATCTGCAAAACACCTGGAATCCTACGGAGCACCCTGACTCTCACCTGTCCCGGGGATACAGTTCCAACTTTCCATTGCCACATCTGTCACACGTAGGCCAGGAGAAGGCAGTGCTCTCGTTAACACCAACAATGGTACCTACAGAAAATGAAATTCTTTTAAAATACTAAATGCAACCTGGCAAACGTGCCTCAAGAACAAGACTCTTCCTTTCATGGGTCAGAGCAAGCCGCAGCTTCTCCAGCAGTCTCATTCCCTTTCTCCTACATCCATCCACCATGGAATTACATTACATGGCATTATAAAAATATCAAAAGGTGGATATTTGAAAGTTAACCTTCCAAACAGGCTCGTTTGTTCTGTTTGGAGGTTTTATTGCTTTTCTGTTTTGTTTGCTTGCTTGTTTTTGTCTCACTGGTCCTCCAGTACTTCCATGGCAGTAAGTAGTTAGAAATATCATCAGGCCAGATTGATACCAGCATTTCGGAAACACAAACCAATTAGAAGACGCGATCATTTTCAAAAACAATGATGCAGGTTAAATTCTATTACCAATAGAGCTATTCTTCGTTCATACTGATTTAAGAGAGATTAGATCTTGCCCACTGCTCTAAGTGTGTACCTAAGAAAGGGATGCCAAAGACACATAGGACTATTATAAGGGGCTTTGATAGTTTTGGCAAAAAAAAAACGTTCTGAGTTTTATGAGAGGCCAGTAAAGACTTTTAAATACTGTATTATGCCTTATGGTAATAGTATGCTGAAATAATTAGCATTATTTATGGAGAAAATACCTACAAGTATTTTGAACCATATGCAGTGGATCAGCTCTAAGAACAAATTCACCATAAAATAAACCCTCAGTCTGGTACAAAAGATGCACGGATTAAAAATTCCAGCTCCTTTTGAGCTAGAACCTTGCAGTTATGTAATACATTCAATGAAATAAGCCCTTGGAGACTAGGGAGCATTTACACTCTCTGTAAAACAGGGTCTTAATCTCTAGCTTTCCTGACTCTCCTGAGACAAGGACTGTCAGAAAGGGGGGAGCTGCACATAAACAACAAAACCGTATTTTCCTTTGGGAATTCAAAGGACAGCAAGTCTGAAGATCAGGAAACCAACTTCTTAACTATTACATTTATGACCCAACCGCGCTCTCTCTCTCTCTTTCTCCCACCCCCCACATGGATTGCACTGCAACTCTGTGTATTTAACCCCTTGGACTGTAACCAAAATAATTTTGATTCTCCAGTTTTTGTGAAAAACTGTGAGTTTCTTTTGGCATTTGCAAGGTAAATGATTCCTGCCACAACAGAGGCATGTTTCCTTTGCTCTTGGAAAAGAAGAAAAACTACTACTTTGCTGGGTACGTTTGCTTTTTTATTAAAAAAAAAAATCACTATTTCAATTTAAAAATAAATAAATAAATATAATAATAATAATAATAATAAAACAGCGACCTTTTTCTGACAGATCTGTTTCTCTCTAAGCCTTTTGATTTTTCCCCCAGTAGCATGCTATACTGCAACTGTGGAATGCCAGTGCACAAACATCTGAAGATGAATCAGGATCATTCTGAGATTAGGTCTATGGGAGAGGTTTATTTTGATGAAAACAGAATTCCCTCATGAAACCACCAGAGATCACTGAAGTCAGAACGAATACAACTCCAAACAGCAACAGATCTAATAATCTAGTGACAGCCTTTTGCATCCTGTATGCAGAGTGATCTCTCAAGTTTAAGCAGCTGAACAGTTGCACATCTTTGTCAAGACTTTAGATTTTGCTTGACTTTCACAAACCTTTTGGATATTCTCCCAAGATCTTTCTTTTAAATGGAAATGCACATAGATTTTTACCTCTACTCTATTTTTCTGGGTTGTGGCTGACATCATTAAGAAGAGACTGACAATAGCTCAATCAGGACAACACCTGGAAAAACAGGTCTTGAGTGAGGAATGCAAAGGAGGATTAAAGTAACACTCTGGTTGAAATGTTTGAAAAATGAATATGGATATTATTATTTTTTGCCAATCTGTTACCCTGATTTATAGATAGGAAGGGAAGAATTTAAGTCCAAAAGAGAGAGCCAGGTAACATGATTTACTCCATTTTGTTTAGGCTGTTAAGAGGGAAACTGAAAAAGAAACCTGAGTAAGGGCTTAAACACGAAAATATGCAATGTCAAAATTCAATCACTGCATGTGAATCATACACTAGGCAAACATCATTAATCATGTAATATTCCCGCACAGCATATGTGGTATGAACTAAGTAGAATTTGCTCGTAAGTATGGTTAGGAGGAAAAGTAGTTCTGTGTAGTATGAACTGCCAACATTTAGGATTATCCTGACTCCTACTGTACAGCAAAAACAGGTTAGAAATTACTTTGTAATAAATAGTGATGAGAAAATAAACCTATTAACCCTCAGCTCACAGGTGAAAAACACAGACTCATCTTTGAAAGAGGAATAAAGTTTCCAGGAGAAAGCAATCCCAGGTTCTCACTCGTTTGTTGACCAGCAACATACTCCTTCCCAGAGCTGGTATGATCAGACCTCCCTGAAATAAAGACTTCTGACAGACTCGGCAGCTCTGTTTGGATTACAGTGTAGCCCTTTCTGGTGGGGAAGGAAGGATTTGACCAAGGATGACTGGAAGACTTCATCGAGCAGAACACTGACACAAATACAGACTGCTTGCAGCTGGGGACAGTCCGCTGATTACCAGGAAGTTTTTCTAGTGAAGGTTGAGAAGGTACTCTGCCAAATTCCTGAGAGCCAGGAGGGCAGCAATGAGGGTGAATGAGCAGGAAGAAGCAATGCTTCAAGAAGGGGTAGAGAAAGCCTTTGCAGCCCCTTTGAGCATTAGGTGAGAGGAAGCCTACATACAGAACACGTAGGTGACTAAAAGTGTGGCAAGTAAGAGAAGGGAATAAAGAAAAACAATGAACGAAGTAATCCTGCTTCTCACTGAAAGCCAGGTTTACAATTCTGTGAGTTTTTTTTTTCTAGGTGAGAGAGACGTGGTGAGTGAACTTTGGAGAAGATAACTCTTCTTTCATGGATTACTCCATCAAATATATATGTTCCCACCAACAAAACACTGCTAACACTATTAGTTTCACTTCTTTAGTAGAAACTTGCAGACAATAGCTAAACAAATTCCAAAACAGTGCATATATCTGAAATGCTATTAAATAATTCTAGTTACACAAAAAAGCGAGGTTACAATCTATATATAGCACTAGCATAGACATAAGATACTTTACATTCTGCATTGGTACAAAGGTGTGGGAACATACTGGTAACAGCTACCCCAGGCAAATTTCATATTAAGCAAGACAAGATTGTAGGATTAATTTCTTCTGTTGTCATTCTCACATCTGTAATAAAAAATCGGGGGAAGCATGACACCTCTTATGTAAGTAAAGCACTTGTTTACACATAGGATCACAAAGGTGTATTTTCTTTGCTCTACTGAAAAAAGAAAAGACTCAGATTTTGCTTTATATGCACTGCCAATGGGTCAAAAGAAGTCAGGCACTTCTCATACCTAGTTACAACAAACAAAAGCAGAGAAGTGATAACTCCTAGCACAACTATTGCAGAGGTTAAAAAAAGGCCAAAAAGTATTTCCTACCCAGTGACAGAAATGTCCTTCAAGTAACTCACAGTGTCAATGGGAGATGTACATACATAATGACTGAGGCTTAGAGTGCCTGTAGTTGTGCTTGTTTTTCATTATGCAGAGTTCAAGATTTGTCACTGCAAGGTGATCATATATCAATCACAGAGGCATCGCTAACCTGTGGATATACTCTAAGAGAAGGTATGTTTAGTAATAGCTTTGAGTGGTTTAAAACTGACTTTTCAGTGTACCACTTTATAGCTGGAAGAATTCATTTGTAACCATTATTTGCTATTATTTTAAGCCTCTTTCAAACATTCAGGTGAATACTTGAAAGTGTAAATTGAAAACAGTATCAAGAATTTTCTACAAGGGCTACTGGAATCATAAGAGTAAAATTAAGAAAGGAAACTGTCTTTAAAAGCTGCAAGTACTTGGCTTTTAAGGACTTTTCCCTATAGGCACTATGCAAATGGGGGGGGCTTAAGAACCTGAGTGGACAAGGTGTTATAAAATATATTGTATGAAATGTTACTGCACTATTAGGAAATACTAGAAATTACATTGTAAGAAACATTTCTGCATGGTTAGCGGTAGGACTAAAGTATTAGACAAAGCAATGATCCAAAGTGGCTGGTGAGCAAATATTGGCCAAGCTAAGCTAGGTGACTATGGTGAAATATTAAATTGCCCCATTGCAGCAGAGCTCCAGGGAAATCAGACAGTAACCCCTACCGTTCAGAGTCTGGCTGACATACCTTCTCCATCTGCCTGAAAAATATTGGTATACCTTACTGTTGCCAATATCAACAAGGCTGGTGTGAACAGAAGGCTCCTGAAAGAAGATGGCAAAGGAAGGAATATAATAAACCAGGCTGTGCATCAAACGTTTATTCTGGGGCATCAGCGAGGGGGAGCAGTAGCCAGGCAGAGCTTGGCCAGCAAAAGACAAATGGAGCCCAGGAAGAAGCATAAAAACTTATATATCCTAATGATCTACAGCAATACTGTACTTTTTTATCCCTGCACCCTATTTGTGCAAGAAACCAATACGAGGACCTGAAAGATTAAAGTGAACACGAATAATTAACCACATTCATTTCAAAAAAAGGCCATACGAACCTCTCACAGCACAAATGGAATTGGCCTGTGTGGTAGAATCCAGCTCATCGAGTCTGACAGGGCCAGGCAGCTCACTGAGGTCAGCACCGGCAGCCGAGCACAAAAGAGGCTTTTGTAATAAGAGAACAGTACGTTCAACACAAATAATCCTACCTGCCAACAAAGACATTTCAACTCAGTACAGTAACAGGGAAAAAGGTGACCATGATAATTGTCATGGCCAATAAAGACAATGATCTCTGCCAGCTACTAAACAGATGGACAGACTCCATCAGGTTTTCTCAATGACAAAATATTTTGCTTTCAGTGATACATGCAGCACGCTCTTGTTACACTTTGCAACTCCTGGGGAAAAGATTTTTAAAAAATCTAACATGGCAAAAAGAGAATCAGATTCCATGCAGACTGCATCGTACCACACTGGAAACACAAAGTTATTGTCTCTTCCCCAGGAATAAGCTTGGACACCCGTCAAGGTGGTCTTTGTTCTAAAGATTACAAAGAGTAGATGCATGCAATACTTCATTCTCCAAAGCAGAGGTGTGTGGCTCACTTTGCATGAAACCAGTACGACCTCAGCTAGCAAGGGGAAACAGACTAGTTAGCAGATGCAGCAGCAGGACACGCAGCCATTTACACAGCTTGGTACTTCCCATCCACTTGCATTTTGGAAGTGAGGGAAGGCAGGAGATGTGAATTACACCTCTCCACACGGATGCACCACACGGAATGACGGGTGAGCCTCGTTTTTATGAGCAACTAAAAATGAACGTAGAGTGAACTACCTCACAGAACCTGTATGGTGGCAAGGGCTCTGACAGCTGAGACGGTATGTGGCAGTTTGTAAAAGTTCTGTGTCTAGGGACATGCAAGTCTCTACATTCATTGTCTTACTCCTTTTAGAGGCAGTAAGCTCAATAAAACAAGTCTCTGCAAGAATACCAAAACGAAATCAAGTTGCTTACTATTTCTGAGTCTCCTGTCAGCTAGCAGATTTGCTTGATACTGGTCTTTAGATTCAACAGTCAGCAAGGAAGACTGACAGAAATACTGGTGAACATACCGTAAGATAATTTAATTTCTCACTTTCATAGGAGACATAACCAAAAATACAAAAAATAAATCTCACAGAAAACTTCTAATTACAAACCCATTCAAATTGCTCATCCCAAACCTGTAACATTTCATCTTCAACTGAGAGTGAAAGTCTCTGTAGGCCACGTATTACAGTGTTATAGATTAGGGTGTTATTTCAGTTCAATTCCAACTGCTTCAAAACCACATGTAACGCTTACCATTTCCCCACAGGGCATCCTTGAAGAAGATGAGTCGCGAGGCAACACTGAGAGCTTCTATGATTTCCGTACTGAGAACGCACGATGCAGCAACTGACACAGCA
Source organism: Oxyura jamaicensis (assembly GCF_011077185.1). Classification (NCBI taxonomy): domain Eukaryota; kingdom Metazoa; phylum Chordata; class Aves; order Anseriformes; family Anatidae; genus Oxyura; species Oxyura jamaicensis. The sequence continues at coordinate 115,149,902 of NC_048894.1, read as the reverse complement.
ACAACTTTTGGAATCGTGTGAGCTACATCTTGCAATGTGAAGTCAGTCACAAACAACAAAATCTCTCTTTGACTTGTAGGAACACTATGTTTTGTCTACGATTTAAAAAAAATACTCAATTGGAGTGTAGGCATTAATTTTTAGAAGAAGGAAAGACTAAACTAACATCTTCATCTTTAAGCAAATAATAAAACGTTACTACACTTAGGGCCTGTACATAAAAATGACTTAAAGTTTCATTTGAATTCCTCATTACTCCTTAATGCAGATATGGACTAACATCTCTACCTTAAATTAACCTTCCAAGATTGACCCACTGTGATCTTGGCTCTACTGCTATCAACTCTCATGTCTTAACATAACTCACTTGGATCTGAAAATATATTTTATAAAAAGTTAATTGGCCATTTTTATGAACAAAGTGTTGCATAATTTTTCCCTTGGAAAAAAGGAAGGGCTAACCCTACTACTAATGTTATTTAGCTGTGTGAGCAGATTTTCCATGCACTGTTATCTAATTCTCAGAAACTCCAGTCCTTGCAGTGGATAGCTACTACAGTTACAAAGCTGCAGGTTTTTCTTCTTGTTGAACAAACACATCTCTAAATGTTTGAATGATACATAGAAGTAGTAAAGTAGGTAACTTATAATTAAGAAACAGAAGAATCCACAATGACAATGTAAGTTTTCTGACTAAGACAGGTATGAAAATACTCTGGTGTAGTGTAGTTAAATTAAGGTGTATCAAAATTAGGGATGCCACAACCCAAAAAAATAAATTGAATGTCAGGCTTCATATCTGAAAACAGTTATTACTAATTTATAATTATACACTATTCATAATACCTTTTTTTTTTTTTTTAAATTTTCACACTGGAATGATGGGCAAGACAGATTAGAAAGACACGATATAGACATGAGTGTTTAGTCTAGGATCTCTAACAAAGCCAAACAATTCCACAATCTGTGTTTTTCTTCTTCTTCCTTTTTTGTTAACATAACTTTTATAGTATCTACATGTATGTGAATTTTCCCATACTTTAGAAAAAACAAGTTTAATAACAGAGCATAGTGCGCATTTACCAGTCCAAACAACTTGTAATTTTGAGGATTCTAATATTTTTAAATATTTAACTGAAATTAAATTACTTTCTTAATTTAAAAAAAGGCTTTGTTACTATTTTACCTTGTTATTATTAGTCTGTTCCTTAAAAAAAATTACTTAAAGCATTCAAATGAAATTTAAATACTACAATGATTGGAGAGACATATCACAGAAGTATTTTATTCTCAAAGTTGCATTTCTCTAGCATAAAGTAATGCAATGAGAACCCCTTTTTTTGTCTTCAGTTGAGTTCAAACCCTGAAAGCGTTAACCAGACTAAAATTAACTTTTTGTTCATGCTAGGAGCTCTTAGAACAAATGCAGTAATTAGAAATAATGGCTGGTAAAATTTATAACTCAGATATTATGGTCCTGCCTTTATATATGCTTCCAATTGCATTTACATCGTTTCTTTTCCTAATAACTATGCATTTGAGTACCTCCTCTGTGTAGTTACCATTAAAATATCTTCAAAGGGAAGATTTTTTGCAGCTGTCCCCTGAGAATTCCTAACACATTAAAAGCTGGCTTTCAGAAGAATTATCCAAAAAGTAAATAATAATAACAGCAAAAAATCACAAGTTAGTATAAAATCATCATCTTGCTATGTGTGACAATTTGTTCTGAACAGAAAGGACACAACAGACAAATAGCAGCAGGATTGAGTTATAAGGAAGGACAGCTCCTTAACCACAGATGGAATATATTTCCTCATATTCCTTCTGTACCACAGTACAGATTCTGAGTAATAATAAAAGCATATTTCCATTCCTGCTTCGCACAAACGAAGCATCTCAGAATGCTCTTGCTACGTAGAATAAATATTATTTTTTAAAACACATTTGACTTAACTCCTGTAGCAGATTACCTAATAATAACAGACCTGCTAAATGAACCAAATTGTAGTCCCTAGCTCACATATTGTAACTTGATGATTTTGCACACGAAGGGGTAAATCCTCTTGGCGAAGGTAACTGCAGTAAACAAGCTGCTGTTCATGACCTTCTTCTGGAAGGAAAGTGATACGCTAACAGTAGGTAAATACCTTTTATGTTTCTACAGCAGTGATCCAGAAGTGTTATCCAGCAGTATTACAGAAAAAGAAGATTGCTACTGCTTTTCCGGTATTACTTTCTAAAAATTCGTGAGCAGTCATATTCACTCATGAAAATCTAGTGCTTACTATTCACTAAACGAAAAACAGCCAGTAAACCTCCTAGTAGCAAGAAGAAATTATAGAAATTATAATTTTTCCTGTTAGATAAGCTTCCACTCTTCAAAGTCACAACTGCTCCCGCATACTCCCTCTTCTCTCTAATTTAGTGATGAAGTGATTCTACACAAGAATACTGAAGAACCCCAGTGTCTCAGACATAGGTAGATGTACCTCAATGTAAAAATGCTTGGGTAGGATACCACCAGTCTGGAATTTATTTATTTAAATTGAACATGCTTCTTGGAAACAGAAGTCCACACGTGTATGTGTCTTTCTGCTAGCAGCGTGAAGATCCCACCATGGTAGACATAATTTCCCACGTTTGCAAATGCTTTGCTGTCATGTTAGTAAACGCTCTGCATGCACTCAGCAGAGAAAACACTGTGGAGTGACAAGAGATACCCCTCATCGCGAGAGCTAAAAGTACTCCCTGCCCCAAAATCAAATCACAACTCCTTGGCTTTTGAAGCAAGAGGACAAGACCAAACTAAATTTATGTCTCACACTGGTGGGAAGCATCCCCAGCTATTTTGCTGGCCGTTCTGGAATTTCTTTGTCTTTGGTCCATATGCTTTGATTCACACTTTGTTTCTTGTGGAGCTGATGGACAATTGCAAATTATTCTCCACCAGAATTCAGGGCTGGCTGTACTGAGGATCCAGTCGCCAGGAAAAAATAAATAAATCAGCAACAAAAAATTCCTTTAACTACTGAGGGAGTTAGCAACATTTTGAATGAAAATTGTAGCATCATTCAGAAACAAATAAATAAAACATAATTATAAGCTTTCCAACACAGTATGGATGGCAGATGTATTTACCTAAGAGTTCCTCCTTTCTACTAGCTGGACCATAAAAGCCAAATTTGCCTGAGGGGCTTCTATTGAAGTCAACAAAAATAGTCCACCCACTTGCATGCAGAGAGAAAAACTGTATTTTTATATAACTGTCATCTGTTCAATTCTATCCCCATTCTTGCTATGGAACTATTCTTGCTATGGAACTATTCTTGCATTCTTGCTATGGAACTTGCTGGGAACTATGTATCTAAGGACAGTACATAGATTTTCACTGCAAGTCTCAAGTAACTTTCTATAAGCTTCCTTACTAGAGTGAAATATTATTTCTAACTAGACAGCAAGTTATTCAAGTATAATTCACCCTCTAGAGTAAATGGGATTGAAACCATGCAGCTTCAACATGCAGTTCATCTAATCCATTCACAAGCATTTTAGACCTGGTGCTAATTCTGCTTCTGTAGCTTTTGAAGATAATGCAGGAAGTTTTTCTTTTCCCTAAACAAGATAAATGCTGGCCTCTTCACACATACATTTCACTAAGTGAAAAGATTACCTGCAGCCTCAGGTATAGCACTCGTGCCCAAAAGCTACAACGCTCATTACAACCATCGATCTGAAAATAATGGTACAAAAACAGGGAATGAGACAAGCAGAAATTCAGTGGTAGAAAGCATTTCCTATCAGATTTTTAAAGCAGACTACCTGAAGAATTTCCTTCAGACCATGAACAGCTGGTGGCTGGTACAGATTAGAAATCTGCTCTTCCTCATCCACTTCCACATGTATTTCACCAGACTGAAGAGTAAGAATGTAACAGAAGCTGGGAGGAGGAAGATTAGTCGTCATCTATTAAAAAATAAGGAAAAGAAATGTGACATTAAAAAAGGCACTTCAATGTGGCCGGTCAGGTTTTATAATAATAGCCAAAATGAACCACACAATTTACATTTTAAGAGTGATGGGAAAACAAAATGATGACTCTCTGAAGTAGGAGCTGAGTTAATAAAACAACATTCGCAAGTTATAACTGAAATCAGCTTGTGTGTATCATTCTTTCCATAATCTGACATTGATCCTCATCATAAAAACATCTCGTGATTTGGCACATTTGGCAAACACTGCAGCTATTCCAAGGTGGTGATTGTTGTTTTTGTATTTTTTATTACATGGTAGGTGTACCCCGATTATTTATTTTTTTTAACATCCATAACTTTTCTGAGATCTGGGGACTTTTGCATGTGGGTGGGTTTTTGTGATAGTAAACAGATGAAGAACTTTTAAAGCTGCCAAATTAAATCCAGGACAGCACAAGGAGATAATGAAGAACAGGAACTCAACAACTACAAGAACTGTTCTTCTTGTGATATACCATATTTTTCTCTCCCCCTTAAAAAGTATTGTGACGTAACAACTTTATCAATCTCCAGTCAAAGAAAGAGAAAGGCTTCTGAGAAATAAAGACCCTGCTAGAATTTATTTATTTATTTATTTTGGATCTGGTAAATATTCTTCTAGCAATGTTTATAGTTAATAAAGTGTTTAATTTAATATGAGAAATATGAATCTGCTAAAGACAGCTGCCCACTCATTAAAAAAAAGTCTGCATAAGGAAAAAAAAAAAAAGACATCAATCCATATTCTTGTTTGTCTCTGATGGCACTAAAAAGGCACCTGAAGGTACATATGGCTAAAAAGAAATCAGTGCCACAGATCTCTTCTTCCTAAGCATCTTTTTCAGTGTTGGCAGTATTATGTACGTATTTATGCTTATATGTGCTTCCATAAAACTGTGTGTAAAGCTATACTGCTTGTGCCACAGAAAATGTATTTCACCTAAAAAAACCTGCATTCTGCCAAAAACCTGCAGCAGTAGAATATGCTTGATCCTCTGTAGAATGAATTCGTATTTCAAACCCATGACAGGGTGTAAATTGAATGATTATGGAAACTTTCCTCCACTTCTAGATTGCTAATAAAATAGAGAAAATGAAGAACAAATGAATGTCGTAACGATGTTGAAGAACATTGAAGAGCTTTGATCCATCTATGGATATTCCTATTCTGTTGTCCACAGTATTTTAGCACACAAAACAATCTGCTCCTCTGAGACTTCTGAAATGTCTATATGAAAGGGAGAACCAAGGAGACGAGCAGTTTCACTCAGTTTCAGTCTTGGTTTTACAACCAAGGTCTGAACTTTTTATTATTCAACATAAATCCCCATACAATTCAAAGAACACTGTACACTGCAGCAGAAACATTCTCAGACTTTAGAAATAACTAGAAAAAACTAGCAATATCCACCTTTTATGTCCTCTGGTTTTGAAACTTGTTCATTGCCAGCTTTTTCTGCTTTATGAGAACTTGCATCCTGATTGACTCCTCTAGGCTCTAACACAGACTTTTAATACCACAAACTTCTTCCCCAAAGAACAGCTACACAAGAACAGCAGGACAGCACAAGTACTTGGTTAACACGAAGCTTCTCAAATGACCTCGTGTTACCAAAATGCCACTGGATATGACATGACTCCTTTTCAAATACAAAAGCTAATTAAATGAAAATTAAATATGCAAATTTAATTTGCAAATGTACAGTAACATACCTCAAATCCATTTCAATACATCGCATTAGGAACTTCCACCACCTCCCAAAATCACAGAAACATTCATTATTTTCTAGTAGATTATTTTTGTTTTCATCTTTTGACTGTCTTCACATGGGACAACCGTAAGCCAGAAGCACCCTAACCTAGTATGAGACCTAATTCCAGCAGTCAGTCTATCTTCACTGGAGTTAGTCTCCATAAAAGAGCTTCAAAAGAATGAGTTAATATCTCTGTATATAGATTTCTCAGATAGCGTGGAGCCAGCTAATATCTCTTTCCTCCTGCAAGGAAAGGAGAGGAGAGGAGTAATTTGTCTGGCCATTCTATCACTCTAGCTCTAGAGGATTAACAGAAGACTAACTGCATTGCTTTGGAAAGAAGCTGCTGATCCAGAGTGCCTCAGGTTAGCTTAGAACCAGTAAAACAACACTCAGCAGCTAAATAAAGAGAGGGCGAGAATCTCATACCCAAAATAAATCTGATTACACTACCAAGAAAAATAGTAATTTTAAGTGAAAAAACACATTTCCATAATAATAAGACTTACCATTTCAGGGTCTTGACTTTGTCCAGGAACTTTTACAGGCACTACTGGAGGCCATAAGCTGTCAATCAGACTAAAAAGTCCTAATGCCCTTCAGAAAGACAAATAAAATCAGGTTTAGAATGCTTCTCCCTGTTATATGCTACATTAAAAAGATTCATTAAGAAATATAATTTATACCATTGCATGATTATGAAAACAATTTTAAATCATATTTGCTTTCTAGAAGCTGGTTTTGATTTGGTCTAATTAAATCTCCATCTTTTCTGCTGCAGGGTGGAGAGGGAGGGAAGGGATGCATCACATTCAGCGACAAGCAAGTCATATTTAATGCTTTGCCATGAACGGTCTGCTACATGATAAAATCCAGGAGAACTTGGGTAAATGCTAGCTTGGGAAGGACACGGACAACTTCTTTAAAAAATAGCTTTTAACTATTTTAACTGATAGATTGACAAAATGTTTTCTTTCTAACATTTTTAGTTCTTGCTTTTCTCGAACTGCTGATTGCCACTGCTATCAGGAAAGTTAGAAATTATCAGATATGAACAGAGAAACAGGCAAGATTTTTTTTTATCTGAAATACACCCAGGTCTTGGAGTACCAATGGGCAGAGAACCGTCTCCTTACACAGCTGCTCACTTAGTTATGATTTTTATTTGTTTCTTTTTAAAGTTTCCCACCTTCAATTTAGCAACAAACATAAAATTAACAGCACAGCATATTAAGGTAAACTGCTGCAAACTCTTCAGCTTTAGCACGCCAAGCTGTAATTTGCAGCAGTTCGGTGTCTGCCTTGTCAGTTGATGTGTCATCACACAGTAAAAGCAGAAACATCTATGGGAGAGGCCAAGAAAATAGCTGAGGGAGGGGAAATAGCCACAGATAACCAACTTGAAGAGGTGTGCATTTCTGAGTTAAAGCTCTCAGTTATCTTGTCCTAGTTCTCTGTGCGTGTTCTGCATAGGCAAAGCACAAAGATCTGGATTTTAACCCCACGTTGCCTCCGAGAATGAATTGCCTGTCCTTCCAATTATGAAAGCCACTACTTCTGAAACAGTTCTAAACTGTTTTAGCAAGTCCAACACTTGCTAAAGCTAATCTTAGCCTCTAAACAAAAATGCCTAGAAGAAATAAAAGGCATACTTGTACTGGTCTGAAGCATGTTGCAATATGCTGCTTCTCTTCAAGGAGTCAGGGAAGATCTCCTTTAAAGTTCTGCTTTTATCTCACTTCTGCTTAAATTTATCTATTTCTGTATTTCCCTTGTTCTTCTTTTGATCCTTAAGTGCTTATACCTTGGGTATCTATAGGCAGTGAGCTTCTTTCCACATCGATGCCTATGGACCAGCACTGTAAGAAGTTTTATGAAGGTAAATCTCTGAGACTGAGTGGATATCCAGTCCACAAGACTGGACCTTGTGGAATAAAGCTTTTGATTCAAGATTCGGGTAACAAACAGTCAGATTAAAAAGACGATGTTGCTATCTGTAGTTGTGCTCCCCACGCGAACGAACAGACCAGAAATATAAATGTGCTGCCCTTGTACAAAAGCGGACTTCCTGACTTAGATGGCACTGCTGGCTGAAGGTTTGTGTCTTGTTTTTAACAGAACATTACAACATGCAAAGCAACACTTCTTCGGTGTTAAAGAGATTTTAGATGAAAATGACCACTTCTTGACCCTGTGATGTGGCGACATTTTCTGTCTTGTATCACACAGATATCTTCTCTACACTTGCAGGAGGGCCAATGCTCAGCGAAGCAAACTGGTCTTGTTCACTGGGACACGAAGAAGGAGAGTTACAAAAACAGAGAGTTGCCTTCTGTACGACTAAGGCAGCTACACAGGTGGCATTCCTCACACAACACTAAGCAGAAGGGCGAGGGCAGAATACATTGATTAACATACCACAAACTGTTTGTGTTTGTGTCTGTGTACTCAGAGATCATGTATTTATCATTATCAACTTATGGCAAAGAAGCTATGTTGTTGCAGTTGAGATATAATTACATCGCTGCACAGACCTTACATTGATCTCTCAGCGATTTTTAAGTTTGCACGAGGGGCATGAAGTTGTCTTTTAATGTCCAGCTCTCTTCTAGCTTGCAACCCCGTATCAGAATACCTACAACACATGGTACATTGTCTTCAATTACTTGTGTCCTTTTGGAGAAGCTCAGCAATTGCTTGAACTGGGAGCACTTAATTATTACTAAATTACAGCATTTGTTTACAAACAGGCAGACGAGCAGCGCCTCCCAGAAGAGTGTCTCCTGCACATCTTGGACTCATCCTTTTCTTTGACTCCAGTCAGGCAAACCACAAGGACATTTGCCACCCAAGGAATCTCCAAGTTCCCAATCACATTGTGTGGGGACGTGGGGATCCTCCTCTGTGGACAGGGAAGTCCTGGAGCTGTCACTGATGTGCCAGGGGGTATATCAGACAATTTGCCCCCTGAGAAGCTCCCCCCTTGCTCCACCTCACAGGCCTCCAGGAAAGTTAACTCTTTACATTTATGGACTTTGACTTAACAGAAGGGAGAGTGAGGGGGGCAACCACAGCAGAGAAATGGCAAGACATTGTGTCCTCCTCTGCAGAAAATCATTATCCTCTCAGAAAGAATAAAATCCATTCTCTTTATTAGCCATGCAACACTCAAATCCCACTTCAATCTGACTTGAACAATGGGCGTATTTTATGCAGTATGTGTATCCTTCTTCAGCTACAGAGTCAGGACAAGCCATGAACAGCTGGCTCTGTGCTTCAGTGAAGGGACTTGGTTAGCCCCGACGTGCACAAAGAGCCTTTCTCGTTACAGAAGACAAAATAAAAACTTAATGATTTAGCTCTGTGAGAGTAATTACTAGGCACTATTTTGAAAAATATATATAAAATCATTTTGATGACAAAAGGACAGACTTCTAAAAAAAGGAAAAGTACAGTAAGGCACGAAAAGAACCAGGGATAAAAAAAAAATAACCATTAAAATACTGAGGTATTTTAATTAATAACATTTTTATTACTTAACAGACAAGGACTCCACTGTAATATTCTATAACCTTCTATTGAAAAAAAAAAAAAAAGACTGAATTCATCCCAGGAGAAGGACAGAATTCACCTATCAGTTTCTAAATAACAGATTCAGCTTGCTAATTCCATGCCAAACCAAAATCTATGTTTGGTTAAAAAAATAAAATTGACCCATATTAAACATGTTTCCATCCACTGTTTATCACCAACATAGCAAGACCACCAGTAACTTTAATAAAGTTTTATAGTATTGACTTTTGTAGAAGTATGAACTTTGGACAGACATTCCTCTATATACAGGTATCCCTCTCTTCATAAATCCACATCTTCAGGCTTTGCTTGTATACAATGATACTGCTATACACAGAGACATATGCATGTATACATCACATGCAAAACAATTATTCTTAGTATCCTTGATTTTTTTTTATTATCTGATACGCTTAAAGGGCATTCCTCTCAATTTAGACTTTGCTTGCTGAACTGTGGAATGTCTTTTCTGCATATCCACAAATGCAAACTGCCTGCTACGTACCCAGACATCAATCAGAAAATTCAAAAGATTTCACACTGCTAAATAGGATAAATGTATGCCTGAGGAAATGCAAAATCTACTTGCAGCATGTGCAGAAATTAATCTTGACCTATTAACAAATCATCTTAAACTACCTGGTAGAAAAATCACTGAAAGACAGTGACTGATACTAATAAAATAGCAATTATTTTTCCCTCCCAACACTTTTTGCCATAGCTGATAACTGTGCTGCCCTGTGCAAAAGTTGCTTTCATTTGCTCATCAAGCCACCTTCCTTAGTTCCACAGCTCAGCAGGAGACAGAAGTCACCTTCTAACTTTTCTGGCTTGTTTTGCCCTTCACTGAATAGTCAGATGGCATACATTCATATATGCACACAAGCAGGCACATCTGCTCTCTGAGTTTCGATAAAAAAATACAAATTAAAGAGCAAAGTCCTTGCAATTTTATTTAGAGACACAGTAAAGAGATAAACCAGAACCTAAAGTCTCAGTACACCTACTCTGATCCTGTGGACATTTCATCCTTTTCATACTACAAGCTATACTACAAAAATCAAGCAACTTCAAGCTTTGAATTTTTCAAAGCAGCATTTCACTAGTTAGTTTTGGCTCCTGAAGGTATACTAGGCATTTATAATGTAAAACAATACTCTGATCTGACAAGTGACTTCACAATTCAGTGAGAAGATTTTGTTTGTTCTCTCACAAGCATGAAGTTTCATCTACAGTTCTGGTCCAGGAGCTGTGTGTGTGACACGCCTGACTCAACTTTTTAACAGAATAGCTATGCTGCTATGATTTTTTATCACAGTTTGGGGGATTTTTCCATATTAATAACCATACCACTGGTTAGGGGGAAAACGACAGAGAGAATATCAGAAATATCAAATAAAGTTTAAGAAGGAAAACAATGTCTGTAGCTAGGAAAGAAAAAAGGCTGAGTAAGGTTTGTAGTGGGGGAGCAGAAGGAAGACTAGGATTCTCCTCCAGCGTCCTCCACTGCTTTGCTCCAGGTTCTCAAGACTTAGCACTTCTCTGCTTCCTCCTCTCCTACTCTTCCAATTTTAGTCTAAACCCAGAGAGTTTTCTTTGACAGTTTCGGGTAAGTATTGTGGCAGTCTCAATATTAAGAACTCAAAAATAAAGCAATTCCTAGCTCTCTATAAATTATCTCTTTGCTCAACACTAGAAAGAAATTCAGTAATAAGTGCCTACACTGCAGAAGCCTGAACTATCAGAAGACAAGCAATCCAAATACAAAGCCAGTGCTGTAGGCTACCTCTATGTCTCATTTACCTATTAAGATGTTGCAGCACACAAGCTACGCAACGCTGTATTTTCTCAGAATTGAGTAATACAAGCATCAAAAACATAAAGAAAAAATCTGAGCCTATTAAAACGCCATCTCAGTCAAAATACTGAGGCTTTTTATATATATGAAATTATTTTGTTGAAAAAAATATTTACATACTTTAATAACTCTGTCTTCTTTATTAAATTAGAACTTACTCATGCTCCATTAAAACACTAAAACTCTAATATAAAAGTAGTTTTGACACAATAAGCCCGCTTCATTCTACAGTGCTGGTTCCCAAACAGGCTCAGATAGAAGCACTGCAGATCTAGGCAGCAGTCAGTGCTTGTTAAAGAGAAGAAACTGAAGAAAAACAAACAAACAAACAAACAAACAAACCTTAATTTCTGATACAAAAACAGTCCTTAAAAGCAATTTAGAAATGCATATAAATATTCAAAACTTTAATGTAATTACTTAAATTATGCTTTAAATGGAACTCAACTTTTAACCACGCTACAATGACTGAAGTGTTTCAGGACCTCAAAACCTCAGAGATGTGGGTGGCTCTTTTAGAGGGCAGTCTTTTTGGAGGAGGGAAAATGAAAGGAAGGAAGTTATGATATCCTTGCTCTGTAGAGAAGTCTTACTATTACATTTCCTGTCAACGTCCAGCAGCTGAAATGCCTTCCTTTATAGCAGTTAGCAGTGGTCCTCTCTTTTCTGAGTGTAAAGCAAAATAGAAGAGAAAGTATACCAGTAAAGAATAGAGGAAAAAGGTGATTGACACAGGCCAGAGAACTATGGGACTGAAATTAAAATAAATAAATCAATAAAATAGTGGGGCAAAAAAGGGAAGAGAACTCTCAAGCTAAATAGTGACCAGTACTACAGATTGGGACCAACACAGGAAGATTTCACATCCCAGTGCTTAACATTATAAACTTTAAAATGACAATAGAAACCAACATTACTTGAAAGCACAGAAATTTTACAGTGGAAGATAATACTGGTGGTTGACCTCAATACTCAGGGTCTACTTAGTTTAGAGGGGAACAGCAAATATTAGAGCAAAATTTATGGAACCTGCCATGAATTAATGGTGGAGTCATGTGCCAAAGTGTAGGAGTTGATGTATCCTTCAAAGTATTTTACCCTATCCAATGTAAGTGTGGATTTTAGACTTTCTATGCAACAGTCAGATCTTTTAATCTTTTTTTGAAATTCATTACGCTTTTTTTTTTTAACTTAGGGACAAATTTGGTGCTGATACTCTGTGTTAATTACATATTAAAGCATTTCCCCCTCTACCCTTCCATTTTTAAATTGGTGTAAATTCTTCTGTTCTGCTGAATAGAAACCCTTCATCTTTCTACCTTGAAAGAAGCCTTTTCATCTACCTCTATCAGTAAAACAACTCAGTGCTTGGCAGATCAGATGAAAAGACACAAATTATCAAAACACAGATTATTATTTTGTGTGGAACACCGGTCAGGGGTAATAATAGAAAACTAATATTTTGGTCGATAAAGACAAATATCTAACTACAAAGTTTATCCCAGCTCATTGCAATTAGTTTCTGGTAGGAAGCAGCACACTATGACAATTTATAGGTTATTCCAGAGACATTTTAGTGAGTGCTCAGTCCCTGCATCTAATTGCACCCATTTAGTTACTGGTTATACTGGACATCCTTAAATAACTGGGTACTATAATAGGAAGGTTACATATTTTTGTACTGCACACTGATTTTTAACCAATATTTCTGTTTCTAGCAGTACACCATAGAAATCTCACTTCCTCTTTCTCAAGGGGCTAAATTTATAAGACTGACATATGAGGCAGTGAGAGGACAAGAGAGAGAACATACACACCCCTAAGGATCAAACGTTACCAGTGGTAGATCAGTGAACTTTTATCAATCTTCTCTCTTTACACTGGCACGACTCCCTGTTCTGCTGACACTAGGGTGCAGGTCAAGGAACAGTCGTACAGGGGACAAGTATGAGTGAGAGGGTGAAGAGAAAAGGTGTCAGGAGACAGACACTGAGCAGCATATGTGCTGTTAGCTCAGCTGCAACAGTACTGATACCCACCTTATTCAATAGCCTCAAAACAGACTGGAAGAACTGCAGTAAATAAGAGGCTGAACAAACCATTGCTACTTCACCATGACTCATCCACGTTCATCTGTCTTACGGGATTGCCAGAAACTGGACTGCAAAGGGGAACACCACTTCCTCTATGTATACCAAGGGCTAGATTTCTTGCAGCAATGGCTTGGGGGAGTGTGTTTTATGTGTGGCTTGGGACTTGTTCTGAAAACCATTTAAATCAATGAAAGACGTCCAAATGACCTCATGACCCTTTAGAGCTGATCTCCCTGGTATTTGTTAAAGCGTCTGGGGATTCAGCATTGACAGTGTTTCTTTCGATGTAAGATTACTCTAATTCCTATTTTTCACAGGGTCATTCTTGGTCAAAACAAGACGTGGTTGTATAAGTTCATATCCCACTTTTCTTTTGGATCACTAACGTTTTTGTGTTGGGAGAAGAAAAGGGTTTGGTTCTTCTCTCTTATCTTACAGTATGGGTCAATTCCAAAAATCAAGTCAGGTTTACAGCCAGGCTGTTGCCTGGACACAAAATACCATTTATAATAGATTTTCGGTTCTTGAAATGTAACTTCAGCTTACAATAGGGATCTTAAAATTGCATTTGCTGGAATGATGTTAAATGGTACTTTAAATTAAATACTTCATGATGAGGATGGATGATGGCCTGGAATTTTTTTTGAACAGTAACAGTTCTCCGTTGATACAAAAAGTTCAAGAACCTCTTGTACCTGATAAATTAAAATGTCCTATCTCACAGAGGAACTGAGGAAGCACTCTGTCTCTGTAAGAGAGATTACAGTCCATGTGACTGTGGGACAACATGCACATATGGGATCTTATTAGCCATTGTTGGCTTTCTCCAGATCATGTGCTTCAAGGCAGAGAAAAAGTCATGATATTTCCCTCATATTTCCTGTATTTTATTCCCTTTTATCCATTTTAAAAGCCACTGTCAGGCTCCAGGAAACAAACAGTTTAAGAGCCATCTCCTTCCAAAACGTAATTGGTGTTCTGGAAAAAAAAAAAAAAAAGGCAGCAGTCTTTCTTGCAGAGCAGACCGCATAGTTCTTCTTCAGTCACGTGCTGCAAGCCAAGGTTGGGCACTCACAGGCATATCCTATCATGTGCTCGGATATACCACTGGCTCTGGAAACCCATTTATCCAGTGGCAATAAGTTCTACTGCCTAATTATGCCCTGTGTGAATAAGCACTCCCTTAAATTCATTTCAGCTATGGCTTTACTGTGGTTTCCATCACACCTAGAATGACACAAAACGTGTCCTGACACTTAAAAGTAATAACAAGTTATAAAGCAGAACTTAGGCTGGAACAATTAGGAAAGAAATAAATCCCTAAACAATTCCCTCACCCACCCATCTCATACATTGAAATCACGTTTTAACCACTGCACTGTCCCTGAAGCTACGCTAGCCATTTTCTTTTAATGTTTCCTAGCAGGGTTACCACCAGCACAGCTCCAGCTGAGCCACCAGCATTTTCAGCAGTGTGTCTTCTAATCGGCCTCAGAATAGCCAGAAGTAAGTTACTGCTGCTTTGAAACAGAATTTACATTACAAAAAGTCTGTCTCTTATTAGCTAGGCCAAGTACTGGAAGCACCAGCAGCCAGTTGTAAAACTTCATTTGTATCCAGAATTCCAAAGCCATTATTTAATTTGTTTGGAAAAAATGTAACTTGAAAAAAAAGCCAACAAAATAATTAAATAAGAAGACGTGTTTGTTATTAAAGATCCATAAAAATGCAAGTAGGCTTGAAATCCAAATGATCTGAAAATTAACACTGCAAGTACATAAAAAGAAAAGCATACTGAATAGGGATGGATGGAAAACAATTCCATTTTGCTAAACATTTCAAGGCTTTGAAATTTGTTTTTGTTCCAATGTGAAACAAAACTGAGACTTTCTGAAAGTTTTCATGAAATGAGAATGAGAGAGTATTCACTCCCTCTGGATCTGAAAAAATCTTCCAACAAAACTGTCTCCAAAATAGATAATGTTTCTGTGAAACATTCTGGTTTTGATGAAACAGCATTTTTCAACAGGAAAAAAGTGTCAGCAGAAATATCACAGCCATTCTAATAGCAGAGGCTTATCTAGATAGGATGTTTGTACCAGAATAATTATGCTGAGAATTAAATCAATCTAATTATATTTACATAGCTCTCCATGTGGATACCATATCACTTTCCATAGAGAGATACTCTGTAAGATAATTATCTATTTAAAGTTTTTTTTTTTCTTGATTAAAAATACTTTATTTCATTTAAAGAACGTAAAAGGAATCACAGAATAAACAAAATTAGAGAGGTACTATATGTCAATTTGTTAATTACTTGAAGGGATTTTTCTTTAAGACTGTGAAAAATCTTACTCCAAAATAAGAATGTTTTTATGGTTTGGTAGGTGGTTTGCTTGTTTTTTTTCTTTTTTCTTTTTTTTTTTTTTTTGGTGAGGGAGGAGTGCGGGAGCAGGAGGGTATGTTTAAAGAAACTTAAACTGTTTTTCCAAAACCATACAAGCCTAACTGAATTAAGCTCTCATATACCAAGGAAAATTCTTTGCTTGAAACTTCAACCCAGCCTAGACAGAACTGTAGAAAAACATACTATAATAAACAGCTCTACAATGAAAAGGAGGTGAATTAATGTTTTAAGTCTTTGAATCTCCAGAAGAGAAAGAAAACATTCGTATTTTATGAAACATTGTATAAAGCAATTCTAATTTTCTCTGCTAAGTGTGCATTTGTGTGCCAGTTTATTTATGCTGATTTGGGAGTATGGTTGGCTCAAGTACTATAGGATCTAACTGATACCTACCTGATGTCATGAAAATGGCAATGAAGACATTTAATTGAACAAAGCCTGATTCAATTGTTCCAAAGAATATTGTCCACATAAATAAATAAAATTGCAGATCACCTCTGCCTGCCACAGCACTCAACACATTCTTCCATGAACCGTTCTCACCTTCCTCTTGTGGTTCTCTGTGAAATTTTCATTCCAGCTAAACAGCAGAATTTTCCTTCCCACCTCCTGCAATACTGTTCAACGTCCTCTGCAGAACTGAGGGATTGCAGCTGTACTTCACTGAACATGCCATAGGCATCCTGGACAAGGAGGCATAACCTGCAAAACATTCCTCTGTTACTCATTTGTTCCTGTTTGTAAAAAAAAATATTTAGCAAATTTCTGAAAATTACATGACCAGAGACTGAACAGGACTTATCCTCTACAATACCTAGAGAATTCCCACCAAATAATGAATACCAGTATGAGTACACAAAACCAACATCAGCAAAGGTTTTCTGATGTATATTTGCAGGAGGTAACAGGGCCATGAAACAGAAGCCTGACTGAAAATGAGAATAAGGCTTAGGTAAACGAACTGCTAAGCGATATATGCTTTGTGTACCTATAAAGAAAAAAAGACAAGTTTTTGCCTAACTTGAGGTGGATTTTGCAGTGCAGCCTGAACAATGATGCAAACATATATGAGCATGTATATAAATATAAAAAAATCTGCTTAGAAGTGAACAATATTTCACAAGTAATAATCACAAACACTGGAACTGGTAAACCAAGCATTACACTTTTTCTGACTTTAAAAGAGTCCTGAACATTCAAGAAAGTAAAATGTAGATTTTTTCTTTAAAGAAAAAAAATATGGAACTACAGATTAGTAAATTCAATGTAGGGTATGAAGAAGCCCAGAGGGAATGTTTTAAGGAGGTAATTTAAAAAACTGCTAAACAAACAATTTGATTAAAGTAATCTATGAAACCAGGGCTGGGAAATATTGCCTAACCAACTTGCTGGCATTTCGAGCAGATATTACCGTCATAGCAGATAAGGCAAAAACCAGTGGATGTCATACATTTAGATAGTCAAAAATGCATTTCACAAGATTGTGCACCTGAGATGAGGAGCAACGATAGCATGAGTCATGGAGAGGAAGGAGGCTGCTGTCTACAAGATTGGTTTAATTGCCCCAAAAAGAGACAGTTAAGCATGGAAACTTTTCAAAAGGCAACAAGAAATAGCTTTGAGGTAGCACACACATCTTTGTTTGTAATAAAACTGAGGGTCATACTAGGCAGCAGAATTCCTGGGCAATGTGCTCTGGGTGACCTTGCTTGAGTGGGGGGTTGGACAAGATGACCTCCAGAGGGCCCTTCCAACCTCAACCTATCTGTGTTTCTGTGATTCGGTTTATTTTAAAAGTTCATGCCAAAACTACCTTCCCCAGAGCAGTACCATTGTTCACAGCAAGCCAACTCCAACTGCTTTTGAAGCACACCATGTA
Organism: Oxyura jamaicensis; assembly: GCF_011077185.1. Taxonomy (NCBI): domain Eukaryota; kingdom Metazoa; phylum Chordata; class Aves; order Anseriformes; family Anatidae; genus Oxyura; species Oxyura jamaicensis. Next base: position 115,132,322 of record NC_048894.1, on the reverse strand, counting down.
ATGTATTATATGCATCCTGAAAGCATCCAACAGTAGTCATTACATCTTAAAAAAAAAAAAAAAAAAAAAAAAGAAAAGAAAGAGCACCTACATATCTCTGGAAGAAATCCATGGATAAGCAGGGAGGCTTATGCACAAGGAAGACCATCAATCAGTTTCCTTGTTCATTAAGAACTGTCTAACTTTGCCTTAAACCCTTGAGAGGGCTGTACACTACACAGGATGCAACTCTGGAGACTTTCAGACATCAGCAGATGTTCAAGCACCAGCTGAGAGTCCTCACTTTTCCAATTCAAGTGCTGGTTTTGAGGAGCAGGGTGTGGTGTGACTGAACACAAATGAAGTCCCTGTATTTTCCCTGCATCTCTAGCTACAGGAGATGCATGCAACAGGGTTTTACCAGGCAAAGAAAGATTAGGTGCAATTCCTCCACAGCCTGTCAGTGTTAAGAAGTCCTTCACAGCCATGAAACGCTGCCTCTACCCTGAGCAATGATGAACAGGATGAAAACAAGCGCTGCTGTGGGCTGTAAGGATACATACCCCGATCTGTGGGATGAGTGATGTTCCCAGCCTAGAAAGTGGGACCAGCCTAACAACACAAACCTGTATCTTTAACAGCTCTATCCCTAGTTTTATTTTCTCTGTAAAACAAGAAGCGAGATATGCCTTGTGGATCGGTATCACAAGATCATCTCCAGCTCATCACAACAAAAACTGTTGTGCTACGGACATGACAGCCCAGAAGCAGAATAACTGTGGTTGCCTGCCATGTTAGGACCATGCAACCACTCAAAAACTCTGTCAAGTTTTAACTGATTGGACTGAAACTTCTCTTGTTCTTGTTTTGTTTGGAAAAACAAAGCTAACACACTCTGGAACTTTTCTGAAATCAGATTGAGGAGAACAGGAAAAAAAAAGCAAATTGTTTAGTTTATGTTAACAAAACATTCAGTGACGGTTATTTGTGAAAAATTAGGCTTTCATATCTTGAAGCAAGTAAGGGCCAACTGAGTTATTGTCTCCGATCCGATCAGTTCAGCAGTCTTAACTGATCACTGGAATTTCTCATGTCTTTAGTGAGACATAACCGAACGCAAGGAAGTCTCAGACTAGCTGGCACCAGGCTCATATTAACTCCTCTGGGACATGTTAAATGCCCAAGTAAAATTAACTTGGTTGGTGCTGAATATATCGGTTGTTGAATGTGCATTTCCCCAGTCCTTTCAAGCCAAGCAAGGAGATGGCTGCTCTCAGACATGGAAACCCCAACCTCCCAGGTCCCAGGCTGCTTATTTCTTTACCTTCATGGTGACAGCTTAAACGGCCAGGACAGGAAATGGATCTGACAGAAACAAATACTGTAGTCTAATAATAACCATCATCAGATCAGGTCCCTGAAAATGAACTCTCTGAAATTAAACTCCAAGTTGCATGGAGCACTACTTATAGTTAAGGATGCATTTTCCAGGTAGGATTAGGAGGCTAAAGCTCCCTCTCCAGCTGTCTACTGTATGCAGCACAAAACATCACAGTTCATATGACGGGGAACGGTCATCAGATGACCAAGCTCGATAAATGGTAGAGGAAGAACTGTGTAACTCAAGGCGTGTAGCACTAATGTGCCCATTCATCCTAGTAACATGTCCATGATTATCAGCATCATGAAGAAACATGGAGCTGCAGATCACCTGGCACCAGACTCCAAAGAAATATACTCTGTTAAGACCACAAGGAGCAGACATCCAATATACTACTACACTCATTCTAGCAGTATCCAAAAGGTAGTCATGATTTCTCTACAGGATGCATTTAAAGTGAAACGAATATATTCACTCAGTTGGAAGACAAGCTCACAAATAGCCTTCAGATGCCTGATTTTTAGTCTAAAACGTAAGGAACATCCCAAACTAACTCTACAAATGGAACTTCACACACAAACACTCACTGCTTCAGCACTCTTTACAAAATGGCACAAACGAAATAATGACAAAGCCTTGAAATATTCTCAATATCATTTGATGCATCTCACACTGATTAACTAGCTAATGCTACAGGTACTTAAATGAGTGACAACTGTTTTTCCTGCCTAATGACTACAGTGAAATCCCACAACAGATTCAGCGAAGCCTTTGGAGAACCATTCGCACAACTTTTGAAACTGGTTCTGTTCTAATGGATTTTACCCACACTGTTAGCATCACTGCCAACGGTGCGTATGCAGTCCAGCTGCTTTCCAAGGCTGGTGATTCATGGCTTTGACTTCCTCACTGGCACTGGCTTTTTCCTTGCTTTCACTTTATTCCTAGAACAGTGAATTTGTATTATTTTCTCACGTGTTGCTCCCATATTGAAGCAAATGTTCTTGCAAATTAAGTTTCAGCAGCAAGTCTCACTGTGATTAAAGAAATAGTTTGTTCCATGTTTTTTGATCCCTTTGAAGCTCACTACCAGGATGAAAACACGCATCTAACTTATGGGACAAGTCGGGGGAATTCAGCATTGTACTGAACTGTTAGAAAAAAAGGAGAACACTGACATTTTTTATCAGTGGTGCTCAGGCAGGGAGGAAATTAGGACCATCTTTATTTCTGGGACAATAGGATGCAACCCTGCATAAGATGTGAATTTAAAATATAGTTTTGAAAACAGAAATTTCTTGTGCAAAAGAGCAGAGAATTCATTCCAGGAGCAAGGGGTGGCAGGAAAAGCAGTAGAGGAGTGAATGCAGGAGATGCAGACTAAGGAAAAGGTGAAGTATGACTCATTGGTAGTAACAAAGGGGGCGAAGATAGAGAATGATAATAAAGTGAAGCAGAGATCAGCCTTTTTTTTTTTTTTTTTTTAAGTAATGACACAGTAAGTCTCATGCAAAAGCTTGGGAAAATTTTGTTAATTTGCTAATAGCCAGGAGCAAGGATGGGGGATGGGGGAAGATGAGACTGATTACTCTGCATTATTTCTATGACTGTGCTGATATTTAGGACAAAATGTCTCCCAATAGAAATCTGGAGAGGATTACAGGATTACCCTGCCATGCCCTACTTCCAGTTAGTCACTCTTTATGGGTGAAGAATAAAACTTTTTTTTTTTTTTTTTTTTTTTTTAACTTTTATTACACATGAAAAATCGTAACTTTCCACACTGCTGCCTTGTATCAGGCAGGTGACTTTCGGTCAGAGTGACTTTCGGTCAGAGTGACAAAAATCTTCAGCTCAGGTCTCTTCCAGACTTCACAGTGTCCTCCAGCAGAAAAGAATATAAGAAAAATTACCCGAAGAGATGATGAAGGCAGGGAGGCCAGAACTGACTGATGGTATGGGGATTGCCTTTACTGAGTCTTGTGAAAACAAGCAGCAGAAATTTGTCATAAACAGATCTGAACTAACTAGTAACTGTTTTGCCCTAGGATAGAAGGACAGCCATGTGGACCACACCAGCTTTCTTCCATGCATAGCTAAGCTGTGCAGTCCAGTGCAAGACCACTGGGCAAATTCAACAACTTCTGCACTGCTCAGAAGGGACTTTGCTATCAATGCTTCATTGGAAAGGAGGGAAAAAAAGGAATCAGGGAAATGCCTGAAAACTAATTGCATTGTATCAGCTCTGATATTTGCTCGTTCTTTATCTTAACCACCCAAGAGACAGCTGCTGCTTCTTTGTGTGTCAGAAGGGCTTCTTATCTCTTTGAGGTGCGGTCCCAGTAGAGGCATAAAGCACACAGACATAAACACACATAAACAAAACTCCCCTCTCTCTTAAACACCAGAGGCACAACACTACCTACACAATTCCAATCCAGCAACTTGTCTGGTCAAGTCTCAAGGTGGAGCTGATTAACTCCTGCTAATATGGCTCAGATTCAAATTGTAACCTGCAGGACACCACCCTACTGGGATTTAATCTATCTGTACTTTACGCAGTCCTTGCATTCACCATACCCATATTATCTTTGAAAAATCAAAGCTCTGGACTCAGGTCTAAACACTTAGGGACAACAATCCCCCCTACATCCCCATAAGGATTTTCCTATTCAAAGCCCATATTCACTGGATCCCAATTTGCTTCATGTTCCCTTTCAGAATGTATGAACCTGCTGTAGCCTTCCTTGTCCCCTCAAGATTCAGAGTAATCTGCTCTAAAATCCATGTCACCTGCTGCCACTAAATAGAAGATCTAAGGAGCTGCAATAGCTATGGATTGAATGATGTAAATTAAAATGTATGATGATGATAATTAGCCCTTCTGTACCTAGGCCACAGAGGTAGACATATACGGAAGAAAACACAAGGATTGCTGCTTCCCAGTTTATAAGGGCTCCAAGACGAGTCCTGATTGCAGTTCCCTCTAAACATAGACATTTCTAGCACCCAAGCTGGTGCTTTGGTTTGAAGTGTTCAGATGACCAAAACGGTAATCATTTGCTTCAAAAACTGGAGGTTTAAAATAGCTCAAAAGTAGGGTTTATGATATTTTTTTCTTAGACATTTATGGAAGAACCCAGAAGGAAATAGAGGAGAACACCATTCAACAACGCTGAACCTGGCCGAGAGGGAACACGGCACACAGCTACCACTAGACACACAACTTCTCTCCAGCTAGAGACACTCCATCTTTAAGAAAGTATTGCTGGAAACTGTGCTTGGGACAAGAATATAACCAGGGAAATCAGCAAGTCTTATCTCAGCATCTGAAACAGAAAATATGTAGCAGAGTCCTCCCCAGTCTCAGGAAAGGAATCTCTTCTTTGCAGACACTTCTCAAAAATGTGTGTAACAGAGTATTTATATAACACACTTTGCAAACAAATTACTGTAGTAACTATACCAAAACCATCATTTTGTATTTTCCTCGGGTTTAACTACATTTTTATACGTATGTTAAAAATGATAAAGTGGGAGAGAGGTTGTAAAATAACAGCTGCTTATTTTTATTCACTACCTTGAACAGTCAACTGCTTCAAAACAAACCAGAAAATCAAATGCAACTTCCCCAAGACTTTTCACAAATCTTCACTTGCTGGTTGCTTTTTCCATTTCTTCATTCAGGTTCATTCTTCCAGCTACTGTTTTCTGTCCATGACCTGAAGAAGCAGCGCTTCTGTGGGAAATTGCTTTCGTGCGTAGGAAGAGACACGTGCGAGCCAAACGCATCAGCCTGAATGCCTTTTTAACGTGGAACGTGCATGCAGTGAACGGAGCTCCGCATCTTAATTTTTCTGACTCAAAACGTGGAGTATCAACTGCCTGGTGGGAGCTACATGCAACTGCTTGGGAATGAGTATAGCACACCAGACAGGTTTTGATATGTGCAACGACAACCACGACACATTAAGCAATTTTTCAGCTAACCTTTTTTTCCTATGAAGTTTTCATATTGCAACCCAAATACTCTTTTTTAAACTTCCCATCCCACACTGTTTCTAAATGCACTATCAAATCCTTAAACGTCTGATGTACTTTATCTGCAGTCAAAATTTTACTCAAAAGTAAACAAAATATTTTTAATGATAAAAAGACATTCCTGTCATGCACTCAAACATAACATGAAGCCTAAGTTATAATTTCAAACAGTTATAGAGCTGAATTTGACAGATATTTTCAGCATGATCTGATGGCTTCACTTACCTCAGATTTGTAAATTAATAATGATTTTTTAAATATTAATTTTAATCCATAATCATTATATGATACAAAAAAAAAAAAAAGCAATGGTTGGTTCAGAAGACACTGAAAGTTAAGAAAGAATAAATGCCTAAGCACTGGCTAAAAAGTGTATAACAGTTCAGCCACAACAACCCAGTAAGGCCCTCCCCCCTCCATGCATCTTGCCCTTCCAACACTAAACTACACATTATTTATGGTTCTCTTGCTAAGATACATTCCATACAGTTTGTTATGTAAATAAAAACAAATTTTGGGTTGTAACAAAAAGCAAGCACATCAGGTCATCCCAGCTTGCTACTGACTAGCTATGATGGAAATTGTAGTAGTTTAAAAACAGCTACGATGCATGTACTCCTCAGGTGCCTCAGTGTCCCCAGTAACACTACTTCATCACAGAATCCCTTGCGTATTTCAGTATACGATTCAGACAAATTAAGATTTTCCCATATGAAATGGTTTACTAATCGAGAGGCAAAATGTACATTTCAGAAACTTAAAGGCTCAGATGAAAACTGACGCCGCTGTTATGGATGATATCCAGTAGAAAAATCATGTTCCAAATATAACGTGTAATTACCATCCAGCCACTTACAGTACTTATCTATGAATCTGAGGAGGGGTTCTTTGTTTATTTTTTTAATCTTAAGACTTTGTAATTACTGTTTTGGCATCCAAGAATTCCAACAGTAAGTGAGGTACTGCTGAAAGATCTCTTGCAAGGTGCCCAGCACCCCCCTTTCCAAGAAAATCAGCATTCAACTGCTGGTTCTGGCAACATTTCACATCATCTTTGCCGTGCTACGTTTCCTCTACGGCTCAGTTCCTTATATGTAAAAATTCAGAATAAAAGTCCTGCCCTCAAAGGGTGATTGGGAAACCAGAGCTGAATGGTAGTATCTAGGAGAACAGGTCCAAAAAAATCCATGTGCTGGGTCCCACTTGAGGTGGGGGAGGAGGTTATGTATATATATATATATCTGTATAGATAAGCAGTGGGCTTGCAGTAATAACCCATCTCTTCTGACCTACAGGTTTCAGAGAACTTCAAACTCCTGCTGCAGAACCCATGGCAAGTGCTTTACAGAGTTACAGCATCTGGAAAGCAAGCACAGGGCAGCAGCGGTACTGGTTGTGCTTACTTTTCATGGTATTATTTGTGGATTCACCTGACTTATTTCTAAACCACACAGACTACAAATGGGATATTAGAAGGCTTTATTGAAAAAGAAAAAAATAATAATAATAATAATGTGAGTATATAAAAAAAATAAAAAGCACTGCTCATTTCAGAAGGGACAGAACATCCCAAAATGCATTCTTGGTATTACAGCCCTGCACATGTGTGTGATTCCACAGCGCATGTGAAAGGTAACTGAAATATAGTAACATTGCAGGATTTCTTACAGAGCCGCGTCTGTATTCAATAAGACATTCTGCTGTTTCAGTGCCACATCATCTCACCGAAATAGCACAAAACTATAATATTCACCAAAGTAAACAGCAGAACTAAGTGCAAGGAAGAAAAGCAGAAGTGAAATCTTGCTGGGGCTCCTTCCCTGGCAGAAAGGCAACTTTCTACTCTTCCTTCAAGGGGTCTGCCGTTCGTGTTTTGCACTCACGTTGTTTTCCTCTCCTGTCGTTTGTTGGCTGCATTTCCTAGGTGTGTGTCTAAATGAGGGAGAGGGAGCGTGTTTGTGTGTGCATGCAGCATGTTTACAAGAGTTATGGTAGCTGTTCTCAGCAGTCCACCGAGAATTCTAGGAAACGGCCCCTGTTATTTTATTCTAGGTCAATGTCAGCTCATGTCAGGCAGGAAAGATCACACAGGACAGCTCGCTCAATCGCGCAGTCCTGGACGGAGGCCTCAATGGGAGAGAGAAAGCAAGCAAGCTGCGAGTGGGCGGAGTGCCTTCCCAGCACTCTACCAACCACCGCACAAGGAATTATGATAAACACCACTCTGGAAACCAGATACAACAGTACATTGTGTTCTTCTTCTGAAAAACAACCAGACTTCTGCTCACTTAAAGTAAACAGTTAATCCTGTTTATCTTTTTTTTTTTCTTGATGAGTTGTTAACAGAACAATCTCTTCTGCAAAGCAAGTAAGAGGTTCATCCCTCAAATTCATACTCATTTTCTCTTCCTTCAAGAAAAAAAAAAAAAAAAAAAAAAAAAAAAACAATATGTAAGCTTTCTACTATCGGCAAACAGTGTGGAATAACAATCTTTCTTGGCTTGAACTGACTTAACAAAGAGATGCCAAAACTGAATGAAACCTTTCCCTCACTTACATATTTTATTTTGGAAAACTCAAGTCCCAAACAGAGAGTTCTATTCATCTCATTTAACTATTCCTTTTCCAACATGAACAAGCAAAACTGATAAAACATATAAATTAATCAGCATGTGCGGTGCCCTTGCAGCCTGAGCAAACAGGGCATTGTATGCATAGATCAGCTACGACCATGGGTTTGTTCTCAGGTTTTCTCTGCATGCCAAAACGGAGGATTCAGAGTAAATGCCTGCAAATGAAGTAATATTTTTGTTGTTGTTGTTGTTTTCAAAATATATGCTTACTGTGCAAATTCATGATGTCTCTGACTTTCAGTATTAAGAGTGATTAATTAGAAAAGCAGATGGAAGTGATTATCTTGTTTTGTTGGAGTCTCCACACTATACCTCTTAACTACTTCTTACTGGAGAGCCCAGCTGAGTCCACTGAAAGCTACCAGCTTTTCCAAGGGGAATTCTAATTTTTAGCACTTAGGAATTTAAATAGTTCTGAGAGTCAATAACGAAAGTGTGCTTAACATCCCCAGTCAGTAAAAGCTTGTTGATTTAGCTATTTATAATCATAAAAAATACGTGATTTGCAAAACTTAAAAAGGAGAAGGAAAATATTCCCAATTTATTTTTACCCATCTTGCAAGCTCCAGATCTAAGATTCTGGGTTTTCTGTGCAACAGATGTCAGCCAGCGCAGAAAGGTAAATTCAGGTCTGGGAAGGTAACAAAGTGAAAGATTGGTTTTCATACATATATATTGAATATTTTACATGGAAAACATTTGCATTTTTTTTTTCTTCCCTTGAGATTTTTTTTTACTCTTTTGCAACAATTGCTGAATTTACTCAGCCCCGGGGATGTGACAGAACAGGTCTCTGAAGTGCCAGAACAGGACAAAGCAGTGCTATTTCCCATTATAGAAACTGAGCTCTGGAGGCAGCCAGCAGCAGGCCAGGGCCAGAAGCTAAGCTCAACACAAGTCCCCAAGGAGCAGCCCGGGGACTGCTCCCCCCAGCCCGGCGCTGAGCCCAGCTAGGACTGGAAAAGCCTGTACTGGGAGGCCAAGAGCTGCTGAACGCTTCCTATAGCTCCAAGAGTCCCTCACGCCTGCCTGGGAAGAGCACCGTTGCTCTCTCAAATGGGGTTCAGCCCACCCAATTCCTCCCGAAATCGACGGATGGCCCGCAGTGCTGGGAAGGGCCCAGCTCAAGCCAAAGTGCTGCAGCCCCGAGCAGAGCAGCCCTTAGCTGCTGGGCCGTGGGGAGAAGCAACGTGCTTTGATGAAACTCCTCTCTGGGGGAGTCTGAGGAGAACACAATGTTATCTGCTTGCTGGAGAAAATCCTGTGCTCAGGAGAAGCAAGCAGTACATCTGAATGATTTAGGGTGGTGTTACAATCCACATATGAAGGAGGACTCCTGTTGACTGGCCACCATCACAGCCTGGTTCAGGAGGGTATGTATTGGCAGAGAGGGATGCGGACACGAGGCAAATCGATGGGAGATCATTAGGAGATGAAGCAACAGCAGGAGGAAAGTGGGGAAGACAAAGAAAACAAAGATCTGGAGGACATGTGCTCTGGTATTACCTCTTTCCCACTTCCTTTCTTACACCTTGCTGTTCTCCATATCTCTAGTAGCTAGAGATTAGGAGAAAAAATGCTGGTCTGTGGCAACACTAGTATAATCCCAGGGATGCACTGTGAGTATCTTCCCAGACAAATTTGGATTTTTTCCCTCTCTCTTTTTTTTTTTTAAATCATAAATTAAGGATAAGCATTGCTGTAGAGGAAGTGCAGATGTCAACAGTTTTCCAATGTGAAAATAAAAAAATAATTTTGTTACCCTTCTAAGCTTCCATTTGAACTTGTCAAAATGAGGAAACTCCTTTTCCATCATAGGTCAAGTAAAGCTTTATAAATTACTTTTAAACAAGCAGCAGGTTTGGGCCGTTATCCAAAACTCACTCAAATTAACATTTCTGCATTGATTTCAATGAGCTTCATTTCATGCTGTGTAGCAGGTGGAAAAAACACCTGGGCAGCACCACTAACATTCCTCCACCTTGACTCCATTCAATCATTTATGCAAATTCCATGTTTCTCTTTTAAAACCACCTGAACTGAACACCAACCAAGGATCAAACACTGAAATCATTTTTATAAACTTCACATTTCCAATTTACTATGACTTCAAAGAATCACTCTAAGCAGGACCAGAACTTGGAGCACAGCATAATACAGGCATAGAGAACCTCTTATTTCTTTAATTGCTTTGGCTATCTTCAGATGTGCACGGAGATTTCAAATACTGTGTGTGCTAGTGAGAAATGTCCTAAAAACAAACAAAGAAAACCCCTCTGTTACAGCACCTTAGTCACAATTAGATGATAGTCTCTATTTCTCATGCATGTGAAACATTATTTTATTGCAATGACATAATCAGTCATTACACTGGATTTAAATAATAACTCTAGTGAATTACTGGGAAACAATGTGCTTGGTATACCTGATTCCAATTTTCCCTCACCACTATAAAAAGAAAATAGTCCTGAAAGTAAGAATCTGTTCAAATACCAGCAGAGCACAGCTTGTTCACACCACATGTATTCCAGGAGAGAGAAAGAAAGACAACCAAATCTAATCAAAAACTACAGGAAGAGTTTAGAGAGACAAAAGATAATCATGTAAATTAGAACTGGATTAGGGCCCTTAGTAAATCTATCTATTCGTGCCAAAAGAGGTGATTTAATATTCTGTGGTTAAGATTCTGGTTTTGTGTCTTATCCAAAAGAGTATCAACAATAGCACATTGTTCTCCTACCACCGTGCTGATGATACAGCCTCTGATTTGATCCAGCACAGACTTGAAGGGAGAGTAACAGCCACAGAAGCACTGCTTCCCTTGCCACTGCATTTTCCTTAGATGTCACCCATTCCAGGCCAGCAGGAGATGTAACATCACAGCCAAGATAACAAGATACCTTTTGTGTTTAAGAAATGCGGTTTCCTGTTGATAGATAGCATTTTGTATTGTCACATTTGTTGTCTCATCCTTTTTCCTGTCACACATTCCTTCCCTAATTGAGACTTCACTATACTGCACTGAGCAAGCGTTACGACAGGGACAATGACTTCTACCTGCCTGTAGAGCATGAGCATTTGATATGTAGCAAAAGCCCTGATCTTCACTGGAGAATCCGGGCTGCACAAAACCAAATCAATCCAAAGCTACGGTGTACAAGGATGAGCTACTTAAACTTCATGCTGCTGCTTGTCCTTCTTAACAACAGGCAGCAGGGCTAGCATTCGGGTTTTCAGAGTCCTGTCAGCATCTTAGCAGATTAATTTTTCCCTCTCAGGCTCTCTGCAGAGTAGGATCTCCTGTCATTGTAGAGTCTCAAACGAGGCTGCTGGACTAGTCCTTCAGCCTGACTTGACCCCCATACCACAAGAGAGCAGTCCAACAGTCATCGGACGGAGATCTGAAGGTTGTCTAAAGAGTGTTCTTTCCTACTGGATGTGTAATAAAAGAGAGAGCCTTCAGCATATGAAGATGATGACATTCTACGTAAATATAGGCATATTTTTATGCACTGTCTGTTGCCATGGGACACCTCGCTCATGGTGTGCTCTCCACTGCCAGGTACTGTCAGACACTGCCAATTTTGAATCATATGGCACTATGTAACTTGTGTACTACTAAGTCGAAGCATAAAAAGAGCTTACGTTTAAAAAATGGGAATATTCTAAAAGAACTATAAGCAAGGCTTCCAAAAAACATTGTCAAGAACAGGAGACAAAATGTCTATGTTAATACGAGTACTTCATGACCAGCCAATTTTCAAACATGTTTCCGAACTTCCACTGCTGCAAGAAGTGTGAAAGAAAAATACATGAAAACACAGTAAGTGAATCCCACTTGGATTAATCTAAGCATTTTGTTTTACAAATTATTAATAAAAAAAAAGTTTAAAAATCTTAACTGAAATGGTATTTCTAAACAAGTGGTTTTAGAGTAGGAAAATGGCATTGTTTCAAAACATAGCATTTCAGCAATTTCACAATTTTTCAATTGCTTGTACAAGCTTTTCATAAGTTTTCCTTTTTTACAAGATGATTTGACAAAAAAAATATTTCTTTGAAAAATTCCCAACCACTTTTTTTCCTAGAAATGTTTTTCAAAACTGTAATGCAGTAATTATTCATTACTTTTCAAGGCTTTGTTTTGACAGAACAATTACCCAGCATACCAAAGAACAACTATCCAGCATGCCTGTAAAGTAGAAGCAGTGCTGAACAGTAAGGGGTGACAATGTAACATATACATCTTTACCTCCCTCTCTCTTTCTCTTGAAATAGCAGTAGAAATAAGTTTCAACATACAACTTCTTAAAGGGAAGCAAAACTAGGGAAAGCTGTAAGGCTCTTGTGTGTGTACAAATTTTTAGTTACACAACTTACAGAAAATAAAAGTGAATTTCTTTGTTTACATTTTATTTCTGATTGTTAAAAATATATGAAAGCTTAGGAAAAGTAGAAACCTAGAGTAAACAGGTAAACTTTAAACTTAGGGGGGGGAAAAAAAAGGGTCCTCTACAGAAAAATCAAAAAGTTGAGACTGCTTGCAACATCCCTGGAGGCCCAACATAATTACAGCTGTCTCCCCAGGGGGAAATGGAGCCTGGGTCCAGCCCCTGATCCCGAGAAAATGGAAAGAGAGACTGTACTCCTCTATGTACCTGAAATGGAGGCACTGGGTTGCATGTGGGAACAGCAATCTGGCTGAACTTGGCCATGTATTTGGGGGCAGCTGGTGGAAAAGCCCACAGAGAACCCTGAAGACAAGGGGCTAATTTCAACCTCTCTGTTGCCTTACTTTATCTAGACTGACCACCAGCTATTAAGCAGTGCTGACTCTGAAGAGCAAACTATAAAATCCAGATCACATCCAGCAATTAACTGCACCCATGGATTTCAGAAGTGGCTTACATGCACTGCCAAAAAAAAAAAAAAAAAAAAAAAAAAAAAGTGGAGGGGACAAACACTCGTGAATTTTCTGGGAGAAGGGTTGGTAACTACAACCTGTATGTAACTCTGTTTGGATCTGTCATTATCACTAATTTTAATTCTGAAATGGCAACAGGCATGAACTGTATTTCACTGCACTTTTTAAACCAGTTACCTAAATAGGTTCTCTTAATGGCAGTCCCAAAAAATATGATAAAAATGTTCCACACGCTGATTTTTTAAAAAAACTTGTACAGAAGTTTAATGCACCACAAACTTTCCTTTCTTGACCAAAGCCATCTCTTTAAGAACAGTTAGTTGTAAATAAACATACATGTATAAATATATATACATTTTCATATAGCTTTAAACCAAATATGCAACTGCAAAGGCACAAGAAGTATTCTGTTTCAGAGGAACATTCCCAGCCAGGTTTGACCTAATATGACAAGACAGGATGACCAAGGAAAAAGCTTGAAGGTTCAGAAAGCATTGAAAAGTAGAAGAGCAAGACGGTAGGAAGAACTGACTTTCTTTAGAAAGTGAATGTTTTCCTGGTTGCCAGCCAAATCAACACTGAAAATCATATAATGCACATGCAATGTGTTTGGAAGAATTAAATTTATATATGCAAAGGAGTTGTTCATCTACAGCACAGCCAAAGATTAATGCTCTTGTAGGGCAAGGTAATGTGATAGCATCTGATTTGGGATAGGACTCCAAAAGAACATTTAGTTTCAATCTACACTTGTGTAATTTGCGTTTGTAACCCTCTCTTTTCTCTCCCATACATTTCCCCTTTTCTCCCCAGCTTGTCACATGTTTTTCAGTGCTGCATATACTGCGTATATGCACTGACCCCTAAATTTCAACATCAGCTATCAATGAAAGATTCCCACTATTTGTCATTTTTTCATTCCAGTGTGGACATCAGTTTTAATCCCACAGCTGGGATGTTAATGTATTGCAGCCCTTATATAAACAGTGTTTTCTTTGTATGTTTTATTTTATGATTTTTAATGATTATTACGATAGTAAGTGGTAGGAGCTGGGACAAATCAACTTTGTAAATGCAGCTATACTAACAACATCTATTTAATGAAGTGGCAAGAATGTTTTGTAGAAGTCAGTTGCATTTCCTTAGTAAGCAATATTGGTTTCTTGCTCAAGTACATCAGTTAATAAAAGATTATGCTGGGCACAGTAGGAGAAGAACCTGAATTAAAGATATTTCTGTTCTACATGCTCAAGTCAGCAACAGAGAAACAGAAATCCTACAGAATCAGTAGAGATTTATCTTGGGACTATGGTTAACTTCTCCAGCATCAGTGCTTATAAACCTCGGTAACCAAACAGCTGTCAGATGCTGGAGAGAAATATTGTCTGCAGTTATTCCAAAACCAGACTGTAGGAACAGATTTTCACTTCTGAAAAACTAGGCTACTTCAACACCCAGACAGAAAGCGCTGACGCTGGCCCAGAAGGACGCACACTTGGGAAAATCACGGTCCTCACCTCCTCTCTTTTGGTCTACCTGAAGAATGCTGACAATTCATTTACTTCTACAAGGCTTATAAGGTGCTATTTATTCAGGTTTGGAAGCACAGGCATGGAAGCTGGTGTTATAACTGTTAAATATCAGAATTATGATAATTATCACGCTGATCTTCTTGCCCCACTAACTCAGTTAATTAAGGTTGCCAGAGACGATTGCCTAACCCTGACCACTGTGCAAGTCATAAAGTGGTTCAAACTTTGGGTATTTGCAGTTGTGGAATGGGTTGCATGATTTCAGCATCACAGTGGGTGAGATGGAGCAAGAGGGAAGGGATCCTGTGCACCCCTGGCTAGTTGTCTCACCTACAGGTTGAACGAACAAAAAATTAAAGTGGAAGACAAAGAAAGCATCAGTGGACTGCATTTCATTTGTCCTGTCCACTGTGCAAAAAAGGGACCAAACTGCACAATTTTGGACAAATAATACCAGAATTGACTGTATTTACATGAGAATCTTAGAGATGCTCTTTACTTATTTACTTCTCATTTGGTGGCAATAAAGTCTCCAGAGACAACAAAGGTTACCTTTGATACTTTAAAACACCCAAAATAAAATCTGCTTCAAATCCTTTGGCATGTATTTTAAGTATCTCATCACATAACATTTCTGGCAACGCACAGCTTTACAAGTTTATGACCCAGCTGGAGAATTTAGACATGGTAAACTGTGGCTTATACAAAATTATACAAGAATGGTTACTGGGTAGCCAACAAAGCTGTGCCTCACCAGTGGACAATCACTAATTTCTCCAGAATTAACCACAACAAGCTTTAACCACTACAAGTTTTCCTTATTTTGTACACTGGTATACAGGTAGAGGGATGGTTCCACTACAGAAATACATCTTGCAGTTCCAACTCTCATGTAACTTTCATCATGTAAACAGAGATTTCAAAACAATTTATGTGAAGCCTACACCAGGCAGAGATAAAGTACCATGTATTTACACATCACACAAAAATGTCCTGAAATCTTATCACAGCTGCTTACAAAGTGACTGTCACAGAAAGGAAGAATGTTATCTTTCAGCACTGCAGCAGCATGTTAAGATACAGTAAGAAACTTCCACTCTGGCTTTGCACTTCAGTAGGTCTTAGCCAGAAATTTTCCAGACAGAAAACAACGCCAGCAAGGGAAGGCAAGGAATGCCTTTCCATTGTCTTTTCCAGTTCTTTCCAACACCTCTGTAGCATCAAGTCAAAATACATCGAGAGTTGGGATGAGGCCAGTTTGCAGTACGTGGGTTAAGACATAGAATAATGCCATGTGAAAAGAAATAGACATCTATTATCTCTGATGACAAAAGGCTATGTGAATCTTAAGTAAAACCATCCAAAGAAAACAGAGATCAGGATTTGCAAATCTTAAGGTCAGGATACTTGGTCTACCTACACAAATTTACCTTCCATGTTTAACTTGCTTTGTACAACATTTGTATTAAAAGCAGTTTTGGACAGAAACTTCAGATAGGCAATCTCAGGACACGACAAGCTTTTTACGTTGTTTTTAAATTTCTAGTTGAGTAATGAAAGAAATATTAACATCTCCACCTACACTTCCCCACAAACTAAACTTCTTAATGACCAGATTCAGCTAGGAAAATGCTGAGCTCCTCATGACGTGCTTCTGAGTGCCCTGTAGATTTCAAGAACATTTGTGTTTCCTGTAATGTTGTCTTCTGAACTGTGACTTGAAATCGTTTCCACTTAAATATTTTTCTGTCGAACTGTAACATTCTTATTTTATGTGCTCTACAAGAACAGCAAGATTTCAACTAATTTTTTCCATATGCACACGTAGATATAAATATATAAACATACACAGAAATATAAATATATTCATATCAAATCTGCAGACTAGAGGTACTATTTGTCAGGGAATATCAACATTTAGCATCCACAAACTAAAAGACAGTTTCATGTCATGAAGAATTCAGAGAAGAGACCAGATGAAGATATCCAACCAACTTCATTCCCCGGTCCTAAGCTGTAGGACACTGTCCCCTCTCCTCCTTTGTACCTGTGCAAAACAGGTTGAGGTAGCACAGCAAAACAGCTCAGGGAACTGACCTGGCTTTAACAAACAAATCTCAGAAGGAAAAAATAAATGTATTTTTCCTTTCCATCAGTTCGCTGACTTAGCATCATGAACAGCTGTTCTAACTCAACTGCATGGGCATCTTGGCACATCAGGGGTGGCAGGACAGCTCACCACGGTGAAAGGTGGGTAGAGGGAAGTGAATTTGTTCAACCTACCTAAAATTTGAAACGGGGATGCTATTTAATGGTCTGCTTTACTGACTTTCTATTTTATTTATAAATCCCTCTGCTGATATCTGCAACTGTTGACATATACCAGAGCGAAAAATTGTTGTATTCAAATGAATGTAACTCCAGCATCTCATTTGCTCAGACTGAGGCAGATCAGCTGGTAAATGCAGAAAACATTTCCCTTAGTTTATTACTTCGTGCTTGCAAGAAGTAGGGACAGCTAAAGGTTTGTTTGTTTGTTTTTCCCATATTAAGCCAAGTACTATCCACGTTAACATTTTATAATCGTGAATTATTGACAAAGTCAGTAACATCTTTCTTGCTGATTTAAAGGAAGAAAAAAAAAGAAAAAAAGTCATGTTTGTTGTTTTTAAAGAACCAAATGGATCTAAATTGTCAGACTCTGGGTCATCGTTAAGCATAGGCCAGAGCATTGGCACGAATGACTGTGTTGTGAAGCCTAAAAGCTTTATTTGGTTTTTAGTTCACATTCCTGTAGAGTGAGACATTCTTAATTCGGGAGAGCTACGGGTAAACATTTATGGGAAAAAAATATTAAATATTTCCTTTCACAAAGGTGGGAGGCAAAAATATAAACAAAAACAAAACTTCAGCTCAATGCTAATGGTGGTCTTTAACTATTAAAACTCAGTAAGAGAAATGAGGTATCTACACTCAGAAAGGAGCACTCAGAGGCTTTTATTACGGGGAGGCTGATTTCCCTCCACAGTTCTCCCTAATGAACTATGTTCATTAAGGAACATGCTATGTTTATTTTCAGCTAGGGACAGCATTATTCATATGTGAATATGGCTACTAAATGGCCTTTTCCATTATATGGAGATAATAGCAATTATTTGGGCTCTCTGTGCACTTGCACTTGGATTTAACATTAGAGAGGAAGTGAAAACACTTACAAGGGTAATGATACTTATTACAACACCTGATGTAACACATAACTACTGGTCACTTCCCAAACCTCTCTCTGAACTCCAGTAGCCTTTGAGAGCTGTTTGTTGCAATTCAGTTTATGACACAATGTTTTAAATGTTCTTATTCCAAAAGACTCTTGAAAGATGAAGCCTATCCG
This sequence comes from Oxyura jamaicensis, assembly GCF_011077185.1. Lineage (NCBI taxonomy): Eukaryota > Metazoa > Chordata > Aves > Anseriformes > Anatidae > Oxyura > Oxyura jamaicensis. Next base: position 115,114,444 of record NC_048894.1, on the reverse strand, counting down.
AAGAGTTTCTCACTAAATATGAAACATGTTCTGCTTGCAGATGATTTCAGAATTTTAAGCAAATAGAAAACATTGCTTATTCACCCCAGTGAAAGATGTCATCCTGCAGATGGGTCTGAGGCTGAAGAGGACAAAATACATGACTCCAAGGAAAAGCAGAATATGGGTTTTTCTCCTGGCTGTAGCTCTCAGCGCTCCAGCTTTCTCATTTGTCTGAGTCTGAGACATCTACAGGAAAGCCTAAGAAAAATCTATATCAGATCTAAGCTAAGAAAGCCTATATCAGATCTGTCTTGATTTCTGTGTGCTGAGAGCAGAGTCCTACTCTCACTGTACAAGCAGGAACATGCTGGCCTGGCTGCAGATCACGGATGTCAAAGCTCTGTTCCTCCTTTGACCAAAATAAGATACACATACTTGCTCTACTGAAAATTCAGACACATGCACACCATCTCTGCTGTACTTCAAGCTGTATGAGATTTTCAGCTATTAATAAAATAGAAGCAGGGTGATGGGTACAAGAAAAGAGCATGGACACACCAAGGAGTACATTGCTTTCCTCAGTAGCAAATAATTTCCAAAGAATCTTTTCCCTGGCTCCCTAGGAAGGGCGTTCCTCTCCAGTTCCCTCTTTACTTGTTAAAAATGAAGTCAAAAGAGTTTGCAGTGGATGAGCGCATCTCTGAGAGCATCCTGGTAGCTCCTTCCAGTCAGACCTCAAGGATCTGGAACCTTCTCAGCATTTTACCATGATTATGGAAGGGCTAAGGTTTAATTGGTACTTCCAACACTCAATGCAGTTTCCCCATGGACTCAGCATAGCTCAAGAATCATTCTGGGGTGTAGTCAATATAACCAAACCTAGGGTGCATGTTTTCCTGAAACGGTAGGCAAACATCTCGAAGACTTTTAGTGGTACCACCATGACAGCGTCACAGCACAAAAGGGCAGTAAGTCAATAACAATAAAGCACATCTTGCTCCCCAGATGTCTAAAGGAACCACATGCCAAAGATTTAACTTCTTAAAGAGCAGACAAATACACGTACATATACTAATTTCATAACATCGTGTGCCAGCAAAATTATGTGTTAATATGTCATACAGCTTGGCACTGGTGGAGAAGACAAAACAATTCAAAACCAGAATGAGCAGGAAGAGAAGAAGCTACTTCTTCCTGGGAATTGAGCTAGCTAAATTACCAATCCTTCTCAGGAAGCCCCAAGTGCCATTATTGTTTGTGGGTTTTATTAGTCAAACTACTGCCTCTTGTTCTAGGTAAACTGGTAGTCATATGTCACTGCAAGGATGTGGCATGTGAATTTGAACAGCAGTCTTACTTGTTCAAAAATTTTGGTGGAATAATCGCAGATTTTTACTGATGGATGATAAAATGATGCGTCACACTTTTTACTGGAGATTTCAGAACTGTTGACTAACATATTTAAAATATAGCCAACATGAAGTCTTTTTAAAAAATGCAATGTTTATTTGCATGTGGCTTACTGTATTTTTTCTAGGAAGCAATAAAAGGTTAAAATGACCTAACAAAATATCAAGATAGTATGACATGGTGAAAAGGATAATCCTACCTGATTGCCCCACCTTTTAAAATTACGTAGTCTTTTGTTCCATAGTTCTCAGAATGTCAAGCAACATATGAAATGATAATCTGGACCTTAGATAAAAGTATGCTAGTTAAAAAATCCTTATTTTTTTACAGTGTGAAATGAATTGGTACTTCAAGTGTTTGACTAGCAACATCTTTCCTCAGCATCTAGGCTAGACTATTTAAATAGCCAACCCCAGACTATTCCCAAGGCATGAAACAAGCTAACAGCAAACCAAAATTTTTCTTCACGCGTTTAAAACATTCACCAGACAGCTTTAAATACCACCAGAAATGCTTAATGTTGCTATTATTACGCTAGCTGAAAGCAAGAAGGCAGCTGTAAGTCTTTATGGTAGGAAAAACTGAATTATAAGATTGTATTTTTTTAGTATTTCCTTAATGCAATTACCTGATTCTTTTATTTTGTCACTCTGTGAGTAGCATTGAGGATTGTTAGCAGAATTACAAGAGATGGAAAGATTAAGAAAGAGAAAAGACCCTGACAGCGTAATGAACGTATTGAGTTTAAAAGCCCTGCACAATGAAGGGTCTGAGTTTTTTGTTTTAATGAGGGGAAGTATTACTCAAGCTTCATACAAGGGTCACTTCACCTTTCTTTCCCCTTCTCTCATGACGTGTATACAGAGCTTAAATATGTTTTTTTAATTAAAAGAGGGTTTCTTCAGTTATTCATGGCTTTTTGCTTTTGTTACTTATAGTTGGTCAGTGGTTTTTATCAACTTAAAAGAATAACGTGGACAGAGGTGTTTTTAAAGTGAGGAAATCCCAACAACTCACAGAAATGAGCAATGAACGTGTGAACAACTTCTGAGTGAGTAGATGAGGGGACAAAAAGGAAGCAAGGTCAAACCTTGGGTCAATCCACCATGAAAGACTGCTATAGTGAGGTTTGACAGCCAAACCTTGCCAAGCAGAGCAAAACTGCAATGTCCAGTAGCTTTCCTGCCCCTGGCCCCACAAAGTAATAGATGTCTGCTCTCAACAAGCCATGCATGTTTAAACATACAGTTTCTCCTCCCTCTCTTAGTATCAGGTTAGAATTAGTGATTATCTGATGAATAAATTGTTACTCAATTACCACTTAACCCTATCCCCATCAATTAATCTTAGGCACACCTTTCAAACCACAATTTAAAAAAAAAAAAAAAAAAGTTAATCTCCTCCTCTTCTTTTCCCACATCTCCTTCCCCTCCTCCCTTTTCCACTCCCCCAAATTAACATGCACTTTTCTTGTTTCAGACCCAAGAACCAGAAAGGCCTCTCTGCCTTTTCTATAGGGGATGAACAGGAGATGCTGGTCCCAAGCCTACCTTCTGCACAGAATACTCTGTTCTCACCTTTTGGAAAAGCCGGAGTGAGTGCTACAGGATTTCAGTTCTAGCAGAACTCCTCAAAAAGTGGCCCCATGTTGCTGCACATCCCTTGACTCTCCTTACTCCTCCAATACTAGTTTTTTGGATTCTTTTTAATCTCAGCTCCTTTCAGATAAGCAGCTCCTTAGCGCAACTTGGTTCTTTTGTTCAGGAAATAAAAAAAGAAATAAATCATTCACCCTCAATGAACAAACTGCTTTAGACATGAAAAAGTCAAAATAAATAAAAATTCCTGAATAAAATTCTGATCGCTATATTGCTGTACTCCACGTGCTCTATAAATGGCATATATTGTATGCCATGTGCCCAAATGATTCATATACAGTGTTGACTTTTTTTTTGTTCCCCACAGTGTTTGGAATACCACACTACACAGGGTGCAAGAAGATAAGATCATTTATGTAAGCAAAATATGACCTTACAAGTGTGTAAATCCCTTATTTGCGTATGCAAGGGAAATAGCTGTGAGCACCAGTACTATTTGTATGTGCAGTTATTTGTTTTACATGCCACATCAATTCTGCAAACAATTGTGGCTATTTAGCAATACGCATCTCTCTTTCTATTGTATAATGCAGAACTGAGGAGAGAGAAAGATAAGACTTTAACGTTCATGGATGAGTATTATACTGACTGCAAACTAATAAAGAAATCTCAGGTTTGTGCTTTAAGAACAGAAATCAGTGGCTGACAAGGCATGATCCAAGAATCAGACCTGCACCAGGCTGTGCTGCTCTGAGAGAAAACATGGGTCTAGCAAGAATAAGCACACAGGTAATATAGGCACATGTATGAATAATACATAAGACACATTCACAACCACTTGTGTTTTCTTTTTATCCACTAGGCAAATATACATAAAACTTACTAAGCCTTCCTGCACTAGGAATCTGAAGGTGGCAAAGTGGAGTACTCTGAAACCAACACATGAGAGTCAGTTTCTTTTACATCCTTAGATATCACTCTATGGGAAGTCTGCTATTACATTTCTTTTCAGTATTTTGCACCTATGCTTCTCAATATGGTTACAGAATATATATTTATACTAGCAAGGTCTACAGCTTGAACACAGTGTTACCATTCAAATTAGGAGTATCTGAGCTCCAGCACAGGGTAAGAGCGGTAAGCTGTCAGCTCTGGCTCTGATTACAGATAAGTGTCATCCAAGCTTCTGCTTTACACATTTGGGAAGCATTATGTGATGCCATGACGGAGGAAATAGCACCAATGTGATCTATCCCCTCATTTGGAGGATGGTTTGGGAAAAGCTTTACTTCAGCTGTCTCTCATCTTGACATATTTCCTGCCTCGGGTAGCATGAACCTCTTGGGCTGAAGGAGGAAAGTCTACCTCTTATCTCTCTGCCCCTTCTCCCTTTCCAACCCCAACTGTTTCCATGGTAGAGCCAGCTGTACTTGCTGCCAAAGAAAACAAGGCATTTTCCTACCTTGAGGGCATTCCCCTTTGAACATCAAAAGTCTATAGCAAACAATGGAGTTGAAAGAGCTTTGCAAATAAAAGGTCAGAAGATTTTTTTATAGTGGAAAATATCAGACTACCTACAGGCAGGGGTTGCTTTCAGCTCACACTACACTTGCTTACAAACACACTTTGTTTTGAGCTGAACACATCTTTGCTGAGATATTGCATGGTCCCAGTGATGTAACTCTAATTCATCCTCCCTCTAGCTATTTTATAATCACCTTAATTATCAGGTCTTAAAAATAACAGATTTTTGGTTCTTTGGGAAGGGAATGCACTTACATACGGTTAAAAGCAAGCAAACTGTAGGGTGTTCTGAAATAGCAGGTCACAAATTAAAGCAGTATACTAAGTGGGGGAAAGGAGAAAGGGCATGAGCTACGGGAGAGCCTCAGGGAGAAGAGCAGAGCATGTGATAAGCTGTTGATGGAATTGTGCTTAGTAGGCTCTAGCCAAAGGACAAATGAGCAATGCAGAGAGCCCTTAGCTGCCAGGAGCTACTGAACCCATATAGAGGCCTCCATGGAGAATTGGCAGGATGGGATTCAGTAACAGCAGGAGCCACATGTTCTCTGGGCTCCTGTTCCCTGAATGTGTATACACCCAGCCCACTCCCAAGGGGCCACATTCCCCCATCCTGGCCATCCCACTCCCTTACAGCATCCTTGCCTCCCCCACAAGCACACTCCCCTGGTCTTCCCTCTCCCCTGCCTCTCAGAAATGGGGGGGCTGGCAAGAGGTCTGCGATAACAAGTGAGAACCCTGCTGCTCTGAGGATGGAGAACTCTTAGTCCCTAGACCAACAACAGAAGATGGAAGGTAACTCAAGAAGCATTTAGCGGGAAGAAATCTGGAGAAGCTACAGCTGAACAACTTCGCTGCACTAACCCTGAGCTGAACTAAAACACCCTTCAGATGCACATCATAAAATAATTTTACTGTAATTACCACAGTTTAAATGTGCACCCCAGATATTTTGCATTCATTTCCCTGTGCATTCTGCATGTCTGTAAGCCTGCGGCAAAGATGGAAACCACGATTCTTTGCATTTTTCCCAGTTGAGCTCTGCTGGGCAGTGAAGGTGGGGAGTGGTGGGGTATGAGCAGAAGGCTCTGAATTCTCAGGACAAATCATTATGTTGAAAATCAGAATTGTCATCATTTCACAATAAAAATGCCTTGCTTTGTATTTTCTTTTATTTATTTAATTATTTACCCACTCTACTGGAGAGTTTAGCAGACACAAGCTGGCCTCTTGAAGTGTTGCTGAGCACTTTGCTCATCAAAAGAATTGACCCTACTCCATCTTTCACATATCACCATCCTGTCAACTCCCACGGGAAGCTGCCCAACAAGACCATCAAACTCACTCACTGCCTGCGGCTTCTCCCAAGATTTCAACACCTTTCTTCACATTCATCTTCTATCTACAGTGCTCAGTATGGGAACACTCCTCCAGTCTTACCTTCCTTTCTTCTCCTTCCCCATTTAGAAAAGCCTGGCCAGCCACCACTTTCTCCTTGAGATGAAGAAAACCTCTGAGTTTGACTAATTGCAAGAACACACTCAAATAAGCTAGATGATAGCTAGCTTATACATATACATATATATATTCCCAGCTAGCTTATAATATATTATAATATATAAGCTGCCGGGAACAAAACATTGGAATTTTTAGATTTTGAATATGAAGGCTTGGAAAAATGGGACTTGAATTGTGGAAGAAGCTGGTAGTTAAAAGTCATTGATAATTGGTGAAAAAAAGGTTTGAATATTTCACTGTTTACTACTGAAGTGATAGTTGGTTTACAGGCACCACAGCTCAGATTTTAGCAGCGAGCATCATCATTTAAGATTTGTCTGGAAGACAAAATACAGCTCAGTATTTCCAAATGGAAGTAGAAAGGAAAAGCTATTATTGGGAAATTGCACCACGTAATAACGGAGATTTTTGTTCCCCTCTTCTGCCATAATGTACGTATGTTAGTTAACAATGAAATGTCTAGAAACTTTAATCAGGTTCAGGCACATGAGATAATATACCAGTTTGCCTAGACTGCTCACATGCCTTAGTGTTAACAGAAATTTTAACAGATGACTGAAACAAATAAAGGAGTATGGGGGAAAACAATGGACCTGGTAAATAATTACAGAAATCAGTGTTAACTTATTCTGCTGCCTCTTATCTTTATTAATGTTGTAGTGTTTATGGATGGCTTTCTTTAACACACCAACAAAGACTCCAATTCCAATATCTCATTAAAGCTCTCTCTTCAGTTTTCATTTCATTTGTACAGCTGTATTCCAAGAAATCTGTTTCGCTTTTCTTAAGCAGGCAAGACAATTATTTCTGAGTCTGAAATATACTAACATGACTTATGCATGTATATATATAAAGAGAGAGGGAGAGAAAAGTTGTATCAATCTGTTTTGCCAAGAGGCCAAGAGAAGGGAGTTTTCTGGCAATTGCTCAGCACAAGGAGCAAGGTATATGTGAATAGATTAGATAAAATTAGTAGTTGTCAACCTAACACCACCTGATGACAGGAATTGTAGCTTTATCTCTCTTCTATCCATGCCTCCCACATCATGTGCCTCATTAGGATGTTACAGAAAGAACACACAAGAAAAAGACCCTTCCCTTAGTTTAGCCACCAGAAAAAGTCAGGGGAAAAACTCCTGCCAGGCTTGGTCAAAGAGATTTAGTTTGGTTGCAGGGTATAATTATGTACTATCCCACACTATCAATAGCATTTGAGGAGTGGGAAAATCTGTGCCATAAACAGGTACTCTGTCAGGGCCAACGGCATCCTGGCTTGTGTCAGGAATGGTGCAGCCAGCAGGACCAGGGAGGTGATCGTCCCCCTGTACTCTGCTCTGGTGAGGCCACTCCTCGAGTGCTGTGTTCAGCTTTGGGCCCCTCACTACAAGGACATTGAGGCCCTGGAGCGTGTCCAGAGAAGGGCTACGAAGCTGGTGAAGGGCCTGGAGCACAAATCCTGTGAGGAGCGGCTGAGGAAACTGGGGTTGGTTATTCTGGGGAAGAGGAGGTTCAGGGGAGACCTGATTGCTCTTTACAGCTACCTGAAAGGAAGGTGTGGGGAGCTGGGGGTTGGTCTCTTCTCATAGGACTAGAGGGAATGGCCTCAAGTTGTGCCAGGGAAGGTTTAGGTTGGAAATTAGGACACATTTCTTCTCAGAAAGAGCAGTGAGGCACTGGAACAGGTTGCCCATGAAGGTGGTGGAATCACCGTCCCTGGGGGGGGTGTTAAGAAAAGGTTGGACCTGGTGTTTAGGGATATGGTTCAGTGGGTGACATTGGTAGTAGGGTTATGGTTGGACCAGATGATCTTGGAGGTCTTTTCCAACCTTAATGATTCTATGTCTCTTTATCTCCAAACACATGGTGCTTGTATGCTCAAAAAATTATCAAGACCTTTAAATTAAAGAGAAGAGACAACTCCCTTAGGGAAGGGATTGGTCAGTCAACATATGGCTATGTTAAATGTATCTGTATCAAATCAGACATCACAGAAGTATGGACTTTCAGAAAACACTAAAAACATCATTGCCATATGTTTGGAGGAAAAAGAGATTGCTTATTAAGCTACATAATCCTGTGGTAAGGTATCTAATATACCAATTTATATCCATAATATTCAAAGCTAGCAGCACGATGTATACTGTCCCATCCATCTTTGTGGGAAAACTGTGTTGGATAAAACTGCTTTTCCTATTTCCCTACACTCCTCCAAGCAAGTTCTTGCACAGAGGTTTTAGTTCCAGTCACAAGAGCATAAGGAACAAATGAGAAAGGACCCTGAATGGCTGAACAATCAATTCAAAACAACCCCAAGGGCCAGCACATGATGACACCACATACGTCATTTCAATGTACATAATAAAAACAGCTTATGAAGAGGAGAAGAACTGAGAAGAATAGTAAATATGAACAAAAATGTTTTCTATCAGAGGTCAATGAACAAACGTCTCCAGCAGATTTACTGAATAGTGAAAAACACTCCAGTAGAACTTTGTTGGTTCACATTAGAAGGAAGAGTGTGAGAACATCAAAGCCCTACTTTGCCTGAGCAAGCAAATGATTCTTCTGGCCTTCATAAGACTATCCGACATAGAAATCAGAATGAACTGAGCTTTGACCCACATTTGTAAAGGTAATAATGAGCCAGATCACAGAACATGCTCTGTAGGAAAATCTAGATGCTGCTGATATAAGAGGTTCCCACCTGTATTTCGAGGGTACAGCTGTAGGCACCGAACAAACATAATTCATGAGCTGCACTTCCACAGCCCCACAGGCCTTCCAGAGCTGGTCGCATTCTTTTCAAGTGGATCACTAAGGGTGGTGTACCTAAATGGATGGGTGGAGGAAATTTATCTGAACAGGAGATTAGAAGTGATTCAATTTTGGGAGATAACCTGATTTTTTGCCTATAGTTCACTATGTGAGTTGACATTGGCATCTGGAGCTACTCAGCAGTTTCACATACAGGTATGTTGTGCAGATGAAAAAAAAATAGCATTATTCATTATTCTCTTTGTGAACCAAAAAGTATAATTTTGATGACAACGATGGCTGATGTAATCAACTTTTTCGTGAGAAGGCTAGGATGAATAAGGGAGACTAAAGTTATTTACAATGAATGTTTTGAAATCCCCTGGTCTCAAAGAGTTCACTACTAACAATTGGTGGGATAGTGATAAAGATAAGAAGAATGAAATTTGTGCTGAGAACATTTCAGGATGACCTAACCACCATCTCTATCTGTAAAACACACTGCAAGCAGTGGCAAAAGACCCATGAAGAGGAATAGCACTAATGGTCCTGAGAACAATCTACCTTCCTTCCTCAGGAGAAGAAAACCTGAAGGACGCCAGTCCATAAACAGCAATTCCAAAGCTTTAAATATTCAAGTGACTGAAGTATCTGTAGGAAAGCAATATGCTCATTCTCCGCCTTTTACAGAAATACAAACCAGAGGATAAACAAAATTTTGTAGTTTTTTGGGTGCCTCTGCTGCTGCCTGAACAAGCAGAGTTGCTGGAATACTTGGAATCGCTGTCTGACCAGGAAAGGAAAGTGTCATATTGATGATAATAATACCAGAGAGACCATGGCGCTTGCCATATCGGAGCTCTAAAACCAGCATTTCTTGTGCTTTCCTCATGCTCTGTTTTGCAGCTGCTTTTCTTATTTATTTTTAAACACTCTTCTGACTAACTATCTTCAAAAAAAAATAAGTAAGAACTGGGGGAAACCAGAGAAGGATAGCTGAGCCATCAATTCTTCTGGGCCAAACCCTTAGGTCCAATTCATCCTATGATGCTGCCAGCCGCTTACATCATTCATAGCAAAAAAAATAGCAGTCCAAACTGGTGTATTTGAGACTTGCAGGAATATTGCTTATTCCCAGCTCATCCTAAAAGCTAAACATAAAATACTTTCTGTGGCTGTGTAGTTATTTTATTTTCAAAATGATAGCTTTTAAGCAAGCCACTTAAAGATGCAAATCTTATGATTTGCTATGCTAAAAGTTTTAGCATAAAATCCCCTTGAATCCTGGAAGGTTTGCTCATTAAAAAGGTGCATGCTGTTCTAATATATATCCTATGTCAGCACAAACAGCCTTCATGTAAACACACGGCCATGAGTACCATGAGTAACAACTCTGTTTCCATCAGAAGCCCTTTATCCTGCGTAAGAGGTCTGCATGCTAATAGATGTCCTAGGCTAACGTTAACTAGCTACAGCTGGCTCACGGCTATAAAAAGCATTAATGAAAACATAAATACTAACTTCTCCGCTTCCCTCAGCCTGTACGTCAAGGCTGCGCAAAGGCATCACTTTCCAAGCGGTCTGTGTGAATGAACTGGCTGCTCTGAACCAGCTCGCTCTGGTTCTCCAAAGTTTGTTTACTGAACAGCGTGTGCACAGAGACACACCGAGCATGGGGGCTGCAGGGGGGGAGACGAACCACGGAGGGCCGCCTGGCTCACCCAGCGAGCCCGCCCTTGACCCAGAGCCACCGGCTTCTGGTGATGACGGCTCGAATAAGGGAAGGAAATATCTATTAACCGAGGAACTGACCTACGGACGCGCGAACGTCAGGCTGCGCTGAAGCTGAGCACGGTCCGATTCTTCCTGTCTATCGCTTGGCTTTGCTGGAATATCACTTTGCTTCGCTGCAATGTTGCTAGGCGTTTTGGTATAATAAACACTGCTTGCAGTGACACACACAGACATCGGAGCCCCCTGCGCTCTAGAAAATTAATGCATGATTTGTATTGTGCCAAATATAAAAGCAAATTGCAGAAATAGACTCAAATGTATTAAGTATATACACAGAAAAGGAAAAGACATCTATTCCTGGTTAATGGGAAGGAGGATGCATGTTACAAATTTAGACAGAAACATCAGGATAACAAAGTGCTCCAATGCTCAGCAATTTTTATCCAGACAGGCTGCACATACATTCTTGTTTGTTCTTTGCCTATCGGACTGTTTATGTGCTATTTTTAAATGGTTAATTTTGTCTTAAAAACAACTGCTTTTTCACTGTCAGCTCCTGTGCACTTCAGTATGTGTAATTTCATTTTTTTCAGATTTATTTTGCATTTCAAAATAGTGGGTATCTTAAAAATTCAGCTCCACAAAGCCCACCAATAAGTAAGAATCATAGCTAGCTTTATTTCTTTTCGATTTTTATAAATTAAATTCATTTATATACAAGGCTGAACAGGAAATTTTATATTCCTCACCCTAAAGACGCGCAAAAGTACATTTAAAAAAGCAAATGTTATTTCCAAATATCTTAATTCCTCATTCTCATGATTTTGTCCAATGCATAATTTCTTTATTTCCTCCGACCTGCATTACCCAAACAGCAACTCTAACCACATGGGCCACCTCCAAATCTAGCTTCCGCAGATTTAATAACTTGACAGAGATCACGCTCAGGTTAGACCAGAATCTATTTGTCTATGCAGGAGTTTCCTAAATCTAACATACAGATGTAACAAACAAGCTATCTGACATGGTGTAAATGCCTTTGGAAGCATTTAAAAATTTGGCTTTGACTTCTCCCCTTTCTCAGCGTGCATATCCTGATTTCCAAGTCTCTTCTTTCAAATCCACGACACTCTGTTAACCATACCAGAGATCCTCCCCACTTCCACTGTTGAAGTGAAAACAGTCTAGTCTGACGGCTGCCAAATCTCCCAACTTTAAATGCCTGTCTTCTCAGAATATTATTGCTACAATTCTCTCTCAAACCCTGGGAGTCCAAATGTGGATGCTGAGTCAGATACAAAGGACCATCAAAGTATATATAGATGAGCTCCTGCCGCAGATATTCTTAATAATTACTAAGCAGCCCAGGCTGCAGCAAGAAGCTTTGGCAGTCAGTGTTCACCTCCCTTGTAAAGGAAATACGCACATAGAATTAAATAGAAAATATCAAAGAATAGAATACGTATTTTTGCAAAGATTAGGCACTGAATGTTTTGTTAACAAGCTCTTTTACTACCTATTTCTGTTGATATGATCAGTTTATAGCTGTATATTGAAGGTGTGATATAACTTGTTCCAATCAAATGAATTTCCTTGCACATTTTTCCTCATGTCAAGCGGAATTTACAAATTTTGGCATTTGTTCAGAGGCAGGGGAAAATACATAAACCCGTCATTGTAGGACAAAGACAAAAACATCTGTAACTATTGTGACTAGATCATATTTAAGTTCAACAAGGGGGAAACTTGCTGCCTCAGAGAGGTAATACACAGCAGGAACTACGTAGGCTCAGTGGAAATTAATGGGCAGAAAGAAAGGTAACTCACACAAATGGTATCTCAATGACCTTATGACCACTCTCACCTTCCCCTTAAGAGAGCCTCAGCTCCATGCATTACTTCCCTCTCCAACTACCCACCATATACTGCCTTGCCTGGGACTCTCATTCCATGATCCCAACTACTTTTACCATCTCTCAGTGAAACTGCAAGGCCAACACCATCTCTTATCCCATCTCCCTAGCAGTGTCCTTTGCTGTTCCCCTGGGAGTTTACTCAAATGGAAGTGGGCGTCTCCTTGCTGCTGGAGTTCCTTTAGCAGGTACTGGATTGGGACCACAACTGCACAGCTGTGGAAGGGACTGTCCCCCACATGTCAGGCTGGCACTCTTGAGTAGTTGTCCTTGGTCTAAAATACTTGAGAAACCACTGGAAAAGTATCAAATCATTTTATACTTTCATAACAATTTCCTTATAGTCATCTTCCTAACTAAAAAGAAGACAAGATGAGATCATGCAGTGACAGCACAGGTTCCCAGTGCAAAATTGCAGCACAAATACATGGCAAGTGGAAACGCTGTAGAGACTTCACTGCATCTTGCACTGCAACTTTGCTCCTACCTGCTCTCTACATTTGTGCATACATGAAAAACAGAGGATAACTTCCTGGGCAGAGGACCAAGCATGGAAACAGGGAGAGACTGCCTGCTGCTTTTATTTCCACCTTTGCCTCCTTCTGTCCACTGCTGCAGCTCCAAGAAAGGCTGTGGGGAGCATTCGATATCCTCACCCCGTGTTCAGGTGGCTGTATGAAGTCAGCTTACAGACGCAGCCCCTGCACCTCCAGTCACATGGATCAACAAATGCCTCTGAACTGGAGGAAGCAGCTGCACAAAGCTATTTACAGTTGGCTAGTGGTCACTGCCTGATGGGTCAGATTAGCACCTCCAGGACAGGAGCTGGAACCGCTGCCGTGAGAGCCTTCTCAGTGCCTGGCATACCACCGAAAGTGAATGTACCAGAGCTGGAAACCACTCATGCAGAGGAACTGTTTTTAAAATATGTATACAAAATCCTGTTATCACATGACACTGAATGAAACACTGCAAGCATGACTAAAAATTACACTTTGCAACTTCATAATGTCATTCTCGGTCCATTTAAGTGTAAAACTCTCTGAAATATATTTTGCAGTGAGTTCTAGGCTTGATCTAGGCTATAGCAGGTTGTCCAGAGGATCTCATGCTGCAGCCAAACAGGGGCCTCAAATCAAGTATCTGAATTCAGTGAGTTACAAAACCTTCTCAAATATGTATCAGGCAGTTTGTATCAGGTGAATCTTTTTTTGTTGATGGTGTGGGTTTTTTTTTTTTTGCTTACTATAGCATGACAATTACAAAAATAACAATCTCTTAAGCACCATACCATTCAAGCCTTTGCATCACAAATTCATCCCAGACTCATAACTCCTCTCATTTGAGGGGTATGTTCTCCAGACTTTGCAAAGCTCTCTTTAGAAAAAGACAGAGATGATGTATTAACTGCAGTGAGCTGGAACATTTCAGTGCAGTCTGTACGGATCCCGACCCAGCGTGACACTGCTGACTTTCTCTGGCTGAGAAATGGAACAAGAATAGCAGACATTGCAGCCAGTCACAACCTGAAATAGACTGGCACGTGAGATAACACTTACGTGTTTCCAACATTTGTAAGGTACATCCCAGTTTTAAACCAAAATGCTTACTGAAAGAATTAAGATGGTCACCTCTGAAGAACTTTATTTTTTGTATTCTATGAACGAAAGCGCATAAAAGCTTATGATACAGATGCACAGGCCTATATCCCACTAATATTCAGCCCTTTCAGAGTCTTTCTTTTCTGAATTGTGTGCCCATTATTCTAAAACCACACTGGAGAATGTATTCCTAGCTCTGTCATCCTTGGTACAAAACACCTCCTTCTTCCCAAAAGAGCACAATTATGTTCATAAACACCTTTCCAAGGAACACCCGTTTTTTTATATCCAAATTGAAGCTTTTCAAAGATGATGACAAAAAATTATTACTAAGTATCTTCCTTTTCAGAAACGTGTTGTTACGTTAAATCTACGCTGGTATTTATTTGCACACTCACTGATCTATACAGGTACTTAAGTTTGTGCATAAAGAGTATTTATGCACCCCAGTTGCACAGAAATTACATGCAATATTTGGGTGGTTTAGATTTCTTTCTCAACTGTTAGCTCAACATGTGTCCATCTAGGTATTTTTAACATTTATCACTGCTCATGGCTCTTGCCTTCTGTACCATGGTAGCAGGAAAACAAATTCCAGAGACACAATCTGGCTTTTATAAAAGTTTTGGAGAGCTCCAGCATGACTTTAACACTTCCTCCCAGTCAGGACTGAAGTCATGTATTCATTGAAAGGTAGGGGTGTAAAACACACGTGGATGATTTCTGCTCTCAGTTCTGTCAACTGCGTAACTTCCAGAGATACAAAAATTCAAGGGGAAGAAAGGTCAAAAACAAGGGAAAGATTCCATACCTTTTACGTAGGCCATCTTAGAATAATTCTTGACAAATAACAGGTGCTGGAAAATTACTATTCCTGGTTTAAACCAGACAATGTACAACAGCACATACCCTGATTGTGGCTGTGGGGCTGGAAAATTACCTTTCCAAATCGTTCACTTTCTACTCCCTAAGCTGACCTCCACTGTAGGATAACATATGGAGGACACCACTCTTCCCATTGCCCCCAATTGCATGTTCCTCCAAAATGGTTGGTTATGTGGGTTCAGGAAATGAGGTGTTCAGGTACAAAAAAAGTCTCCCCAGCTTTCTGAAGCCCTGTACGCAATCAGATGTGGAATCGTATGAGTGGAGTGGAAAGGTATGGTTACAAGGTAAGCAGTAGTGAATACGCAACTCCTTCTTGGCCAACAAAGGACTCTGATGGGAAGAGGAGGGTTCTGGTTCTATCTTCTGTGAACATACGGACATTTTACTGAACAGCTTATGCACTTGATTATGAAGGAGTTGGAAACTAGCAACCAGTGTCTCCATTTTGCCAGATGGATACAAGAGCATGCACACAGTGTTCGTTGGCCATCTGACAGTCGATTTCTCTTCCTCCCCATTTGCTTTCTGAAGAGACTGAATCTGCGTCATGCTGGTGGCCCATACTGGCTACCATCTTCTTGAGACTTTCCAGCAACTTTACCACTGCCCTGACTTATTTTAGAATAATGGCAAATTATTTAATTGCATATTCCCAGTGCAGTGCTGAAAAACAGCGGTATGTGTTGGGGGGAGGGGGGGGGGGTTCTTTTTTTTTTTCCTTTGTACAGAGTATATCAGATAACAGTGCTTTCACCTTGCCCTTGGACAGAATAAGATTATGTAAATATTTAGCACTGAAAAATAAACGGCAATGTCAAATTAACAAATTGTTGTACTACAGTGGCACTGGAAGAAGCCCAAGTTCCATCTATCCATCTGCAGCACCAGCAGCAAGGAAAACAGACTTTCAGGGCTATCTGGGCAGCAGCACAGGGAATCCACAGTGTTAAATATACAATACAGGTTGATGTCTCAGCAAGACAACGTGATACCAGCGTTGTTTTTCCAAGTCTTTTGTCTTTAATCTCTGCTTTGGTGGCTCTAATTTGAGAATTACAAAAGGAGCAGGGTGGAGGAAAGAGGGAATAATCCAAGTGTCAAGGAGTCTTAACCATGCTTAAACAAACAAACAAAAAACAGAACAAAAAAAAAAAAAAACAACCTTCAAAGCAAAAACAGGTTACAAGACCTTGAACCACAGCTGTTACCAGAACTATTACAAGCCTGTCAAGTAGCAATTAGACTACTTTTCAAGAGTATTAAAGAACATCTTCACTTCTGAGAAGGACCTGAAAAGGGGAAATCAGAGAAAACTTCTAGCTTATGGAGCACTCTCTACTGCACTTCAGTTACCTATTTCCTGTTTATTTCCCACTTGAAAAATCACATCCCAGAAACATAATGTAATTTTAAAAAACTTGCATTTATGACCATTCCATTTAAAATGTTTTCTTGAGGGGAAAAAAAAAAGGACAAAAAAAAAAAAAAAAAAAGGAATGCTGTAAACAGATTTCAGTCAGCCACAAAAAACACTCTGACAGATGTTAGCATCTGTGAACATGGATCTTTCATGACAGTCCTTTCCAATCTGGGCTCTTTTCAAATTAAAAAAAAAAAAAAAAAAAAAAAAAAAAAAGCAGAAGCCTTAAGTATGATTTACAAAATTTCAGCTAAATTTTCCATCCCAGAAGGGTGGCTTTTCAATATGGTCTACCTACTTGAAGTGCTACTTGCAGCACTTGATGCTCAACTTTTAGTTGTGCACACTGCCAGACAGGTTAACACGCTGCCTCCACTTGTGTTAAGATAAACAGCAAAGATCATTAGATGAAGAGAGGAAAAAGGAAATCCAACTTTGAAACGAGTTGGTTTCACAGGATTATGCTGCCAATAAGGCAGTTTTAAACAGAATTACATAGGAACAGACTACATAGAAACTTGCAACAACTTGCTAGAGCATATAATGAATCCCAGCAACTGACTGCAATGTTTCCACTCAAAAAGAGAAATGTTACTTTCCCCACACTTCTGTTTCTTTCAGCCACTCAAACAAATGCTTGGCTCTTCTACATATTTTGCTCCCCAAGGGTCCTGCTTGCACAGTAGCTGGCCTTTCTATTTCTCTAAGATCCAGCAAATTGAAAACAAAATATAGAGTAAAATCGAAAGAACTATTGATGGGTAGTGGATAGTGGCTGTTTACATTATTTTTAAAACAAATGCATTGTCTTTCTTTTGTTCTTGGAATAGAAACTCATTGTAGGCTAGAGTGCTAGCATTCAGGTGGGAAGTAGGTCAAAACATATGCCAAGAGAAGCGAGTGGAAAATTTCTTTACTCACGCACAAAGATTTTAAAATCTGGATTCACAGCTATAGATAGCATTGTTTTATTTTAGAAGTGCTTAGCTTTTTCTTCTTACTAGACAACACCCTTTTCTGTCCAGCTTCCTAACCCAAACCTTCTGAGTGCTCTGACCAGTCTGACTGCCTCCTAGTCCTAAAAATGCATCTGTTTTAGTTTCACCAAGTATCACATAATGATCCCTGTCCTTTAAGGAATAAAACTGACCAGCTCTATTTTTTACTGAACTCACATGCCCCACTCAAAACAAACAGATACTGGCTAAGAGCAAAATCCAAATTATACACTGCTTTATCCCAGGAACACAAAGTACAAGGCCGACATAGTGAGTCAGACACCTCAACACCAGAAAGCTCCTCAGGTTGACAGGATTCTCCCTGGGAATTGTTGTACGCAGTCAGGCCTTTCTCAGAAAGTCAAAATAATTGGTTTTAGACAAATATTTGTTGTATCATTTGAAAAGTATCTCTCTCATCAGAAGGGAAAAAAAGGCAGCAAAAAGTATGCCAGGAATGTTGGAAAGGGGCAGACAGTCACAGCAAGTCATATTTTCTGCCTCCCCCCCCTAAAAGTCCTTAAGCATGAAAGTCCATTTGCGAGAACAGCTAATTACTGGGGGGGAAGGCAAATGATTCGACAATAACATGGGGAATGTGAGAACAATTTAAGTATGACAGAAGGCAGAGAACTTTTCAGTCTCTGTAATGGTTTCTCAGTGTCCTATGAAAATGCTGAGATACTTCAGCTGAACAGACTTAAAGTTCTACCACAGTACTTATTTAATGTCTGACTTAAAGGCTAACCCCTTTTGTCCATCACTGAAAGGCAGCATCCTATATATTTATCTTTACAAATGAGAGCAACTATATAAGTATACGGCACTACCAGAATTTCTGCTTTACCCATTTGAGTATTAAGCAATTCAATAAATCAGTTTAAACACCAAAAACCAAGTTTCTCCCATAATTTGCCAGACACCACTTTCCCTATTCTACATTTCATTTAATGTCTCTCTTCACCTGCTTTCTGTGCTCCCTGTAGCAAAAATTTCTAAGCTATAGTGGAGTGCTACAAGAGAAGATATACAATAAAACAGCCTACAGTGCAAGTCATCTACCTTGATATTTAATTAGAAACTTTTGTTTACAAAACAGTGAACTATCTAATCCATCTGGCCTTGTAAAATACAAACACTGCTTTCATGGCAGTTTTACTTTATAACAAGAAGTTCAGGAACAAGAAAAAGAAGGTTTTCTTTACAAAAGAATGGGCCATCAGTTGGTTCAAAGGACTGCCAGAGGGCGTTGGACCCTTTAGCTCACTATCAGGTGACAGACAGACATTTTTGATAGAGCGGAAAGGTCTGATGTGGATGCTTATCAGCCATGAAAATAGCAGCTGATAAAGCAATGTGAGGTGTTCTCCATTCTTCACTCTTTAAAAGAAGTGTTCCTTCTCCACCTTTCAAAAAAGGAAGGGGGTTGATTTCTCTCTTCAGGGTGCATGGATCCAAGACAAGTCTGATAGCTGTGAATGACAGTCACCAAGCTCTTCTTTGAACTAGAACACCTACGAAATTTGAGGAACTTCCAAGAGGCCAGTTCAACAACTGCATGTGGGAATACCCAGCTACAGCATGAACTCATAAGCAAGGACTCTCATTTTTATTTTATTTCAAATTCAAGCTTGACATAAGTGCAATCTCAGATTTCTGTTTTGTTTAACCCCATTCCTGTGAAGGGTGTGGACTCAGGCAGGTTAACTACCTGAAACTGTGCGAGCAAGTTAAGTATATTTTTCATTGGAAGTTGAAAAGTAATTATGGAGATCCATCACTGGAACTGCGCTAGAACTGATGGCATCAAAAAATCAGTTCAAATAATAGACTGTCAACTTCCCTGACTTTTGATAACATGTAGCCCTCTGGAAGAAAATCTGCACAGAGGAAGGTTGTCCTCAAAACCACAGATTGATGTGGGGCTGATCAAGTTCTTTGCTCCTCACTTTTTTGTTTGCTTTTAATATGTGAAGTAGCAAGAATGAATTAAATATAAAGCAATGACTTCACACAACAAGATGTACCAATTGCTTTCTAAAAATAATGCAAGCTAAGCACAACATATTATATGTAAATGAGCTTTTACAAAATATTAGGATCAAAGCTGTTAACAATTACGTTTCTGTGAATGATGACTGAACGTGTATTTTAGGAGAGAGCAATCTTCCTAAATTCCTCCTGGAATGAGGAATGAGTGCAGTAAATTATACAGTGGCTTACAAGGTAGCAAGAAACTGGGAGAATTCCAGTATTTCAAAAAATCAAGAAGGACCTCCAAGCATGGTACCAGCATCGGCAGGGTAGCTTAGAGGAACTGAAACTCTTCAAAGCTTTGAAGAACTTCTTCAAAACCTACTCCTGACTACATCTGGTGAGTTTTCAATGGGATCTTTTAAACTAATTGTATATCTCCGTTCAGGTCCTAAACTCTGAAGGGAGAGAGATCTCCTGACGCGCTGAAAGACTGTACTTAGAAGCTTAACATAAGCTCTGCCTCTCTAGCTTTCTTTAATAAACTTCCTCAGTTAAAACAAAATCAAATGCATCTGTCTCAGAGAATTTTAACCCATCCAAAACCAAAAGTTAGTGCAAAACCTGAAGGAAGGAAATTCAATAATAGACACAGCAATCTTAGATACAGTTGCTGAGAAAGGCTTGGAAAACTGTCTTTGGTCTGAAACCTTGAGAATCATAAAAGGAAGTTTGGTACTGAGTAGCAGGGAAAACTGTGCCTGGCATATCTTTTGTAGTAAAGAAAACAAAGGCCTATTTTTGATTCCGTACACTGAAAGGAGATCAGTGTCAGGACGCAAAGATTAAAATAGAAGACTAAGAACATTGGTCTAAAGCTGTATGCTCCATGCGTTTTCCGTATAAGATTTCTGCATTGGTGTTAATGTTTTGACACCAGATCACTTTTTACTACAGAGCAGTTGAACTGCTGTGACCTCCAGGTTTCCAGAAATCAACAGGAGTATTTTCCTGTGGCTTCACAACGGCAGTTTGCACATGTGAGCCTACGTTTCTCCAGCAACATCTGTGAAAAATCCCCATTTTAAAAAAGCCTTTTATTTTACCATCTCTTCCTGTATCTCTTTTCTGTTCCAGAAGACCACTCTAGGAGCATCATTTGCAGTAGAGCATACTGGAGACTGAAATAGGTAAAGTAGAAGTGGTTGATGTAACAGTTATTCTGTGAATCTCAAGAAAAAATATAGGATGTCCATGATCAACACTGGTTCATATTAATTCATTTTCAATCTTCCTTTCATATGTTGATGCAACCCATGAAACACGGACAGATCCTTCCCTCCTCTGGGCAGCATTACTTCTATTTCATGCTACACCTATTAAAAGCATGTCCCGTGACTGTCGAGAAACCTGTACCTTGATGAATGTGCTCATTCCTGAAAGCTGAGGACTACAAATGACAATTCAAAACTCTCTCCTCTTTGGTTTCTCTTATGTTACAGGCTCACCAGGAAAGCTCCCATGTATCTTATTACTTACCTAACATTTACTGGATCTGGATTTACGATGGGTGTTGCACAGACAGGCTTGTTCCCTTGAATCTGGCTTCTGAAACCTTCTCTTGCAGGCAAACAGTACACTCTCTGGATAACGACTCGTACCTGCACTTCTCTCCATCCCACGGCTCCTTGGCTTTCCACCATTTCAAGCAGAGAATCATTAACAGCGCTCAGTGCTACGGGATGCTCTTTGGAATCACAGTTTTTATGGATTTGTGGAGCACAAGCAACCTGGTGAAGGCAAACCCATTAACAGAAATGTTTAGTGGGATGTTGAAATTTTGTAGTGCTAGACAGTACAAACATGGAAAATCACTGCAAGAAGTGAAAAATCAGTTTCAAAATATGTACTGCATATTAACTAACTTACAAAAGACCAGTGGCCCGTATTTATTATGGATTTTTAATAAACACTCAAGAGAGTTCAGCACACAGCGCTCTCCTGTGTTTAAGTGGTGCTCTGGACTGAACTAATTAAATCCATGAGAGATCAGGGTGACAGTAGGAGGAAAACAGAACTGATACTGGTATTTAAATTCTTCCCCTTGAACTGAGTTTCATTTTTACTTCAATGTTCTGTTTCTTCCTTTTCTAATACAGGAGTAAAATCTGTCTTGAATGCTTACAGGCTTTCACATTAATGTGAAAATGAACAGGTGTCTAGTTTTGCAGGACAGGAATTTAGTCCTCAGATGTAGTAAACTCAAAGTAAAATGTTTCAAATAAAAATCAGATGACTAACAAAAATTATAAAACCTTTATCTAAAGATGTAAGCCTTAATCTATTCTTTAGCTACTTCCCAAACATATTTCATAAATAAAATCATCCAAACTTCCAAAATACATCTTATTAATAAAAATATGCAACATTTTACCTCAGTTTAAATGAGTAGTTTCATTAATTTTCATTTTAAAATAAATCTTTTTTTTTTGAAAAAAAAAAATCATACGGAAGTATAGCCTAACATTTTCTATATATAGGCAGCTTCCCAGCACGAGCCAAACTTCTATTTTCAAACAGAAACATTTTTTTTTTTTTTTAAGCTGGTTGCAATGAAATATTTTTAAAGAATTACAAACCTTACCAGCAGAGAAGCAAATTTACAATCTGTAAGAAAATGCTGGTGTGATGATAATGTTTGTCTATGAAGCACTTGCAACGAAACTTGACTACTGAGTTTTAAGTTAGATGGTTTTGTTAGGAAGTATTAGGGGAACAAAGAAATTGTTCTGGTTTCCACATACCATAGTAGAAGTTTTTTACCGGGAAGAGTTGTAGCAGGAAATTAGATTAGGATTTGCTTTATAGAACTTTTTAATTCCCAGGCCTATAAGTAGAATTATATTTGAGGCAAATACAAAATATTGACACTCAGAGATGTTCATTAAGCTCTTGGAGCCAAACTTCTCACATACTAAGATTGAGTTTTGGGTGGACAATAAAAGAAAAAACCTTTGAGTCTTACTGTCTGAAATTGCTATCACAAACTGTCAGAAAGCCAAATCCCTTGAAATACACCTCAGCTTGTACAACAGCTATAGACATGTAGAGTTAGTAGTTATTTGGTACAAACAAAATCGTAAGAGGAAAGAAAATAAATTGCAGAGAGGCTGGAAAGGAGGATGCTCTCACCAACTGATGTGTGAAATAAAGGACAGGACTGAAAAGGAAATGAATTAAGAAACATGAGTGGAAAACGGAATATTTATTAAAAATAATATCTTAGTAGCTATTATCTTAACAGGAAATTGATTTTATTTCAAATAATGCTTGGCTACTCAGCTATAAATAATAAAAGAAAAATCAATGAAAAACAAGCTATAATCACTGTTTAACACAGTAGTGAGACTTCAAAATAACCTCTCAGCAGTTCAGCATTTGGATGGGGCAGAAGCATCTGCTAAGAAAATATTATTAAAACAAACAGCACATGTTATTCAGCCCTGGATAAATGAAAGCTGAAACTGAACAGGTCAGTAATTTAGGATTTTTGTTTTTGTTAGTATTTCCAACCATCTGCTCACCAACTCTTACACAAAGCACTAAACTGTGAACCAAATGAACCTTACCTGGTTATCTGGAGATTCCTGGGGTTGCTCATTATCAATGTCATCTAGTTTGAATGTCTGTGCCAAAGATAAAATATTCTTTCTAATAAGTATCTTTGTAGGACCCTGTGTCTTCTTGCTTGTTTCTAAGTGTTCACTGAGTAGCACCTTTTGACTGAAATATGTATTCATGATAATAGGAACATCTGCATTCTTGAGAAGTAGTTTTTGCCTGGAAAAAAACACATAATCAGAATCAAATCCATTGCAAGTTAAGCTACAGATAAACAAACTGTGTTAAGATACGTGGAGTATTTCTCTCCCCTTTGTTCTGTAGTTATCAGGAAAACACAAAGTGTGTTATCCAAATTGCAAATAAAGCCACCTCATAGATACATTCAGCTGGGATCGGTCCTATCAGCCCAGGCACAGCTCCGTGCCCTGCTGCATCGAGTCACAGCGTACACCTGGAGCAGGCTGGGCTGACAAGCCCCACGAACCCCAACTGGCGTCTCTCAAACACTGCTTGGTATCTCAGCGGTGTCACTGCAGAAGCAAGAGCACCAAGGACACCTGTCTACGGTTTATTAGGTAAAGGAAGATGATTCCTTCTGTTTTGGAGGAGTTCAGAGAGCTGGCTCTGCTGAACCCAGCCGGGCCCCTTCAGAGCGGGATGTCCCTTTGCTCGGTGCTTCCCCTGGAGCAGAATCCATGCTCATGGCAGCCCGTGTGGAGCCTTTCCTTCCTGTTTCCCCTTTCTTTTCTAAAAGCAAACTCATGTTTTTCCTAAGAAGTGCTGCATATGATTTTTCCTCTCCCTTTACTTCCTGAATGTTTGTAGCTGTCACAAACTTGCTCTCCAGCTTTGGTTGCTAGCACCCATGTCAATTCACAAATAGCTTCACACATCGCAACTTCTTGCCTGGCAGATGAAGGTTAACGGTTGCAGAATTTCTAAGCACACAATCAGTTAATGCCTAAGCACATCTCAATGTTGTTGATACTGCTTCATATGCTGGTATCACAATCATATTTAGAAATACATCTCTTATACTCACAGGATACAAATCTTTTGAAGTCAGCTAACAAAAACAATCACTAATCTCATTTTCTAAAGACCATCAAAAGAGAACAAAATTCACTTAGTGAGTTTATTGCAGGCTGTGTTTTTCTACTATTAGATTTGTATCACTTGGGAGTAAAACAAGGCCTCCTGCCTTGGCAGCAAAGCCGAGCTGACCTGAGTGCAGAAGTTACCTCAGGTCTTCAGTCTCCAGACCACTGAACAGTTGGAATATGGAGTTGGAGCAAGCTCTCACATCCATGACATTAGTTGTCAAAATGCAGCCAGACTAATTAAAAGAAGAAAAACACACCCTCAAAAATACTTATTTCTCATCTCAGTCTGTACCAGATCTCAACCAAATGCAATATGGTCCGCTTTATAACAGATCCCTTTATTCTCTACAGAGATGATAGCTACATGGAAATTAATGCACACATATTTTCAATGGCATAGGAAGAGTAGCAACAAGTTATTAAATATAATCCCAATTTTTTAATAATGAAGTAAATAATGCAGTAAGAAGATGATCTCTGCCTTTAGGAAAAAAAACTACACTGTTTATTCCTTTTAAAGGAGGCAACTTAAAATACTTAAGAAGTATTAATCATATGTACAAGTTACAGAAAAGATTTATTGCTTCTATTTGTGAACACTTAGGGAAGTTATGATTTTAAATAGAAAATCCATGAAAAGTTCCAGCACAAAGCTGTACACTGAACTTCATCACAGTGCCTTACTATCATTTGGGAACTCTGAAGGCATAAGCAGGTAGCAGTTTGCCCTTCATAGCCATTCATTCAGAAGCAGGTAGCAGTTTGCCCTTCATAGCCATTCATTCAGTCCCTTGACTCCAGGTGAATTTGTTAACAAGCATCCCAGTTCAGAAGAGTATGCCAGTAGTTCACAAGGCTGCCAAACTGATACTGGCTGGTGATCTGCAGATATACACTAAGGAGTGTGCTCAGTCAGCACACCAAGGCATCTCTGACCTTAGGAGAACTTTATGTCCAAGCTGTCACTACTCCCTTTTTTCTTAAGGACAAAAATGTCTATAAAGTTTGCTACAGATCTCAAACCAGTTTTGCCTGTCTTTACAAGCAGATATGGAATGAAAATTTTAGCACCTACTTTCTGGAGACGTCTGTATTCAGACCCAAAGTAAACAGGAAATCTCTCTGAACACGAGTCTGTTACGTCACTAATGCCAAAAGAATGTTTGCTTGATCTAAATCATCTCATTCTCTAAAAAGTACTGACGCTAGCAGCAAATCATTCACAGGAACTCTGAGGTTTATGGTTTTATTTTTATTTTCCTGCTGCAGATATGTGATGAGACTTTATTTATTTGTTTGTTCTTAAAGCAGGCAGGTTTTTACTGATACTCAAATTACGTGTACCATGGTTTTGCTATGCCTATGCATTTGGTGCCTCGCTTACTTTTATAAATATTAAGAACTTTCTCTCTTTCGTTTTCATCATATCTACACATGTGTAATACCATGAATTAATGGCTAGTCAGCATTTCCATGAAGAAAAAAAGAGACTTAAATACACTTTCAGGAGAGGCTCTTCATTTCTTGCCTGTAATTTTAGTTCACTAAAACCGGTTTCCGCAATGGATCATTTATTTTAGACCTGCATACGTGCCCACTGACTCAGTAGTAACTCTTCAGCTAGGCCAGGGGAATGATCACTGCAGTCTACTTCAATTTTCCCTATTTTTCAATGGGCAGATTCCTCCCAGGAGGAAATGAAAGGGACCAGCAATAAATAGAAATGATAACCAATTGAAATAAAAGAAAGAAAAGAAGTTAATGCAAAAAAAACGTAATAAGGTCATTATTTTGTATACAGGTGTATGGCTAAATGGAAGTATTTCAACCTGGTGTAGTGGGAGGTGTCCCTGCCCATGGCAGGGTGGTTGGAACTAGATGGTCTTTAAGGTCTCTTCCAACCCAAACCTTTCTACGATTCTGTGATATTCTACCCCAAGAAAGGCAACTACAGGCGCGTCATTTTCTATGTGCCTAAGCCAACTGAACATATTCCAAGTCTTGGAAACAAAACAAAAATACATTTCTAAGAGAAGCTGTTCTATGAAAACCTGTGGTAAGACACAAGAAACCATGAATAAGGCAAAGATGCTTTAAAGATCATTACAACATACACCAATTTAAATACAGTGAAATGAACACTGCTTTATACTTTTCACTGTGGGGATAAATTTTATCAAAAATAACATAAGATGGAAAATACAGGAGGCAAGCATCCCATAATAAATACATAGGAATGCTTAGGTTGTGTGGAATGCCTGATGGAGTTCCCCTCCACTAAAGAAAGCAGCTTGATCTTAGAGATACGGATCTCAAGGTTTCTTGACCATGAAATGACTGAGACCCTAGCCACTGAAGATGGACATTACCAGCTTCAGCCCTTAGATACTGGGACATATGAATTAATTTAATGAAAACTCCTTCCTTTTCTAGGAATTCTTCCTAGTATTGCTCAGCTCAAACCAACTCTGTGAGATGGGAGTTTTGATTATCATCATTACAGAAAACTGCATTGCCACTGCATATTGCCCATGACCATCTCTTTAGCACAAAGGCAGCCATGTTAGAAACACACGCACACGTGTGCCCTAGTTCTCTCTGTTTGATTGGAAGATATGGACTAAGGCAAAGAAAGCCCATCCATCTGAAGCAGTTGGGGAAAAAAAATCACTTCCACAAAGCGCCACCATGGTCCTGAGCTGCACGTGTCGCCCCTGTGCCTGAGACACCACAGCCGATCCCCCAGCCTCCTGCACCTGTCCCAGCTGCAGATTCCCCACGGCCAGATGTAGCCCAGCTTCCACACCGGTGGATCCACATGTGCGGAGCAAACAAACTATCTGCTGTGCTGAAAGGGGGAACATCCCCCCAGAATACTGAGATTTAAAGATGGCTTTAAGAGTTTTCTTGCATACTCTGCAGGGCCCTCTTCACAGATAAAGTGTTAAATGGGCACTTCAAGCCTTCTGTGACCACTCTTTTCTTCTATCTGCTTCCCTATAAAAGCTTATTTTCAAAGAATGAGAAAGAGACATCATCTCATTAATCAAATTACACAGAAACAATGGAAAGAAAATGAAGTTCACTACAGGCTTAAAAAACATCTCTTGTCCTCTCTGATTTTTTCTTGCTCAGCACAGCATATTTAAATGTTGAATTGGTCATCCACTTCCTTAATAACTGCCTTTAGAGGAAAGGTCACTTGTAATGACCTGAAGTAGAGACTGTGAACTTTTTACACTACAGGGCATTTTTTTTCCTGGTATGCAGACAATCAACAATTGCCGTAACTGGTCACATGCTAGAGTAACATGAGGCAATAATGTTATTTTTTGTCTTGCAGCAGCAGCTTCTCTCTCCAAGGATGTAACTTGTTTTTTTTTTTTTTTTTTTTTTTTTTTTCCTCTTCCTCCCTCCTGTGATGAAATGGCTATCTGGCAGAGTGGGCGCAGGAGATCTGCCCACTGCTCCGTTCATCGTGGTCTACCGTGATTTCAGACACAAAGCACTGCAGCAACCTACGGCAAGAAAAAGTTTCAACGTGAGACAGGGTCTTAATCCCGTTGACAGAAAGTCAGAAGGCTTGCAGTGCGGTTTGCCCTGCGCAGCCCGCTGTGCTCGCTTTCCATCCACGCGCACAGGCGGCGAGAAGCTCTGAATCTATGGCAGCAGTTAACTAACTAACCACAAACTTCCGCTCGGTTGTGCTGACATCAAACAATGATGATGGTTCGTGAACTTGAAATGACTTTGGATCACTTTAAATTAGAGAACGCTTTTTTCTTTGCTCTCTCTGGGCATTTTATTGGGCTTTTTTTTCCCTTTCTTTTACAAAGTGCAAAATGCTTAATGCATTTTTTGAAGAGCACAGTGTATTAGCTGAAAACTCTCAACACTTCAATGACCTACAGCATGCACTGTAATTATGAAACGGACTAATGTCAAGTCTCAGAACAATGACCTCTGAGTAAATAAGACTGAACCTCCAACAAGCAGAAGAGCAGTCATATGTGTAGGGTAAGAGCACGTCAGAACCTCACGCTGGTACCCAGAAGCACAAGGAGTCTTCCCCTACGTGCATACCACACAGGGGCCACCCCTGATTTCCTAGGAATCATCTATTTTGTCCAATATGGAAGAAGTTGTTCATGCTACCTCTCACTTGGAGTTGAGTGTCGTTAGTTTGTATGTAACGTGTCCAAGAAATGGCTGAAGCCTCCAATAATAATAATTAAGAAAAAAAAGAAAAAAAAAAAAAAAGGCACAACTCCAGACTGATCTCTGTCCACCTACCATCTGAGGACAGTAGCTATCTCCCTATTAGGTAGTTCAAATCAAATTGCTGTTTGGAACTGGTCTGTATTCTGCCAAGCCTAGAGATCACCCAAACAGAGAATTAGCTAGTTAACAAAAACCTCAACATGACCAACATCCATGAGTCTCTATTCAAGAAGTATGAGTAATCTCACCACTCATGTGAGTCTCTATCAGCATCATTTATCATCACTTGAACAATCTGTACAAATACTATGTGAGCTCATACTTCCAAAAGCAGAATTCCTTCCCTTCTCTCAATCTCAAAAGCAGAGAACAAAAATCAGCTGGTATGTCTTTCTTTCAAATTATCTCACTCAAAACAACAGTTTCTGTGGGGCACAGTAACTTAAGATTGAGTGTACTATTTTCTCCATGAAAAAAAAAAAAAGGATTAACCATTGAGACCAATGTCCAGAGTCACTTATGTCAAATATACAATTCTCAACCTTGTCAGGTTTCCAAGGAAGTGCAGCTTCAGCACCTCAGAATAGCAGATCTGCAGAAGACATATCAAGAAAAAGCCATTCAATCTGTGTCTAAAAGGCCTACTTTTAGAACATGATCCATTTTATTTGTGAATTGATAGACATTAGTTTCCTTTTCTCATTGGAAACATATTTTATTGGAGGCCTCATTCCATGAATATAACACACAGAGAGAAGACTACATAGCTATTCCACGTATATATTTTGTTATTTACTACCATTTTACTACCAATTTACGACCATTTGTCAATCAACTTTGACTGAAAAGCAAAATCTAAGGAAATTAGTACAACAACGTAAGTAATGGGGGAAAAAAAATCTCTATTGAACCCTAAGTTCATTCTGCAAAGTATTGTATTTTGCAGCAAAATTATTTGTAAACCTAAGAAATCACTCCAGTGAGAAATTACAGTACACAAAGCCAAGATTTTTATCACTGTATCATTTTAATTTCTAAGCAATCCTATAAACTAACCACTGGCTTGCCATAGTACTACTGTCTTTTGAAATGTGACACCCTGCAACATGAAATAAGTTGTATGGAAATTTTCATATTTCAGAAGAGCTCTGCTATAAAAAGGTAGTGGTTAGCATTATGCGCTCTTACATCACGCAGCCAGTGCTTTCACCTCTGCAGGGAGGTGCACCCGGTGCCTCCTGAGGAGGATGTGCAGCTCTTGAGATGCAGGAAAGCACAGAGGGATATCAAAGCAAATCTCATAGAGCCCCAGGAAATTACTGTAATTAATCCAGACATTAGCAAGACTGGAAAGTAGGGAAGTTTCTTAAAGCTCTCCAGCCACTTGCTTTGGCTGTGAAGAAAGCACCTGAAATTTCTAGAAGTCTGGATAACAATTCATCAAGGCAAAAGTTAACCTTTGGCACCAACAAACAAAATTCCACTGAAACAACACGTGCACAAAAACAATCTCTTTAGTTCACTGGGCCAACACTTTTGAAAGAATTTGCTAAAAATTGATTCTAGTTGTGATGCTGGGACTTTTTAAATACCTTGTGCACGAGTCTGGCACAAACCAGTGTTCTACAGGTTTAAAGTTCTATTGGTTAAAAAACAAAACAAAACAATTGCATGCAATAAAGCATTAAACTAGAAAGTTGCCTTAAAAACAAAGAAACCCCAAACACTCCCACACACAGTATGAGGGTGTTACAAGTAACTAGGGAGATATAAATATCATGGTTATCTTTTCATAATCAAGATGTTATGAAAGAATTCCAATGTGTGTGTTTACACCATGTATCAACTTGTGTCTGACTAGCCACGAGCTCATTACTCAGAAGACTTTTTCTATCTGCTTCCAGTGCTAAACTGCACGTAGGGTGTGAGGTAGCTGAGGGACGACGGCTGAAGCCACCAGAAAGTTCAGGGATACGTCGCAGGGATTCTGAAACTCAAAGAACCAAACCAAAGCAAAAGAACAGAAGTGAGCAAAATGCAAAGTAATGTCATATTAAAACTTGTGGTGAATGTTAGAGATTGCAAAAAAGGCCTTGTTGCTGTCAGATCAGAGGTCCACCTACTTCAATCTCATTTACAGTAGCAAACAGCAGATGTTTGAGGAAGACCACAACAATAAAAGAAAGTCTGTAGTAAAAGTTTTCTAGAATACTCTTTTGTAATAACTTCTAAAAGCTCTCAGCTTAGGGACTTGCTGAGGGAGAAGCAGTATCCCCACCGTTAAAGAGTCCTCAGTATATTTTTTCTTCCATGAACTTGTGTCTGCTTTTTGACCACATGTACATTTCCAACATCCACAACATCCTGCATCATCCTCAGAGCTCTACAGTCGAATTTGCACGCATGTGAAGAAGCACTTCCTTTGCTTTGAATTTGTCCCCTAGTGGTTACACTGCTGCCCCCCACTTCTTGTTTTATAAGAGGTAGTGAGCAACCATCCTTCTTGATGCACTTCCTAATAGAGACCTTTATCACATCTCCCAGCCACTGTTTTTTCAAGGTGAAGATCCCTACCTGTCTTAGTCATTTCTCATAGGGAAGTTATTCCGTACCTCTGCTTGTCACTCTTTTCGGATATTTTTCTACTTCTTCTATGTATTTTTGAGGCGAGGAGAATTGAAAATGCAACCTAAAAATGCACCATGAATTTCTGCAGTGACATCATGATGTTTTTGACTCATTTCCAATAGGTCATACCAATCTATATGTGTTTTGTGATCACTAGATGAAAACTCAGCTGGCACATTAATGAAACTTTTAGAATCCTAAAAACTCATCCCTGAATAGTAACAATCAAAGTCCATCATTCCACATGCACTTTGTATTTACCTAAAATTTCCTGTAGGAGAGGTCAAATCCTTCCTCCAGCCCCAGTTCTGGGGCACTCTATAGCAGAATGAACATGCCCCCCCGTCCTAAGGATTGCGAGGACCACAGCTTGCCACTGAAGAGGAAGAAAACCTGCATTCCATTGTACAGAAGTTGTCAATTCTTTATTTCTCTCCTAGACACCAGGATACAATGGAGATCTGAGGCAACAGATTCCTCTAAAAGTGGTGCAAACGTAAGCAGTGTGGCTACCCTGCTGCCATCGCACAGCACCACCACCCCGAGGTACCCAGCGGAGCTGCTCCTCGGCCCAGAAGAGCTCTGCAAGAGCCACCCAGGCGGCTGAGGGCTGGGTGTTAGAGTGAAGAACTTGAGCTGAGTTTCTTTACTATTAAGTGATACAAAAAGTCAGGGTACTTGGTTGGTGGGTTCAAGTTCAGAGGATTATCGGAGAAACTTCAACAAATAAATCCCATTTAAAATATGCTATCCAACATTTGGTAGTGACTGTTAAGAAAATCGTCTTCTTCTTCCACAGAAGCTTGGAATTTGCTATTGGCATGGGTCTTTTGCAAGTCCGTGCTCACATACGTGCTCACAAAATCTTCACATGCACAGTAACAATAAATACTCACCCCTGAGCAAAGTCTGGCATTCAGAAAGACAGCTTAGCAGATGCACATGCTTGGTTTTGTTTTCTTTGTTATTCTCTTTTTATATGATTATTAAACCTGACACTAAAACAAAATAAAAAAACAACAAGCAAACAACCAACAACAATAACAATAACAATAAAAACGCATCAGACTTGTTCCTGTAGTTCTCTCCTACTCTGCGCATTTCCTGTTGTTTCTTGTCCAGGCTGTGGAGCAAAACCAAATTCTGGTCTGACCTGGAGATGTCATTTCTTATACAGATACATCCCATGCTACCAGCACATCAATACAGGGTGAAAGTAGGATTCTGGATTCTGTGGTAATGCAAACAGGAACACAAAAGGCAGCAAGACCTTGTTCAATGCCACAGGGCACAAGAGCACAGCAGAAGACCCCCGCAGAGCTAGGCAAACTCTGCTCGGGCAGTGAGGTGGGCAGCAGCCTGAAGGCCTTAGTGAACCATGACAGGCAAATGGATCGGGCTGCACTCCTGGCACAGAAAGCTGTTGCCCAGAGCTCGAGAGGTCCTTGGGCAGGTGTTAGCCCAAGTTTACCTGCACTGTGATACCTTTCAGCTTTATTGAGCTGTCCTTGGGTAGAAAAAAACAACTTTTTTTTTTTTCCACTGTACTCACTGATAACTGTGTTAAAAAAAAAAAAAAAAAAAAAAGGTAGAGGCTGTGTGGATAAGCTACTTACCACATAAAACTGTTTTCGGTGAAGTCAGAATAACAATGCTAAAACCAGAATCTTCTCTGTAGCAATCCACACACCACCATTGGTGAAAACACAGCAACACTAGTGGCAAAAGCAGGAACTTTTTAAAATTTATTTTTTAACAGAATCATCCCTGCGTAGGCACAGCCCTAGTGATACACTGTGCTCAAGGGAAGCAGGGAAGTTCAGCTGGCCACAGCAACATGGCTGTTTTGTGTCCTATAAACAAAATACTCTTCTTTTCAGGGTGGAAAATAGCCTGCAACTGCGTACATACTTTAAAGTTATCAGTCATGAATTACTTTCAGATTTTCATTTTGCTTCTATGTAATAGTACGTATATTCTCTCTTAAAACACAGTAGATGGAATCTATGGCATTGCTCTCTCACAGCTGAAACAAGGAAAAAAACATCTGAGAAACAGCATTTAAACTTCAATATCCTCAGTAACCTTGCCTTTATTTTGCTTTTTGGATTAAGACCACTGTTAATATTTCTGCACTACTTTAAAGACATAATTGTACAGAACAAGCAACAACACCTAATTCTATTATTGAAAACTTAGACTGGTGGTCTCCAGGCTGTTGCTTAATTTTTTATTTGTGTTACTTCACTGAACACTTGCAATGACAACTACCAGACCCCATCCAGAAGACTTTTCATATTGTATCACAGTACTTTTACATGACAGAAAGTCTTTCTTGGATTCATGCAAGAGGGTTGATGATTTGGCAGAGCAGACTCACTAATGCAATGACATGCATGAAACCTTGGGTTGCTTCTTTTGTGATCTCATTAGCCCCTAGAAGCTAAACAGCTTCAGCATGCTCTAGGTTTACTTTTCGGTTTCAAAGACCAAAGGTTTTATTTCTAAAAGTAAAACAGTCTTTTCTACTTCAGATAGAAGAAGAATTACAGAGGTACAGTGGAAAGATGAAAGCCTTTATTATTAAAAAAAAGAGCATACACAGCTATGCTTCTATGTTTCTTCACAATACTTCAACATCTACCAGCCACATCAGCCAAGCTTACCTACCACAATTATCCACATTGCTCAGCCATATGAGTATGGCAACTTGAGACCAATTTCAAGCGAAGTTGAAAGAAGGGGAGGGGGGGGGGGAGCAGAGAAATCATTTCAGAAATAAAAAATAAGAACAATTTTCACTGAATGAGATCTGTATTTTCCTAAAGAGTCTAAACAAAACGAATGGTAACCTGGTTCATTTCTTGAAACACTACCATAAAGGTAACAGAGATTCTACAAACCTGATACAAATCCACCCACTGAAACAGCAGGCCATCAGCAACTTTGCACTTGGGAAATATTCTGGTAGCAATGAGGCAGCACCTCATGCTCCCACATGAAGGACCGGTCAGTCCCCAGACAACCCACTCCAGCTAAGGGGCTCTGCGGGAGCAATGCAATGCCACGGCAGCAGAGCACTTTGGAGTCTGGGTATCTCTTACTTCAGCACAACCCTCGTGAAAAGAAGAGAAGCAAAGCCTTTCAAGGTGTGGAAGAACACCCGTGAAAGCATATACATTTTAGAGCAAACCAGTGAGAAAGACAGAAGGTATGCTATCATGGAAATGTCAGCCCTGGAAAAGAAAAACAAACAAACAAACAAAACAACAACAACAAAAAACAGAAGTTTAAAGTTAAAATGAAATTCTATGGGCACTAGGACAGAGAAATGTTTATACAATAGAGGGTGAAACAACTTCACCCCTACACATATATTTCCCAAGCAATCAACTGTAAACTAATCTGAGGCTTAAATATACCCTTCATTATCTAACAAATAATGGCAACCCCATTCTCAGGCCTGGAGTCTGCCTGCAAAGGTTCCGGAGAAGGGAATTTGCTGCTAGATTTTAAAACCTGAGAAACATGAACCTCTTGAGACTCGGCCCTAGGTAAACCAAAATTCTCTAAGAGTTCCCCCTTCTTGCTGAGGGCGGCCAGCTTCTCTCAGCGTCCTTAACTTAGGGGAACCCTGTTCTTCAGCTCCCTGCTCACCCTTCCTGCGCTGGTCTTCCTGGTGCTGCCACTGTGCAAGGGAGGAGAGAGCTCCGTGTTCTTTTTTAGGATTTGCATGCAATTAAAGCTGGACCCCAACAAAAATGACTCTCTTGCTCATCTCCATCACTAAACCAGACCTGGAAAAAGATGTATAGAAATGAAATAATACCAGCACGTTTGTGCTTAAAATTGTGTAAGTATAATTAGGATATCATGTTTTAAACACGTATTTATATACTTGTTTTGAAAGCAAACAAACTGTTTACCCGTGTTCTGGATTTTCTTCTTTACCAGTCCTAAAAAATAAAAATAAAATAAAAAGGAAATGCATACCTGAAACCAGTGTACAACTATCTAATATAAATACTGTTTGAAGAAGAGTCTTAGAGCTGATTTCCTGTATGTAAATACACTCAGCTGAAAAAATGTGCGGGGCATGATTCCCGGACTACAACACAGGAAAAAAAAAAAAAAAAAAAGAGCTCCCTGGCCTTGCTGACATCCGAGGGGAGGCACAAGGGACACATCATGAGGGAAGAGGCCTCTCTGCGACTGCAGCATGTGCGCACACATGCGCACAGAAGTGCTTGCACGTGCGTGTGTGCTCCCCTCGCTCCCCCCGCGCCAGTGGGGTGGGTGAGCGATCGCCACGTCCCCTCAAGGGAACAGCTCTTGGAAGATCTGATCCAACTGACTGCGTGCAACATTCTTTTAAAAAAAATATTATCTGTTTGCTTGCTTGAAGCGTCACAAAGATAATATTCACGTCTGTGACCCTGACTGTCTCTGGTCAAGAGGCAGAGAGATTGTGCAGACCGCGTTGCCTTCCAGCACCCCCGGGACGCCCGCCAGGGCACAGCGATGCAGTCCCAGGGGGAGGCCACAGCCCTGGGCCGCGGGGTAACGCTGCTAGCAGTCCTCGGGGCTCACTGCTGGGAAGCTGAAGGGCACCGTCGGGAGGCTTGACTTCCACAGCCTCCCATCTGTGGTACTGAAGTACACAACAAAATCACTGGTGTCCTAAATTCGGGGAGAGAAGGCAGGCGAGTATTTTCTTCTCTGACAGAACCCTACCCCCAGATCATTTGTCTTCCCATTTCTTATTTCTCGCTCTTGTCCTCTACATACCTACACCACCGCCCCCTTCAAGTATCTGCCAAAACATTTATATCTGGTTTTGACATTGTGGTTGCACGTACATGTGGGCTGAAAGACATTTAAAGAATCTTGTTTAAACATAGCTTCACCCTTCCGATATCGTTTGGGCACCCAGCTCTACAGAGCCAAGCCGCATGAGAGAATCCCATTTAAAAGCCAAGTTTGACTATGGGCACACTCATTTTAAAGTGAATATAACCAACTAGTCTTCCCATAAAAACCTGCCTAAGGGCATTAAAAAAAAAAAAAAAAAAAAGTTGCCAAGTACAGAAATACAACCTCTGGCCTTGGAAGTCCTTGAACTAAAGTTTGCCGAAGGCTGGCAGGTTAATCCAGGGAAGAATCGGTCTGTGTTTGCCCAGTTCCTTATTCTCCCCCCGACATGCACTCCTGCAGATAGGATGCCAAGATAGGCCCAGCTATTATCTCATCTGATAGGGCCCTTCTGCTCATCCGACCCGCCACGTTTGCCTCCATGCCAATAAAGGCACAGCCTAACAGAAAAGTAAATCATGAGAAGCCGTTAAGTGACATGTGCTTTTTTTTTTAATACGTCTCAAACTCATCCTGTCACGACAGCACTTAGAGCTCCTCACCTCACGCTGCCACAGACCACGACCACATGCGATCGCACAATGACTGTAACGAGCGTACGTCTGCTCAGGGGGTATGTGAGAGTACAAATCCATTGCTTGTCACAGAACACATCAAAGGCTTGAGATCCAAGCTTTGTTTCATCCTAAACTCCTTCTGGGACTAGCATTTTTATTTCCGTGTGCTCTATAAAGGTTAAAAAAAAAAGTTTTGAAAAAAATTCAAGACCCTAATAAAACCAAGAATTTCTGCTCGACAGAGAGCACAAACCAAAATATGTACACCCACAACAGCTTGCTGTAAACATAAACCCTTCTAACCCAAAGCCGCCGCCTCCTTTCATTTCAGAAGACAGGTGGCCTTCACAGGGTGCCCGCGGTGCCTGACCGCCTCCGGCTTGGGAAGCCTCTCCAGGCCATCTAGGTGGGTTCCCTTCCGTGTTGTCGAAGAGGGTACTTGGCTTAGAATATCAGACAGGCCTAATTTCCGGGTTTTATTTTTTTAATTTGGATATATATAAAACAAAACATATTTTAAAACGTGATAAATGCCATGTCCAGTATGAAATGTGTGGATGTGCAAGGTTAGTTTATTCCTATAGATAACGTAGCCTCATATAGAGACCATTTCAGTATTTCAGTAACACTGGAGCTGTACAGAGGTCCACACCAAGGATACAAGCAGCTGCAACATTTTGAGTAGGCAAAGACAGAAAAAAAAAAGGCTATCCTCCAACTCTTCCCTTCTGAGATGGGGTGGAAAACAGTGCTTCCAGCAAGAGGAGAGCACACAGCGATTCTTGGCTGACATGAAGGCTTTTGACACTGAGACCTGTCAGAAGGGTCCAGCTCCCAAAGGAAAGGAGGTGCCTGTGCTCTGTCCCGATACGCTGTGATACACGGGAAATGCAGGTCAGATACATCTGCAGGATGAGGGCTGCAGAGATGCCAGGCCACGATATCCTATGCTCAACACAAAACACATTCCAGAGGCCAATGCATTCTTCAAATTACTTTGGGAAAAAAATAATTGCAATTTAGATCAATGTAATTTACAATAAATAAATATACTTTACAATTATATTTTATTATAATTCACATATAACATAATAAATATAACTTACCATAAATTTACAATAAATAAACAAGTTCCTTTGCTCTGTCGCTTAACATCACCTGTTCATTCTGAAAATCCATTCAGTTAGCTTTACTTTCAGTGCTCCTTGCTGCCAGATTTAGGTTGCACACATGATTTGATAAGAGCAATTCTATCTACTGGCCTATATATATTTGTATTTGTTTTATGCCATGGAAACATGTCTATGCTTTTCACAGAAACTGGATGGAGAAATTGCAAATGGAAAAAGCAGTACCTGCGGATGCCCTCCTCCCAAACTGTAAACATAGCAAGAGACTGCTAATGTTTGTTTGAAAACACTTGCCCTAAGTGATAATGCTGATGGAAAAAAAAAAGGGAAGTAATTTTGCTTACTTTCTGCCTTCAGGTGGCTCATTAAAACACCTTCTACGAAAGAAGAGGATGTGAGTCTCTCCTGAGAACTTCATGTTTAGGCTAAGCATCTTTGAGGAAGGATCCTGGCAGCAAACGAGCGTAAACTCAAGTTCTTGTGTTAATTTTGAATTTAATTTGTCAGCAAAACCAAACTTCAGAAAGAAGGCAAATTTTGACAAATTGCAACTGCTATGAGCTCTGCTAAGAGCAGGATGTAACATGAATGTAATTCTTCAAGAGAACAAATTATAATAATTGCATCCAAACAAAAAATGCTTATGTTACAGGTTTATTTTATAGTTTGGCTAACTCTTCAGGCTGGGAGCTAAAGGAGAATTTGCCAGTGGGAATCTCAGACCTCACCTTCAGATCATAAAGTGATCTGCAGCACACCTACTACTTGTCAGCAGCACACTGTGCCAGTTGTGCTATTGCTATTTTTGGACTCCATTTATCCCTTTCTTTCCCTATAGCCATAATACCTTAAATCTGGACACATCTGTAAACAGAAGGAGGTAATATAAACAAAGCATCCGGCTTTCCAAACGCAACCTTTGAACCCTTGCTCACCCAAGTAATCTGAGCCAAAAAATAAAACGGTCTCTTACAAAAATACTAATTCACCTGTATATCTAAGATACAACACAGCTTGTGTATTAGGTATATGGTACGAATGGTTTGCTGCTCACTTCAGC
The DNA here is from genome assembly GCF_011077185.1 of Oxyura jamaicensis. Classification (NCBI taxonomy): domain Eukaryota; kingdom Metazoa; phylum Chordata; class Aves; order Anseriformes; family Anatidae; genus Oxyura; species Oxyura jamaicensis. The sequence continues at coordinate 115,075,938 of NC_048894.1, read as the reverse complement.
CACAGTATAGGCATAAAATTAAACCTTTGAGATATACTGCATCATTTAGATGGGCAGAGCGGCACGGTCTGAAGGGAACTGTAAATATTACATTAGGCACCACGATATCAGTAAATAGCCAAAGGCATTCCAAGCCTAAAACATTTATCAGATGCTTAGGACTGGTTCATAAAGTTAGCAAGATAAATCCCAGTCACCTAGACTCTCTTTACAGTTAATGAGCAGAAATAAACAACTCCAAAGGGAGGTTCTTTTGATGTCCTTAAGAGGAGATGACTTGCACTCCAGAAATGCCCGTTCCTTTCTCTCTGTTTCCTACAGAAGGGAACACGGCCCATACTTGCACAGCTAACCCTACGGGTGCCTTCAGCTGAGCCCTGATTGCCGTGGTGGTGAGGCAGGCACAGCACAGCACAGAGGCCATCAGTAAACCAGCAATGCCTTTGCTAGCGCAGGAAATACGAGTTCTGCAGAGTTTCTCACAGCATCAGCTGCCGTCAGCACAACAAGCTCCATCACCGCGTCACGTGAGGCTGGATGAGAACACTGTGAAGAGTTGTAACGAAACCGTACTTACTACAAACTGCTCCCTGCCTCCTGTAATCAAACGCACCCCTTGCCCAAGAGGTAGACCTGCCTGCGCCTCTACCTCCTGGACACTGGGAGGAGGGAGGTCTTCACACACACCTGTTTTTGGAGGTAGATACAGCTAACAGCAGAGACCCCCATTCCTATTTCTGCTCTCTTTTGCTTTTCCAGACATGAGTATCACCAGTTTACAGCCCCTACAGAAGAGCCAGAAGACCATTCCCGATAAAAATCCCTGTAATCCGCTCTGTGCAAAGCCGCTGCGGTTAGCACAAACCGCCTCAGATGATCAGCTCACACTCAGTTCTCAGATTTTACACTAGCACACATGAAGCACGCTCACCCACCCACCTCCAGTATCTGCTGACGGGGGGCAATCACCTCTAGCAAGAGGGCAGAGATGAGCTGGCACCTGCCAGCTGCAGCTCAGGCAAGTGATGTTGCACAAGACAGGAAGACCTGCAGCTGCAATCTCCCTTCTTTCCTGCTTTTTACCTCTCTAGGACATGCTTGATCCTATTGAGCCCACTCAATGCAGTGAAACAGAAGGACATACTCCTCCCACCTCCCAGTTTTCTGCTGGTTTAGCCATACGCATCACCTTCGTGTTGCACCAGCCTAGCACCCAAGCCTTGCAAGATGACACTGGGCTGCAAGCTTTTGCAACGGCTAATTTTTACCCTGGATCATCAGTTTTTATATCAATACTTTACATAAGTCACAGACACAAAAATTATGCTGGAAAGGGATAAATTTGGTTCAGGATGAGCAATTCATTTGTAGGCTTTTTTCACTTTCAGTCCACGTGAGAGTAGTGGCACTGCACACGCAACTTGCAGCATGCTTTCTGAACTCTTCACGCAGATGCATCTCCTACCGTGCTTCTGGGCTATGGTTTAACATCTTGTTTTTTTTTTTTTTATTTTTTATTTTTTTCTGCTCAATGCAGTCATTTCTTTGAGAGAACAGAGTGAATGAGGATAAACCAGAGAAATAAACAGGAGCCAAAATCCCTCACTGTCTACAACAGAAACACGTCACTAGCAACCACAAAGGATATTAAAATCAACAGATAAAGGTCAGATAAAGCACAAGATAAGCTAGTGCGTACATTAATATCTCAAAGATGCTATTACAAGGTTAATCGGTTATACTGGCAAGATTTAAATTTGAGTTATTTGGTGCCTAAGGAAAAAAAAATATCAAAATAAGTAACTTGTAATTTACACACAAAATGTAAATCAACCATGGAATTACAGCTTTACATAACAAAGTGAATACAATGCAATAAAACCAAAGTCTCAGAGGCATGGCTGTCCCTAGGGATTTTCATACTGGTATGGCTATACCCAGCACAAGGAAGGGTGCTTTGCCTTACTTTAGCCCCAGGTTCCACCACTGCTCTGCCAGTTTTAAAACCACGGGAAGTCAAACAGAGAGGCTGCATCAAAGTTTAACTGCTCCAACGCAAAAAAAATGAAACCCACATTTCTAACACAGATAAGCCCAACACTAGCTGATAGCAAATACAAGAGTACTTTTTTTTTTTTTTTAACACATTTTTGCCCTCATTTTGTTATCTAACACATGGTATTTTCTTGCCTGCTACCAAATATCATGAATTGGAGATTTCTTAGTTTATGCTTTCTTCTGACAAAAAAGAAGTTCAGGATTTGAAATACAACTATTTCCACAATTTCTCTTCAGTTCTGATCCTACTGTATTTGTAAGACCACTTTAAAGCCACCACAAAACAACAGATGCCTGTTTCACGTAGGGGGTTGTTAGGGTAATGGCTCCAGCTCCTCACTGACATTCAGCACAGTGGTGTCTGGTTCTGGAAATGAGGAGGGATTATTATTTAGGTTCACACCATTACAATAATTGGAAGTATTTGTTCACACAATTCCATCTTAGTTTTGAACCTGCAGCTTTTATAGAAGTAAACGTAGAGAAAGGGATGGAGACAAAGCAAAACGCGGTGCTTTCCCCATAGCCAGCTCATACTCTCGGAAGTGTTCATTCTTGAGCCCTCTCAGTTCAGAGAAAAGTCACAAAGATGGGTTTAAGTCTAAGTCTTAAGCCAGACACATCAAAGGGAAAATTACCATTAGTACAACATAAGTCATATTCTAGTAATTAAGGGCCCAGTATACAGCTTCAAGAGCATTTTAACTCCACCTTTATCAAACTGTTACCTCTGTTATGTATTATCAACATAGCAAAATACTTAATCGCCCCGACACTCTGCCAACTCACTCTTCCCTGTAGAAACAAAACACACAAATCTATCTAAAAGGCCAATTTTCAACAGAAGTCTACCGAGATTCCAAACTATAGCTGTAAGTTGCCAAATGTTAAGGGTAAAGTTTCACATCGCACTAACGGCACGTTTATGTGGCTTCCATGAGCCTGTATTAGTGTGCCTTGGAGTGTGCACATATGGGAACAGAAACACCAGTCCTTTCCTTCCCAGCCTTCAAGACAGACACATTACTCAGTTCATAGCTTCTTGCTTGTTTGCACACGTACGTGGGTGTATTGGCTTTTATCAGACAAAGAAAGTGCATAAGGAAACTGAGGTAAAGCTGAACTGAAATAGACTTTCACATTTGGGACTGAAAATACTTATTAGCTCCGTGCTTTCACTTAACTCACTGGCATACAAAATAAGGCAGCGCGGCTCAGGAACTGCGTTTCCAAATTGCTACCGTCTTGTACCACAGCCCTTCATTCTGCACCCATTTTAACAAAGGAGTGGGTAATTTTAACTCCAAGACCAAGGGGCTGTTTTAAGCTAGTCCTGCAGACTTGGAAAGGGAAATCACAGTTACTGTAGATTCAGAAGAGAAAAGAGAACATCAGTGACTTCTCAGCACCTCTACTAAATGGATTTGTCCAACCAATTGAATGTTTTTCTAAGCACATAGCTTCAGCCCTCAGAATAATGAGCTACTGTTGTAAAGCCTGGAAACTCAGCATGCTTAGCTCCATGACTAAGAGTGCAGGATGTCTCTTTTCCTGATTTTTTTTTTTAATAAAATTAAATTGTTACTGCGTCAACATCTAAAGATGCAAGTGGTAAGCATGTTGTAGTAACTGACTGAAAGCAATACCTAGTTCTTAAATAGTACCCTTCTCTTGAAGATCTTTGAGCATTGCACAAAAATTACAAGGCTCACACGGCAGTTTTAATAAATAGGTGTCTTGTAATTCCTGTTTCAGTTAAGGTATTTCTCCCCTCATCTCAGGCAATCAGAAGGGAAGGGAGAAGATGGTAACTTGTCTAAAGCGACCCAGTAGAGGAAGCTCTGGCTCACTCTACAAGACGTTAGCTGCACCAGTTAGAGGTGCTCCCACCCTCACACTGTGGTCTACCCCCACCTCTCATTTATCAGCTTCAGTCTGCGGGTTGTGCTGCAAAACCAGATCAAGGTCTCACCCAACTTGAAAAACAAAGTAAACTAAACCCCCCTGCCTTCAAAAAAATGAACATTTGATAGCTGGACCAGCCACCCTTGGCTGGTGTGGGTCAGGGCAGGGCTCCTGGTGGAAGCCAACTGTGCCATGTCCCAGGAACAGGCGGGACAGCCGGGGTGAAGGAGTACCATCGGCCTTGACCAGAGCTCCTAGTACCATCCCCTTACACTCTTTGCTGCCTTAAAAAAGCATGCAAATTAGTTTCAAAACCTAGATTCCAAGGGCAATGAGGTCTTCAACACCAACACTGTGACTTGCTGCTTCACAGTTGTGGTAGGCAGCCAGGAACTGCCCAAGGGTGTGAGAGCTGCTTCCAAAATCATTCTTTTAATATAACCTAGTTCCTGTTAAAACTGAAGCACCAAAATGGTCCAAATCCTAAGTTAACAAAAGTAAAAGAAAGAATTAAAACACTAAAACTACGATCTATATACTTTTCTCAAAGTGTTGTACCTCACCTCATTGCAGTTTAAGTCATTTATCATGTACCCAGAGTTGATCTTAGCTTTCTCACAGCGAGAATTTACACTCTCAACCCTTTAAGACAGAGCTCTTTATAATGAGGCCTTTTATTACACTTCGGGCAGTGCTCTGAACCTTTCAGAAACTGCCTTCAAGCGCCCCGTGGCAGACAGACAAGCTGTGCGCCTTTACGCTACGTGAAAAGTGAGTAATCACTGTACGAGCCCGACGGCCTCTTAACAGATCATGTTCAGGGTCTTCAGGGGAAGAAAAATAAAAAGACAACAGAAACCTTTGACACAGAATTGACGTCACTTCTGATAGCAGTGTTTTGACACCAGCCTAGCAGAGACATGTAAGCCTGGCCGTGCTGTTAGCTCTGATGATCGCCGTTTCTTGCAGGTAGTTGACTGCAAACCAGCCGGTTACGGATCTGTGAGGTACAACAAAAAGTCTCAATCACAACATGGAGCATTGACAGCCAAGCTGGAGACAGAAAGAAGAGAAATAACACACTTCAAACCACAAAAAGAATAAAGTAGGTGAAACTTGCCGCTGCCAGTGTGCTACAGAAGTGTAAGGGGACAGGGCTGCCTCGAGAAATGCTTCTCCACTCCTCTGCCACAGGAGGCAGGAAAAACAGCCGGCAAGATATCCAGAAATCAAGATGCTAATTCTCAAAGAGTAAAATATTATACCATTGAAACTGACAGCACTTGTACAAAATTGCTTCTGCTTGTTGCTGAGACGCTCCATGAAACCATTGCAGACTGGTGCACACAGGCAGAGCCCTGGAACTGCATCCACACAAGAGGACATGGGTGTTTTGCAGAGTTCCCTCTATCCCTTTGTTTTAACATTTTTTGTTTGTTTGTTTTTACTTTGATTTTTGAAGCAAATAAAAAACAAATGCAAGGAGGTCAACTGAACTTACAAGGCAGGAAGTTACTACGCCTTTTATTTTTTTTTTTTGTCTAAGCTTTTAGGCCAGTCATTTACCCAGAATTACCACCAGTACGTCTCTGCTAATGGTAGCGACAGAAGCATGGCCACTAGGGCTTTTAAGCATTAATTTCTAGAACAAAAGCCGAGTCCTGCCCTTATTATATGCTTTACCACTGCTAATGTAAGCAGCGCCGAACTTCCGCTTGATGGCAAATCCTAAGCTTTCCAAGTGGAGACAAAACCTCACAAAACCTCCTTTCATTATGGGAAGGCAGAATGGGCAGAAATCAGTGTGGACTGGCAAGATACATTATCTGGATCGCAGATAGATCAAAGTAGCTGAAGTTCTTCGTATCAACTAAAACCTGAGCTTTGCAGGAGATCTTTGGCACACACGTCTCTGAGTCAGCAAATTGCCTTCATTTGACTTTCAAAAAAGTGTTAGCGTTTATCTGCTGAGAAATCCTCCTTTTTATTTAACACAAGGAATTAAGAAGTAATTACATTTTATTTACACATTCATAAACTATGGGTTGCCTTTTTCTAAGGGCACTAGATCCTTTAATCCTTCCTTAATCTAATCAAACAAGTGGGCAACAAATAAAGCACAAAAGGATGTGGCAGCCCAACCAAGAAGTTGCAAGGAAACAATCCAAGACTCAGATTGCTCACCAGACGAGATGGAGGACAGGCAAAAAGATCAGCTCCAGTGGGAGCAGGGCAGTACAGGGAGCAAGACAAATACTGCTGGCTTATATTCAAAGTTACAGTGGGATAACTTACATTGCTGCAATATATTTCCACCACGTACAGATATGGCCATATATCCGAAGTTTATACTCAAGGTTTTAAACACATCCATTTATGATAACACAGTGCCTCAAGCTTTAGCATCAAGCTGTGAGAGGTCTAAAAAAATATGTAGACACTTGGACAAAAAACAGCCTTAACTTATATATTATTTTTTTAAAGGTCTGAAAGGACACAGTTATCATCAGAATTGATCTAGGAGTGTTTGGTGTCTTTTGGAGCCAAATGTTCAATAAATGCTGAAAAAAAAGTCCAAAATGTTTGTTGGGGGGAAAATATCACTTCCTCAGTAGTATGAGGAAAAAAAGACCAAGCTGAGACAACTCTTAACTTGCATCACATTGCAAATGTTTCACTTTTGGATAGTGACAGCTCATTACACAAACCTTTTCATCCGTTTACCAGAAGAACTTACTAAACATGGAGATGCTTCAAGCCTTGGAGAAAAGATACAAGGATGGGTTTTCCTCAAGCCACCTTCCAGGTGAATGAATTAACCACAGCATTGCATAGGTGAGAAGCGAAATACCACGCTCCTATTGCAGAGCTTTAGTGGGAGCAGGAAAGTTGGGTATGTGGCACTGTGTCACAAGAGGGATTTCTGTTCGGGAGAACCGGAGCCGTGTTTCCCACAGGTGTCAGCCAGGAGCATCAGGACTGGGCAAAGCCCCACCTTTCCCTGAGCAAGCACCCTAAACTCTGCTCATGTTGGCAGGTATTAGCCCTATATTACGGATTGCTTAACTTGCTGAGGAGTTCAGATTCTTTTTTCCCCTTTAGCAGAAAGTTTACTTGCCTAGACCAAACCCACAAAAGGAAAAAAAGAGCTCTGACAACAGCCATTTCTGAGCTTTTCTCCTGAAAACCAAGCTGTGTATTTCACATTTTATTTTTCCAGACAAAACTCCTGGAGACAGCAGACCACGCTGATGCACAACACTCTGTAAATCAGAAAGGTTTATCTTTACTTGGAATTGGGTCAACTACCAAGGTTTAAAGTATTTCTTCATCCAAGTGTCATCCAGTCACCAGCTTTGAACTTCTTAGTTCTAAACCAAGATGTGAAAAAGGGAGCTTCCACCACAGGAACAGTGAAAAATCCAGTGAGAGAAAACACTGTTAGGCATTTGCTTGGTTGGTAGCAGGCATGAGGAACCTTAATCAGACAACAGATAAGTATTCACTTTTAAAAATGTAAATGACAAATGAATATAAACACGGTGTCAGTGTTATAATCCTTGATCATGTAGGATTCCCAGAAATGTGGTGATGTTTTGCTTTAATGGTAACCATAAAACAAACAAAAATTCCAAGATTCTGCGATCAGCCTACACAGACTTCTTTTCCACTATATTTTACTATTTTGTGATTAAACCTTTCCCTCTAAGTCTCGATCTTTGCAATAAACTTTTATTTCTACTTAAACTCAGATACAGTTTCCCAAACACAAGATAAAAATTCAGCTTTCCAACAGCCAGAAACAAAATCTGTCTGTTGGAATATAACCCACTAAGTCACATATTTAGAAGTATATGACCACGAAGAGAAACAAGCAGTGATTACATTTCTTTATTCTTTGCTTAGCTGTTATGAAGTGGAGAAATTTATGTTTTCTTCACTGAAGTTTTAACACTTGGGCAGAAAACAAGCATATTTTTGTGTGCAAAAGGAACACTTTACTTCTAAATAAAGAAACAGTGGTGAAAATTATTTATGGTCTCTGTTTTACCTAGACTCCAGTAACTAGAGTGCTGAGTCATAAATTAAGCTGGTGCTCTGACCTTTAAAGAACAACTGAGATCATAATAAACACGTCTCAGATTTCCAGTTGAGCCCAAGCAGACAGAAGCCCCATGTCTCTTTGATATGTCTGAGGAGATGCAGTTTATTAAAGTACACATAAAATGATTAGCAAAGTTAAAAAAAACAAAAACAAAAACAAAAAAAAAAAACAGTGAAGAAAAGAACAGATACAATTGAATTTTCACTCTCCCCCCCTATATATTTGCATGGGTAATTTTCTGGGTTAGAGTAGAAACAACCAAAACCATGCAAAACAACGTAAGAGTAGATTAGACAGTACAATAGTTACTTGAAGCCATGCAAGACCTAGAATTTATTTTTTGTTAGGGAAAGTAGAGAGATTTCTTGCCCATAAGCAATAATTTTAGTGGTATGTGTCCCCTGAAGGTCTGCTTGAACATAAAAATATATGAGGGCAGAAAAGTTAGCAGCTATCTCACTTTACCTAACTTTTCCCATTGTGTGTCACACTGCTGGTTTTTGTTTTGTTTTGTTTTGAGCTGTCACCTCCATTTTCCCTCAGCCCAAATTAATCTAACCTCTTTCTCTGTAAGTCCTTCAGATCCATTAAGGACCTCCCAAGATCTGAGTGCATGACCAAGTGCTGTATCTACACGGAGGCTCGATATACTTGCAGAGGGACCTGAGTTCATGCATGCCTTTCCAGTCCTTACCTATCAACGTGGAGTTCTGTTTCTTTGCTTTTACCACTTCAGTTACCCAATACTGTTTCTCGCTATACGGACATACTTGTGTAAGTACACCCATTATTCCGGTGCAATTTATTCCTGAACAGGGCAGACTATAAGCTACAGTCTTCATCTGTGTAAAGCTGCTATACTACTAAACAACGTATTTTATAATAAAGTCATCTTTTTTCAGTTTGGATGATGCTACGTGACGCTAAGAGTCTGCTACTCCACCTGTGTCAGCAAGTCACAACAAGTTATGGTCAACTTTCATTTAGAAGGATATAAGGAAATCCAGAAAAGAAGATGAAGATGTTCTCTTGAATCCCTTTCCACATCCAGAAAAACTCTTCTCTGTAGACAGAACCAGGCAGCTAGATGATTCAGCTGAGCATATCTAACAGCTGGCTAACCCTCAGAAGAGGGCCCAGCCCTGCTCCCCTCTTGTCTGTGGGCAGCTTCAGTGCACTAACCCAGGAAAACACCGCTGAGCTGGCGGGTGGTAACTGCTGGGTGCTGGAGAGCCCTGGACAGCAGCAGGGGCTCCTTGCTCAGGAACAGCAGTGAAACAGCACCGTGAAAGAAGCCAGTTTGAAAGACAAAAAAAAAGTGTCCAAGCAGATGTCACAGCATAAGACAAACATCAGCATAAGACAAACATAGCTCACTTTAGGAGCTTTTCGTTGCCCCTTCCACCTAGCTAAATCATCAGCTGGACCATACGACTCCCAGGAACACAGATCTTCCTTCCAGACAAGAATGATAACAATTATCAAATACTCCAGACTTTAATAGGAACAACAAGAACAGCAACAAAACAATAAACATCAAACGCTGTCACAGCTCTGCGTCTTACTAAATACGAGACGTGCTATTTACGTTATGCAATTTGGTTATAAAGCACTTTCACTCTTGCTTGTAAATCAGAGACGTCCGTGTTAGATCTGTGCAGGCTGAAATGCCTCTCAATGGCTTTAGCACATTCAGCAAAAAGGCTTGCTGTCATATCACGTGTCGAACCATGCGCTGGCCCTGGCACAGTATGTAAATGAACTCACTCACCTCCTTGGGTTTTCCCCTTTCTTTTCCCTGATCCTTAATGAGGATATCGAGCTCACACGGAGCAGCAGCCGGGAGTTTGCTCGGTACTTTCAGTGTTGGAAAGAAGCCAAAATGCAGACACAATGACCGAATTCAGCTTTTTTAGGCAAACAAACCAGAATGGCATACATCCTCCTCCGGGAAAAATGCTTCCCACCAGAACTTTAACAGGAAACCTAATTCAAAACCGAGGGTGGGCTGTCCCCTCCTTCATTTTACATACCTGGCTATTAAAGCTGTTCTCCCACAAGATATGCCTTCCTGTTGGAAAAGCTCCAAAATTGCTTGTGACCTATTTATTTTATTCTTATGATGATTGCATGCGGTAATATTCTGAGTATTAAATGTGGTCTTAAATATTTGGCTTTTATATTAAAAAGTTTTGGTAAAAATCTGGTTAACAGTTAAATAGAAAATAAAAATGAGTGTAGCATTAGCCAGTAAAAAATGTATTTGTCCATGAAAGCCACTCAAAGTTCACTGTGTACTTACTTTCTGTTTTAAAATGTATCCCATTACACACAGACAGGATGCAATTAATTTGCATTTTCTATACGTTCACTTAATCACACACTTTCCTTAATTAGTCTCTCTTTAGCTGCTTTTAACATGGACAAATTACTTGGTTTGAGCTGACGTTCCCCTCTTTGCTCTCAATTACAAAGTGAGTTTCTCTGGCCAGTAAATACACCTGGATATGTTCTATATTCTCACACTGTATAAACAAATACATCCTAAGGATGAGTCTGCACATGATTCTAGAGAGAACCGGCACAAGATCCAGAGCTCATAAAAAAGCATCTTTATATCTCTCTCTCGATGTGGTGTTGCTGCTGTTGGAAGCTACAACAGCCTGTGACATAGCTCACCCAACCACCCTAAGAAAATACCTATTTTTTTAAGCATTTTTTTTTCTCAAAGCCAGTATGCCAGTTTTTCCCTAACATTAATTTCATTTACTAATAATCCAGTAAAACTGAGAAGCGCCGTTATTTTCATTTTTCATACACAGAATCGAGGCTCAGATAACTTGCTGAAGGTTAAATGGAAAGCCTGTGGCAAAGAAAAACAAGTGAAATTGGGAATGTAAACAGCCTTTTGAGCACATTTTCCCCTATTTTTCCTCATGTAGTAGTCTTTGACCATACTCCTTCCTTATATTACAAGGCACACAAGCATGTGTAGGGTGGAGAGGCAGCAGGGAAGGGGATGATATTTTGATCAGGTGCCTGGCGCACATCCCGCTGTACAACACGGCCTACCATGACACAGTCGTGGCATACGAGGTCAAGGCACATGATCCTCCTCTGTCCCCATCCAGGCTGCGAAGGTGACCCCAGAGGGCTCCAGCGGAGTTAAGGTTACACGCGTGGACCTCAAGTTAGCTTTGCCTAAAGAGAAAGCTCTGACCCTGTGCTGCCAGTTAGGTATCTGGGCTGGCTGACAACTCTTTTCTTGACCTCAGGATTGTGCTGGCAGCATCTGATAACATTTCTACATATGTGTTTCCAAGACCTTGGAAATGTCCATTTTTAGCATTACTATATTCAGAAATTTGAGGTTATTGCCCCAAATCTTTGTTCCAGGCCTCAAACTCTTCCTTACCAGTTCAGAGGTTACAGAAAACACATTATCGATTCAGAGAGTGATTATTTCCATGTGGGTTAAAAACAAAACCAGAAAAAAAAGTGAATACATTTAAGACAAAAGTGTCAGTTTTCCTCACAGAAATCAGCAGTCCCTGCTTTGAAAACAATAAATTCGTGTTTTAGCACTTTTCCTCAAAACAGGAGGAAGGAAAAATGAGACTGAGGACAGGAAGAGAAATAACCAACATAATGTTTGCTGCTGTTTACATTCTGAAACAAAGGGAGATTAAAAAAAAAAAAAAAGATATAAAATATGGCTAAGGATATAGGAAGTGATTTGTTACATAGCAGAATTTCTGGAGCCACATCCCAGCTATTAGAGACTTGGATACAAGGCCAGATCATTTTAAACGAGGTTATTAGTGTTTCACTGTTAGGGATACAGGGGAAGCTAAGAAGGAAGAAAAACTAAAATATTGTTTATTTTGATGATACTACATTTTGAACAGTCCGAGGGAAGGCTGTCAAGAGAAAAACTGTATATCCTAACAGCAACTGACTCAACGAGCATTCCTTATAGACGAGCAGATTCTGATCACATTGTTTATGTGAGGCAAAAACTTTTGTTGCTCGTATTGCCCCAGTTTAAAGTCGCTTCTCTGAAAACAAATATGACACAATGAAAAACTGCTAAAAGATTCACTGAGCTATGGAATGTCCTTCCTGCTCACCCTGGCTCACTTTTCGCTTCGAAACGTAAGAGGAATGTCACGCATTTCTAAACTATGTCTGGGAGCAAAGCCTCAAGTATCACAAGCAAAAACACTGAGGCTCTTCACTGTACCAATAAAAATGCTACGTGACTTGTATTTGAGCGCAAGCTCAGATGTTTCTAAATACAGACAGTATCCATCACACGAAGGAAGAACATTAATTGCTATATTTGACGTCTTCCGTGGGCACTGCACCCCTCCTGAGCAGAGCAACTCTCTGGCACAGTAGTAGTTGCCAAGGCTTTCCATATCTCTGACTTCAGTGCAATATGTATTCTCTACAGAAAGAGGAAAACAGGAAAAGGAAAAATCTGTAAGGCAATCACCCATTCTGCATGGTACATCAATTGTTATCTCAGCCCAGCTTTTATTACCTAAGCTTACTGCAACGCTGTCTCCAGGCAATTGCACATTCACATACATATTGACAGCTCGGTTTTTCGTTTGCCGAAAATAAATGCTTGTAACAACTTGTTACTTGCACTTCTGCCACTCGGAAGAGTAAGCTCTGACAGCGTGCTATGAGATGCCCAAACCCGGCGGGGTCTGACGCCCCGTTGCCCTGTCCCACACACACTTCTTGGCCCAAAACTGGCCCTGCACAGGAGCAAGGTGAAGCCCCTAGCAGCCTGCCTGCTTCTGCTGGGAGGAAACCTCGGCAGCGAAGCTAGCTGCTGGGGAGATCAAGAGGCTGTGATTACTGTGGTGTGCGTGCTTTACCCTATCTAGATGATACCTCTGTCCTATCACTTCACCAAAATTAAGGCTGAAAGAACCAGAAATTCCTGATTTGCACTGAGGAAGAAAAGGACCACCATCTCACTTTCCACAGGTAACAAACACAAGTCCCTCCTAGGTGTCCATATTGCAGTAGGCTTTGAACTTGCTCCTTTTTAAAGTTAATAGTATTTAGGACTGGTTTCCCCACTTATCATTCCAAGTATCTGTTTGCATATGGTACAGCACAAATTGTCAGCAATTCCTAGGATAGCCGTGGGAATGAAAACTTACCTCTTTCAAGTTAATACACACCAGATACAGTGGAACAATGTCAGCATTTCAGCGTGGTCTTAGGTGCTCCAGAAGGAAAAAGGATAAAATAGGATAACGTCGTGAACTTTATCAGCTGCAGTGATGACTACACAGTTACCATCATCAGACTCAGCAACTCCCAGGTATGAGAAAACTGAACATCCACTTTTTTAATTCTAAGTGTCAGAAGAGCAGCTTAGTGTCTGGGTTATCTGTTTATGACTGTGCATCTGTGTATATGTATGACAATAGGAATCCTCAGAACAAGCCAAACTGAAGAAGATGGATTGGTCTGATGTCTGGTCACCCACGGGTGTGTCCACACCAGTCCTTCTGTCCACATCAGTGCTGTGCTCTTGAAGTGAGTCTCTCAATCTTCCCCATGTTTTGGTTTGGATTGTGGATTCTGAGCTCACAAGCTGGATTCCTTTTGGATGAAACTAAACCTGAAGTTGTGTTCCAGCTGCTAAAAGGCATTTGGTCCACCAGGACCAGTCTACAGCCAGGCTGGAGTAAAACCCCATAACATGTATAGCAGGACCAAATCTCCCACACCAATTCTGCTCCACAAAGCCTCTCCTACAGCATCATACACCTGCCAGTACAGGCAGATGTGTGTCAGAACTGGCAAGTTTTGTCTTATATACACATGACTGCATCTGCTTCCTTTGATAGCTTCGTTAGTTCAGGAGAACATAAGACTGTGGAAGGCCAGGAACACAGCAAGACAGGCAAACTTTCCCAGCTGTACATCAGCACAGACATTTTGAAATGGGCTCTGGAATCAGCAGCACAGGAGAGGGATCAGCAAGCTATCATGTTCAGGTTTCCAGCAGTGCTAGGCAGATGGATGATCAGACTTTGGCATGCACTGAAGCTACATACTCCACAAGGCTCTACATGTGAACGTGCCAACAATGAAGCCCTTTACCAGGCCTACAACCAGCCATGCAGGCACAGATCTTGACAAATGCAGATGTACTCATTTTTTAGCCTACTGCTCACTGAGGCCCTGATATATGTATGGGAATGCCAAAGGAGACCAATATCACATTTGACTCATTGCTACCTTGGAAGAGGCAAACCTTGATGTAGTTTAAGCTTCAAATGATGGTTTGTGATCCAGCTGCTATCTCTAATTACACCACAGAATCATGATGGTAATGAAAAGAAAACAGCACAGGAAAAAGACTAAAATGCAGAGAGAAGACTTAAAAACAGGAGAATTGACAAGACAATTTGAAATGGGGCCTTCAGAGCTGGACACGCTCACAAAATAATGGTAAGCTATTTGTTCCTGAACTGTCTGTTCCATCTTTTTTCCTCGATCTCTTTGAAACTATTCATATATTCACTGTGTTTGCTCCTTAACATTTCTCACAAAGGCTTCTGCTATTGTTTATTAAAACAATTGGACTGGCTTAATTACACTGCTTAGGATACACAAATTCTGACTATTCATCTTTAAAGCGTCTTATTTTTTACCACCATAATCTTGTCTTTATATAGAAATAAATGTGCAATCCTCTGCCTCACCCTTTTGCCCTACCCAAGAAAGAACAAAGAAATATGCAGTGCAGTTCTTGAGCCGAGTTGTTCTGAACACCAACAGAAGCTACTACGGAGAAACAGGGCATTATCATTAATTGTCTCTTCCTATTGCATACGTGATGATGATGGTAACTACTCGACATGTACCCACAACATGGGTTGCTTGTTCTTTTTGGTTACTCACTATAATCACAAAGGAATAGCGTGTCAAGATGACCCTAAGTGAAGGTATGAGGAGGGTGTAAGAAATTCCTCAAGATCAACAGCAAATGGGATCTGTTTAAGACAGTGGCACAGTAACAGAAAATAACACGACAATTGAAGCATCGACACAAATCACTGAGATTTTGCACAGCTACCAAGACCGCAGTGCAACTAGCAGAAAAAAACATACCAAGCAGTAGAGAGATCAGAAAGCTACACAAGAACAGGCAGCAAGAGAAGACCAACGTATCTCAGAAGTCACAAGCGTTTGCTGCCACAAGCACAACACTCTTTGCAGGGCATGTCTGCAGTAAAGACAGGAACCAGCCTGTGAAGTATGATATTACTAGAAAGAACTCCTGGATTCTACTGGGGCAGATTCAATTACAAAAAGCTGACCGTAAAACGAGTAGATGTTCTTACTAAATTGATACGCGTCGTACCAACGCTTTTCCTGGAAAGCTGGACGACATTCGTGTATTCTTATTTATTTATTTATTTTCAAGAAGTTTGGGGACACTATCTTTGCGAAAAGGAATGTTCTGTGCCTCGTCCAAACCAGAAAAGGGCCAAGCAGCAGCATATTGTAGAAGGGGTTATCTGGAGTCAGGCAATCCAGTTGAGGCATGTCCACCCAGGTCAGATGACACATCAATCTAAAGGGGACACGAGCAAGGCTGTTAGTTCATGGCTCTCGGCCTGAATTTTACTGACAGGTGGCTAGAAATAATGTAAGACCTATATTATTTTTCCAAGTATAGTGGCAAGTGCCAGGACACAACCGAAGAAAAGATGCTTATGCAACTCCTAAAAGGGATTATGCAGCTGCTATAAAATCTTCGAGGGAACTGGCAGATATGGTTAGAACAGCCTTCTCTTGGAGATGGGTAGCTGGCAAGGTTAGAGTCATTAGTGAAAGTGGATATGATTGAGAAATTTTGTGATATGTGTGCAGCCTACAATGATTTCTGTCCACAAAAATCAGCAGTGGTTCACATACAAGAACTGTATTTCCATTAAAATGAATAAGACTGGGACTTCACACAGTGGTGAGCTAACAAACGAGCTCACTGCATGTCATGGGAAAGGGCTAAGGTTCCACACAATCGAGACCAACATCACTGCTGGCTCCTCTAATGCTGCCCTGCCTTCCTGGGCCCTCCTGATGCATCCATGACTCGTCTCCTCTTCATCTAGCCACACCAGCATTCCTGGACCCTCCAACAGAATGGTTTTAGATGTGTAACCCAGCGGAGAAATATCCTTTCTCTTTGTTGTTGTCGGATGAGAATCCTGCTGGACGGGTACCATCACTCGGTCCCAGGCCAAAAACCGAAGAGGGCAGCTGAACATTATTCACCTACAAGAGGGATTCCCCAGGGAAACTGCACGTCACTTATTCTCAAGCCAGCTGCTGCAGGGTTGCTATAAAAGGTCCGGAGGTTTCTTTTTGTTTTGATTTTTTTTTTTTTTTTGGTACGTGCAAAATCTGGTTTATACTACAGGTTCAAAAATTATTTGTGTTGTGGTTAGAAGTCTGCAGATGATTCACGGTTACATAATTCACTAATAAAATGTAAAAAAAGGGCTCTGAGCTATTATTTACGCAGATGGACAGAGCTGTGAATGACGAATAGCTGACATCAAATTTTAAACATTAGAAGCAAGTGTCAGAGTTCTCTTACAAACTTGTGTCCCATTTATGACACGCTGTGGGACAGCGCCTACAGAGATCAGCCTAAAATACTCGGTGCTTGTTCAACGCTCAAACAATGAGCGCGCACGAAAACACGTTAGAAAAACAAAAGTACTGGATGTAAACAAAGAGACAGAACTTCGTCCCTACAATTTAATGACAAATTAAATTTTGAGCAGGTATAACTCGAAATGACTCCTCCTTCTCTCTAGTTCCTGGCCAACACCAGCAGAAAACAGTATACAGTGTTTTCTGTTCAGAAAGAAGGAAAACGCTTGGGAAAATACTTGTGAAGTGACTGCTGAAAGCCCGAGGACAGAACCAAAGTACCAAGCTTTCATGGTGATCCTGTAATAGAGGCGATCAAATACCTGCTAGGTTTCAATTTCAACAATTGGAGCCACCTTAGCAAGTGAGAAATACATGCAAGTGGGTGCCAATGAGTTTCCGCCCCTAATACTGCGTTATCTCCTACTCTGAAGGATATTTTGAACCACGGTGGTGGTAAAAGGCTTCTTGCATGAGCTCCGCAAGGCTCCTTTACAACAACCCATTTACTGGGGAAACAGAGAAGCGTCTGTATTTTAGCAAAACAACCTGTTTTCCAAATTCTAAAAATAGGAAAGAAAAAAAAAATCAAAGTGTCTGTCGTTTTGAAACCACGAGCAAGCATTTCACCCTAAGCAACGCAGCCTCTCCCCCCCTCCCCCGGCTAAAAATAAAACAGTAAGTTACAGCAACATTTTTTGCTGGCTTCAGCCAAGAGCTCGCAGCCCTCCCCTCAGCCCAGGCTCAGCTGGAGCCCTCGCCTGCATACTGTGAGTCAGCACTTCTCAACATTGCTGGAAATTCCTCAGCAAAGCACCCGCCCTGTAGCAGGAAGCGGCCTCTCCATGTCAGCCCGTACCAGGAAACGCGCAGGCGTTCGCGGGCCTCACCTGAGCTCCGGGCACGGCCTGCCAAAATTTGCGCTGAGGCCGCCAAACGCTCCCCTTCCTCCCAGCTTCCCGCACCGCTCCCCAGGGAACGTATTCCCCGCACAATCAGCTCAGCTAATTAGAAGGTAAATTAAGCTTCCCAGCGATGATGGATGAGGAGGGACCAGACGAAAAAGCCACACTGGACAAGAAGGCTGACGGGGCTCCATGGTGGCACTGCAGACATAACGGGCGCTGCTAGCCAGAACCCAGCCAGGACAGGGGCAGCCCTGCTAAATCCACCACGGGGCAGGGTCTGTTCATGCCTGTGGAAATCTGAATTCTTCAAAAAAATAATAATCCCCTTCTCATGACTATGAAGCTGCTGTGGACTCAGGGCATTGCCATGTCTGCAAGCAGGAAGGAGATGGCACCTCAGCTGCCTCCCCCCAGCAGTCCTCGCTCTACACAGAAAACTTGGAACCCCACGTAAAATGGAGCTTTGTGCTTTCTGGGATACAGCCAAATCCGCTTGTACAGGGTACATCATCATCAGTACCAGCAGCTCTCAGTGTCTCTCTCAGCAATGCCTACGAGCAGCAAGGTGGAGGCACTGCTCTCGACAGCTGAATGTACCTTGTGCTCAGGTCTCTCCTTAGCTACGAAGCGGTTATTTCACAACTACCACCTGTGATGAGTTCAGTTCCTACATTACCCATGTCAGAACGAGGATCTGCTACTGTTTTGCTTTAAACACACACTTTGACAGGGACATTAAGGAGAGAGTTAAGGGAATAGGAAGTACTTTGCGAACAAGAGTAATTACACGTTCTGACCTCTCCAGCTCATCATATGTATTATCCAACAACCACAAATCAAGAAGCACACTGAAGTTAATGCTGTAATGAATGTTAATTTTCAGCACAAAACATATGGTAAGACTAAGAAAAGAACAAGACAAACAGTGACCATTTCCCTGCTTGTTTCTTGCTTTATTATCTGTTCGGCTTCCTCTCCCAGAAGAGCCGTGCCTTTTTCTGCTTTTAAACATTTGTAGAAAGGAAGCTGCCTAAAGTCGGGTACAAAAATCTGTTTTTCTCAACTGTTTTTAAATACAGAGCAAAGAGATTAAAGCAAGGCAGATAGCCAAATACCTCAGCCATCACAGTCATTAATAGACGCGTTTAACATTTGTGCAGCTTTCGAATGCAGAACATCTGGTTCTAATTTCCAAGCTGGCTTTTAATAAAAGTGCCTCCCCCACAATACTTTTATTATAAAGTGTTCTTTTCCTCCTCGCGTTCTCTCTCTCTCTCCCCCCCCTCCTTTTTTTTTTTTTTCTTTTTTGGAAGCGGCTGTTCCTTCCTTCTTGCTGGAAGCCACCTGACCACTGCCAGGAAGAGGAATGCAAAACATTCCCAGGAGCAGCGCCTGACGTCAGGGCAGCGCTCCCCGCCTCGCCACCAGCACAGCCTGGAAAGTCCAGGCCCCGCGGCCGCTGGGACCTGGGAGCAGCTGCTGCCTGCTCTCCCTCTCTCCCTCCCTCCGTCGCACGAAAACCTCCTCACCGCTCAAGGCAGGCGGCAGAGCGAGCCGCTCGGGAAGGGAGGGCAGGCACGAAGCCTTCGGACCTTCGAACTGGCCTTTTTTTTTTTTTTGCTTTTTTCTTCCCCTCCCTTTTTCTCCACCCATTTCAGCACGGCAGCATGCTTGAGGTTTTTGGGGGGTTGGCTGCTTTTAGGAGACTGCGTATCGTTTCTGGTGTTTACTGCTTTCCCCACAAGAGACAGAGCTTACACAAACCTAGCAAGGGGCGCGGGTGACTCAGCCAGAAGCCCTTACGTGGGCTCAAGCCGTGCTGCGGCCACTCCATGCATCCCTTCTGCCTGCCCTAAATAGGAGTGTCTGCTTCAGACACACTGCCCATCCCTGGTGGGCTTAAATCGGCTTAGACGCCAGCTTTTACGATGCTTTCCTTGCACTTCGCCTTCCTTCAAGGCACTCTGCAGAAGCATGCCAAGGGAACCAGTCACGCGTTGTCGCTGGGCTGTTTTTTTTTTTTTTTCCCTGCTGTTAAGAAATTACAGAGATCATGAGATGATAGCAATACCTTCATAGGTGGTGAACTGCTCTCCTCGTAAAACGTGATTTTGGAATTCAATCAAATTTTTTTTCTACCTTCATACCACGTCCTCCTTCTAATGCACAACCAGAAAATAGATGAGGTGGAATTTCAGCTCTGCATTTCCTTAAGTTCCATGCACATTATATCCAAAGTAGTATCTATCAGAACAACAAATGACATTATTTTATGCTACTCTTAAAATGTTAGCTAAAATTATAGATGAGAGATTCTCCATTAAATTTCTGCCAGGAAGTTAACTCCTTTCAATACATTTAGTCCAGTTAGTCTACTATTTCTGGGACAATTTATTTAAATTCCATACAATGTCCTGCCTGGAAAAAAAAATCTTTGTGTATTTTAATAAATTACTGTAACAAAAAGAACAAGGAGTAAAAGAAACAATAGCTGGCTCCTAATCTAGGAAGCCAAAAGAGAGTTCCCTAATTCCACCACTCCAATTGAGTGGGAAGGTAGGTGAGGGAATACGAAAAAAATATGAGAAAAAAATAATTTCCAGAGGATGCGATGAGGGGATTCTTCAAGAAATACTTTTCTATTTCATACATTTCTAATTGTACAACAAAAAGTTTACAATATATCATTTCATCACTCCAAAAATAACAAAACCCTAACACGTGGATTTTAGTTAAATCATTTTTGCAGGAAATACAAAAGGAGCCCAAAAGAAGCCAAAACTCATCCTGAACAGGTAGGAAGTGTGACTGGCGGTATTAAAGTGTTCACAGACACTTCTTGTGTAAATATTTGGGATAAAGTGATATAAATTACCCAATGATGACTGACCACAATGAAAAAATAAAGTTCTGGAAACACTAAGCAAGACAGCTGCATCGTTTTCAACATTAATCATAATTACTAAGCTATGTGCTGTTAGGGTTATTCTATCTGATTAGCCACTGTGCTATGCATCAAGATTCAGATGTCCCGAAAACCTGCAGGTGGTCTGTCAGTCCCAGCTCCCCACCTTCTCACTCCATTTGTGGCAATTTAAGAAATACATAACGTTGTTTTTGTTGTTGTTGTCTGGAGAAGGGCAACGAAGCTGGTGAGGGGTCTGGAGAACAAGTCTTACGAGGAGCGGCTGAGGAAGCTGGGGCTGTTTAGCCTGGAGAAGAGGAGGCTCAGGGTGATCTTCTCGCACTCTACAGGTACCTGAAAGGAGGCTGTAGCCTGTAGCAAGGTGGCAGTTGGTCTATTCTCCCATGTGCCTGGTGACAGGACGAGGGGGAATGGGCTAAAGTTGCGCCAGGGAAGGTTTAGGTTGGATATTAGGAAGAATTTCTTTACTGAAAGGGTTGTTAGACATTGGAATGGGCTGCCCAGGGAAGTGGTTGAGTCACCATCCCTGGAGGTCTTTAAAAGACGTTTAGATGTAGAGCTTAGGGATATGGTTTAGTGGAGGACTTGTTAGTGTTAGGTCAGAGGTTGGACTCGGTGATCTTGGAGGTCTCTTCCAACCTAAACAAGTCTGTGATTCTGTCTTCTCCAAATGTAAGGTCTTGATACTAAAAGGTCAAATAAATGTCTACCCACTGACCAACCTCAAGCTATCTATGACTTTTTTTTAAGGAAACCTGCTCTCTGAAGAACTGCAAAGGAGGTAAACACATTGCTTTCCTGGTAAGAAACCCACAAGTGTTGGTTACAACAGCTGGCCACATCTGAGCAGCTAGAAAACCCAAAACCACTTTTTCCCTCCTGTTCTCCAGAGGTCACAAATATTCAAGTGGTGTATCATGTGAAATAATTGGTATTGTTGGAAAATACGACAACAGGAAGACTCGCTCATTTAAATGTATAAAACTTAAAACAGACCTGGAAAAACACTAGTCAGCTTTATGCAGCCAATTGCATCCAGTAGCTACTGAAAAAAAGCAGCCAACGTGTGCTGCTACACATAAACACATAAAAATATAACTCAAGTTCACTGATGGCAACAGACAGCCATCGGTATACATAACTAGTAGGATTTTTTTTTTAATGTTTTGCAACAAGATGAGAGAAAACGCAAGTGCAAGAAGTTTCTATTACTGAAAAAAAAAAAACTGAAGCAGGAGGAAATACAAGGAAAATACTCTACTAGCCAAATAAAATAAAAAGTAGTGGAAATTATTTAGGGATCAGTAGAACAGGTTGATTTTCAGAGCTAAAAGGCAAAGAAAGTTAAATATGTCCTCAATACCTTCTAAAATTGAGCACAAACTAAGGTGGCTTGCAACCACTGAGGAATACTATAGATTTCTTGGTTCCAGACATTTTTTCTTCTCTGTTCTCTTATTTATTTTATAGTCTATGCAGAGAAACTTTTTTTTTTTTAATCCATATAACAGGGATTTAAAAATTCTCTCCCTTTTTTATTTTCCAGAAGCGATTTTTTAAAAATAAACTTCACCTTATCAAAATGTAAATATATGCAAATCATTAATAGAACACTTCTGAAAAGCAGACTTAAGATTTTCTGAAAAACGAACATTTTAAAATGTTCAAACATTTAATCTATAGTATTAAAGTGTGGATGAGAATTAGGTATGTACAAGGTATACAAGAGGATCAGAGCTCGGGTGTGTTCTGAGCTTCCCTGAAGCTTAAATTCATTCTCTTCTTCTGTGCTTTGGCTGTTTATTCACTCTATTATTCTTTTATCACCAGCAATAGCTTTGGGATGCCAAAAGCATGAATGAAATCAGTGAGAACTTCCTCCTCTGTACGTTACACTGGATTAAGCTTCAGGTATGTTTCAGGAGGCCACTCCGAGAACGAGTGACTCACAAACCTTGTACCAAACAGCCCTTGCCATCAGTCACGGTCAGCTTTTTCTCAGCAAAACCTGGTAAGTAGTTTGAACTCCATCTACTAGTGACAGAAGAAGTGGACAACAAAGCATAAATTAAAACTCAGAAGACTGAAGATACTTTCACATTTTTATTTTCCACCAAGAGTAACAGGGTACTGTAAGAGTAGTAATAGATACTGGTTGTTAATTGGCAAAACCACAGCAGCTTACTTGACTT
The DNA here is from genome assembly GCF_011077185.1 of Oxyura jamaicensis. Classification (NCBI taxonomy): domain Eukaryota; kingdom Metazoa; phylum Chordata; class Aves; order Anseriformes; family Anatidae; genus Oxyura; species Oxyura jamaicensis. The sequence continues at coordinate 115,053,141 of NC_048894.1, read as the reverse complement.
CAGGAGGGAGCAGTATGTTTCTCTTCTGGAACTTACAGGAATGTTTAGAAACCAATGAATGCAGAGAAAAGAGATCAGAAAATCTAGTAACGCTCAGAAAAAGTGAGAAAAATGCCAACTCCCTTCTCCTAGTTACTTTTCCATATATTTCTTGCTTATACTATCAGCTCTTCGAGTCAATAACTGCTTTTTTTCCAAGATGAAAATTTTGATTGAAAACAGAGTGCCTGCAACACTCAGAGTACTTTTAACTGGAAAGAATCAGAAGCAGGAGAAAAAAGCCCTTAATTTCATAGGTTTGCTCTTACATCTGGTACGTGAAACAGCCCAGATGCCAACTGCTAACAATGCACTGTCCTGTTTGCCTAAGGTTAAGAGCAGAGCCCCCTGAGAACCGAAACTCGTGTTGAGGTTTGGAAGGCTGGTACTAGGAGAACATGGCAATTCCTTCACAGTTCCTCACCTTTGTGTACAGCCTCCACAAACTCTTTTTTGAAGTTTGCCCATACTTTTTTTGAAGTACACTCCCTCTTCTTTCCTCTAGTTTTTCTTTTCCTGCGTCTCTGTGTTCTGTTTCTGGCTGGAACTGGCAGTGGAATTGCTGAACAACCGATCCAAGCTGTTTTGATCCAAGCCGATCCAACTGTATTGCTGACTCAATCCTGAGAGCCTGTTCTCATCAGATTTCACTGCAGCATTCCAGATTTCAGTACCCAAAAAAATCAGATGCTTATCTAAACCAAACTTCCTGAGGGTGAACTATCCCCAGCGCTAAGAAAGCAAGAGCAGGGCCGACACACACTTGAACGAGATTCCATCAGAGCACAGGAGACAGCATGCCAACTACGCTTAAAGCAATATCTACCTACATAATTTCAACTCAGTCTGACTTGGTAAATTACTGAGTTAATTACCTTGGTATTCATATTTACATTCAAAAAAGGATACACAGATCTGAGGTCAAATCATTAAGCTGTTCTATTAAAAACTTTGTTTTAGGCAAATGGACTTCAGAAAACTTCCTTTATAATGTAAAATGGAACCATCTGTACATAAATTTTGGGACTTATTTTGATGTTAGGTTTATTGATATAATTATGTAGTTACTAAGCTGTTTACTGTTTCAGGCTCCTAATAGCCATGAGGGCTCTGGTTTGGAAGGAGAAAACAAAAATTCTGAATGTGTTTGTTTCCATGTTTTATACTTGCATGTAGCATCTACTTCCTTCAATGTGAAAATTTTACGAAGAAGTTTTGTCTTGATTTGCTTAGCTTTGCTGCTTGGATGGCCATATTGTAATTATCACAACAGTATGAGATCTCACAGAACATTTTACTTACTGTTTAAAGAACAGCCCAATGGATATCCCAAGATAAAATATTTCTTCATATTTACTCTATTCTTAAAGCAGTAAGATGACCGATACTGCAATTATTACAAAAAGAAATAATTACAAAATGTTAATACTGTGGTAATATCCCACTGTATCTTAAGTCGTTCCCTGTTTGGGGTTGGAGGTTGGTCTTCCAGTTGGAATTTTTAAAAGGAAAAGCCTCCTACACAGCTCAGTAAAACAGATTTCTCAGACAAAAAGTTTTCACTTGCTCATCATTTGAGTTGGAGAGACAGAATATAGTACTTTCTGCCAGACAAACTGCCCCCCAAACCCATTTGGTTTCTGAAAGTCTATCTTCACCCTTTTGTAATACTAAAGAACCATTACCCATCGTTGCATGGACAACTGCTGGACCATTTGCACAACAGAGTGAAGAAGACTGGTGGTAGGCAAAGTGTCCACACACGAAGAGATTTTGCTATCAAGCAATCAATTTTTAAGAGGTACTGAAACAGTGCCAGAAGCCTTCAGTATACATTTAAATGCCATAAGTAGTATATTTACCCAAGTATATTTCCCCAGTAGTATATTTCCCCAAGAAATATACCAATCAGGAAAAGGAGGGGGAATGACAAAACTACAGATTCATTATTTAGACTCCTAGAAATCATACAGGGTTAGGCACATGCACTCTGCCATCCCCCCTTGTGAAAAGCAGTAAGCAACTAGATAAGAAACCCAACAAAAAATTCATGTGTGTTGTAAAGAAATGCAACTAGGGAGGCTGGCAATTAAAAGTTAATGTCATCCCACTTGCTCTCTGCTTACCATAATGTGCATCTTTTTTATTATTATTATTATTTGCTCTATTTGACCTCCTAAGTGGATGAAATCTTGTATCTTGTCAGAGAGCCTTGGTAAGGAGCACAGAATGAGAGGTTAGCCCAGAGGTTAGCCCAGAAATTAAATACGTCTGAAGGCTCCCTGATAATTTAAAATCAAGGATGGGTTTACCACAGCAGAACTGAGATATAAGAGTCGAAGGGAATAGCATGGAATAACAAACCAAAAGCCTGTGTACGTTCCCCTGAGGATGGAGAATTAGTCTTAGAATAAAATTTTAATAATCATGAGAAACAAAAGTCTTGGAAAGGATAATTTGAAATAGTTAGAAAGAAAAACAACTCCAGGAATGGGTCTGCTAGACTTTCAGCAGGTTAAAAGCATGCCCTAGCCAGGAGGTAGCTGTGAACAAAACCCATGGCATGCAGGAAAGTTCTCAGTTTCTCCTCTGGCAAGCTTGCTTCAAGGCTGGACTTTGTAAACATCTCTGGGGGAGGGGGAGGACAAAATTACACTGCATTTTTGAAACGTTTACAAGTGTTTTGCACAAATGGAAGCTGAATTGAGGAGCTTCTGCTCCCTGATCAAGGGCTGATCCCAAGGTCAAGGACAACAAGCAGGAAAAAGTCTTGAAGAATGTAGGTGGCACACTCAACAGCACCCAGCCTTCTTCAGCGTTATACTGAGGATGGGGGAGAAAATAGTGTAAGCAGTGTGGTGACTGCTCATCACTACCTTCTAAACAGAAAATGCACCCGGTTATTAAAAGCAGTGCAAAAACAACGGCACGCAAACCTCAACAAATCTCTCTTCTGCACACTAGGGCTTCACGGACGCGCAGCTTTGGTCGTAGAAAAAGTTCTGGACAAATAAACGCTAAAAAGCGATATTCAAGGGATGAGTCAACCGAGCGCCGGCTGGGTGGCTTTACCTGGCCTTGCGCTGACAACATTGCCACCTTGAGCCCTGAGCGGGAAGAACACGGGCACGCCGTGACGAGCCCCGGGGCACCCCCTGTGCTATGAGGGGCCCTGAAGCACCCACCACGGCCTGAGGGGCCCTGAGGCACCCACTGTGTTATGAGGGGTCCCGAGGGACGCACCACACCATGGCATGAGGAGCCCTGAGACACCCACCACGCTATGAGGGGCCCTGAGGCACCCACCACACCTCAGCATGAGGGGCCCCCCAGGCACCCACCACACCTCAGCATGCTGAGCACCTCCAGGTGGCGAAGGACGTTGCAGAGGCATCTGTAATCAAGGAGCAAGCTCAGTCTTTCACTGGATTTGGAAATTATCACAGAAATGCTATTTTAAAAAAGTGTTTACCCCACCACTGAACTTCATAAAATCATTTCTGTGGGCAGGGTTTTCTCAGAGAGAAGTATGTCTTTATGTAATTTTCACACTATCTGAAACGTTGCCACCCTTCAGCCCTGACCTGCACCAGAACTAAACGCCTGTTCAGCTCAGTCTCCAGTACCATTGCGAGACCATGCCGTAAACCATAGTGCTTAACAACCCTAACATACAATACATTATTTGGTTTTCTTCTCAAAGCAAACGATTTAATTGATTCAGTCTACAGCACAGTACCAAGAACAACTGCTCTGGTACAATTGCGGGACAATTAACTGAGCACACAGAAGGGAAATACAATAAAGGGAAAGCATTCTTTACCAAGTAGTAAAATAAACATAGCATTGAATGCATCACCAATGTGACTGCTCATGCCACTTCTGAAATAGCTTTGGAAACTAAAGAAAGCCAAAGCAGAAGTTAGAGGGAGGGCAGTACCACATCTCTCCATGCCCACACAGACCAAAGATCTCTCATTCCAGGCTTATAGCCCTAAAACATTTGATTATGATCACACCCAGTTTCAGTCCAGAGGAATAATAAGCCAGATGAGTTTTGTTTTTTGCAAAAAATACCTTGTCTTTGCCAGGGTGCCAAGAGGACAGAGCCAGGCACTGTTCACTGGTGCCCAGTGCCAGGACAAGAGGCTGTGGGCACAAACTGGCACACAGGAGGCTCCCTCTGAACACCAGGCATCACTGCTTTATGTGCAGATGACAGAGCATGGCACTGGTTGCCCAGAGAGGCTGTGGATCTCCCTCCTTGGAGATCTTCAAAAGCCACCTGGACATGGGCCTGGGCACCCTGCTCTGGGTGGCCCTGCCTGAGCAGGGGGTTGGAGTAGGCGACCTCCAGGGGTCCCTTTCAGCCCCAGTTGTTCTGTGAGTCTGCGATTCCAGCTTACGTGCTTTTGTAAGGTAGGATTTAGGCATGTCAATAGATGCTTTTTTTTTTTTTTTTTTTTTTTTAATGTAAGTTAAAAGATCTGAAGAGGGTATATAGTAAGGCTATTTTTTCCTGATTGTTTGCAAGGGATATTTTCCTCCAAATGAGCTGCTTCATGTGTATAGTTAATTCCGACATCAGTTAAATAAACAAAAGCCCTAATAATGCATTTAATACATAACTAATAAACTTAGTCCACATTCTGGAGGGAAAATGGCTCTACTTGGACGTACCCAAAGTACATCACCACAGCTGATGCTTTGGGATAGGAAATCACTTTTCAAAAAAGCTTTAAAAAGGCAATACCCATATTAATATAGAAAATGGGTGTTCAGAGTTTAATCTAAAAAAGACACAAGGGGGCTTTTCAGGTGAGAGCTACACACATTTCCAAATCTCAGACCTCTTCCATGAAGGCAATCTTGAATGTGTATGGTTTTTACCTATGATCAAGATTCATAGTCACATGTTGGTAAGGATCCTGACCAATTTATAACTGGAAGACACAGGTAGAGAATACTTTTGTACGTTGTCTGATCTAAAAGAAAAAAAAATGTTCCTTCTAAAATATGTTATCTATATTTATGTTGTGGAAATATTTTCCCCCTTGTTTTTCCTCTAACCTGAACTTGTGCTAAGGGCAATTCAGAGTAACTAGTAAACCCTAAGGGATTCCATTCCTGAGTGGAGGTTCTCAAAAATCAGGAAATTACAGCTGTATCTGAAGTGACCAGCAACCAAAGGCAATTCTCAAGGCTTAGGTGGACTGTTCTACATGTTGATAATATGGTATGTTGATAGATGTGTGTTTTTAAAATGGGTTTGGTTCTGAGTATAGCTAGCAAATGGCTCCCTGCTATGCAGCAAGGTAAGAAGGTGAACTCCTGTACTCAAATATCTCCCAGCAAAATTAAACAATCACCTCCACGAGCAGCTTCGCAAACTGCAAGCCATGAGTGTCAGCCAAAGCAGGCTACAAAAAAAGATGAAGAAAATACGAAAATACTGGGCAGCCTATTTTGTGTGTGTGTGTGTGTGTGTGTGTGTGTGTGTGTGTGTGCAAGAAACAGAAAGAAGTGTTTGGAAAGATAATAAAGAAGTATCCTGTTCTCTATTTTTTTTTCCCAAACAGTTTCAAGACTATGATATACTGTAGATCTGGGCTCTTTTATAGCTCCCGTAAGTTTCAGTAACAGCGTGTCTCAATAAAATTCATCCCTTCCTCAATCTCTACATTCACATCACATAGAATAGTACCAGCCCTATTAAATTAATATTTATGACAAGCTAAGAGAACCAGAAGACAAGTGGTAATTGCTAAGACATGGATGCGTGCACAAGTCTCATATAATTGCATTGCTCCAGTTTCTCAACAGTGAATCTCAGCTCTAAAAAGTGATTTGTTTCAGGGAAACATACAGGACAGACATGCTGTGCCATCCTGGGAAGACAAATTAAAACAAGCTCAATGAAATCCCAACAACACTTCAGAGATGGCAAAGGGGGTTATTTCTTTACAGCCTCAGTTCACAATTACAAGGTATTTGCCAAAGACCATGGAAAATGACTATAGACAAGGAAGACTATATAAAGCCAATTGCCATAATCTGTTCTACAACACAAACATGCCATTTATTTAAAAAGAGAGAGAAAAAAGAAAAACAAAACAAAACAACAACAAAAAAAAACTAAAAGCCAAAACTTAAGAAAGGGGGAGATAAGGAACCATTCATGGAAACATTCACTGGCTTATTAACCTTTTTTATCAAAGGAAGAAACACAACAGGTATTCAGGAGTCTCCAAGAGGTTAAAGCAGAAAAAAGAAAAACGTCCCACATATTGGTAATTTTTTTTTCCTTTTTTTAAAGCCCCATCAGGATTTGGCTTTCAAAACACGCAGTGAATCCCTCAAAGGTAAAATTAATGGCTGTACACCACTTTTAGTGTCATGGCTATTACCTCTGATCCTTCTGCTGGGAGACGCTTGGTCTGCCAGAGAACTGTGCTGAGACAGTAACAAGAGGAATACTTTTTCAAGGCATCTCAGGAAGCTGTCAAAACAGCCTACCACTCAGGGAGGAGTAACATATTGCAAGCTGCACGGTTACTGTTGAATCAGAAGACTAGTAGAAAGAGAAGCTTCAAACACACAAAAGACTGCACTGAATGTTTCACAGCTGAGCTGCTCCATATACCAAAGCAAGTTGTTGCTGCCAAAAATGCATAAAAAACACGGGCATTTTTTCAATGAGCTTTTACTGGATGGAAAGCAGTCTAGCTGGTAGATCTAACAGCAATTCCCCTGCCCCTCGATATGGAAGAATGTTTTAAATACTGCATTTTGGGTAGCAACTTCCAGTTGTTTGAAGTTTTTGAAAGCAATATTTCATTTTAAAAAATATTTTTAAAAGTATTATTTTTCTTAGGAATATCGTCATTAACTTTTACCCACCTACAGTTAAGTATGACATCTGAGAGGAGGAGTCTGAGAAAGCACACCTTCGTGTTGAAGGGAATCACCATACATGACAATTTAGGAACCTCGGACCTCATGCATTTCATTATCCATGCAGAATTACACAAGGCACAAGCATATTTAGTATGATATAAAATATCCAGCATGTTCAAAGCCCGACACAGCTGCATACAGAACTGCACACAGAAGTCTAACTACACAGCAACCATTACAGTAGCAAAGCACACCTGCTGAAGACAACATCACTTAGTCCTAGAACTGTTTCTCCACAGTGAAGCTATGGAGATACATCGTCTTCCCCAAAGTGAACACAGCCGTGCTGGACAGCAGTTCAACAACAAAACGTCATTTTTCACAATGTAATTTTTTAAAAAAGATTAGCTGATTACTGATAATCTCAAACATTTAAACAAACCCATTCACAGGCAAAACTTGCTCTTTAGTGGTTAAACTACTGCAGGAATTTTGGCACACAATCTTTTTACAAATTAAGTATTGTTTTACACGTCCCAAATGTGTTAGTCATAAACATTAGCAGAGGAATACAAATCACAACTTTTTAATAACCCTGCAGTAACTCTGAACTCGTTCATCTGAACTTATTTAGTTTGTTTTTCCTTCATGACTGGATAAAGCAGACTGCAGAATTTTGTGCAGTGCCAGGTCTTGGCTCCATCAGTTGCTCATTAAACAAGATCTGGAATTTAGCATTGGATTGAATGCACATGGGAACTCATGTGAAGCTGCTCATATATCATTGATAGCTCTGTTGCTAACGCAGAGTTTATCCAAGACTCTACATTTTTCGTTGACATGAACAAAGCTGTTCGCCATCCTCCGTTTTTGACGTCAGTGGACAACTACCCACTAACAGTATCTGTCACTACAAAATGCTTGGAATTTCCTCACTTATACAAGCTGGAAAGTTTCAAGTACAAACCTTTCATTTAAAAAAATGGTACACATTATTACATTTTGAAGACGAGAATATTTTCTGATTATTAAGATAGGACATTTTTATTCTCCCTGAATATTTTTTCCCCAATAACTTAAGGATTCAAACTAAAATGGCACCACTGACTCTGAGGAATGGATGTTTAAAAACATCACTTTCCTCTTCTGTTCATAAAAAACATGATCTCAAATGTATTCTAATTCCCCAGCATGTAAGTGTCAGTGAGATACTTAAGATTTTTCCCATTAAGTGGACACGATGACCATTTCAGTAGGACAAATGTTGGACGACACCTAGTATTTAACAAAAATGTAGAAAACCAACCCCCTAGCATAAGCCATTTACTTTCACTGCCTCTTTTCTACACCTCCTTTACTCTTACAGCTGAAGTGGCCCACCTTGAAAGCGGTTCTGGTGGAGGCTCCCTCTGGAGCACAGGGTGACTTCCCAGGGACACCACGCAACGCTGCCTTCAGCCAGGTGTCTGCAGGCTGCCTTCATAGCCCTTGTGGGCCCGGGAGCCTAACAACTGACTCGGAGCACACAATTCAGACATCCATCTTGACAAAGGTACAAATTTTACCTCTGCCGGAGATTTTCCTGCTGATAACAATGCATTTAAACCTTGATTTAAAAACCAAGCTGCTGCTTCACAAACATGTCCCTTGCTTCTGACTCCTCTGATTTGGCTGAAAGCAAACAAACATATCAACAATCCCAGCACAACATTGGTACAATACAGTGGAAAGTCCCCCTCTTCCAGCATGTCAAGATACCATCAGCTATTAAGCCAGAGATAGACAGTTGTGTTTAAAAATCCAGTTTTAATAGTCTACGAATCTCTGAAACTACTACCTTGAGCCTCCCAACTTCTCTGAACATGTCTCCATTCTCTTCGCCACGGAAAACCCCTTTCATGGAGAACAGTTCTTTCATCTGTGCTTTTGAGGGTATTAATATTTGATGTATGACATCCATATAATACTCCTACAGCACAGTGATAAAAATAAACAATTCTATCTCATTGTAGAAGGACAGATCCTGTTCCTATGTTTATTAGGCATAGCCCACAAATGAAACACCACATACGTTGCTTCCAGTGATTGTGACAAATCACAAAAATGGCACAAATGAACTGTTATCTTGGAATCACAGCTTCATAAGTCTATTTTTTTTTACAATTACATCATTTCAGAATATACCTGCCTATGAAGAAACATAATTGTGCATTGATTTGATTACTAAGAATTGGCAGTATTTTGATTTTCTAGATGGTAGATAAACACAAATCATACTAATGGCTTAATCTCCTTAGTTCCACGTACATAAAATAGGATATGTTTGTGCAGCTCTACAGATACAACTTCCACCCTTCACATGAGGGGATATAAAAAAATTAAGAAAACCAAATTTATTTTTAAAAATAGAAAACTGAGTAAAATCCTAAGGACTACTCTGTCAAAATTGATAAAGCAAAAAAGCATTATGGAAATTATATGAAAAACTTGTTAGAGACAACTCTCAGTTCAGAAACTCTACATAAGTTACTCCCAATTCTTAAAAATTCACCTATTTTAAGTGATTCTACTAGGAAAGGTATATCCTAAAAAAAAAAAAAAAAATACTTTCAAGAAGCCTGCAGCTGCTTCAACTTCTTCTGAAAGGAGCTTCAGTTTTCACAACTGCATCGTCTCTGAGAGGCAATTCCAAGCAGATGATATGATCTGATCTTTGGCTTGAAGGCCATTCCCATATGTACTTTAGAAATAGTGCCCACACTGGCTTTACAACTCCGAAGTTTTGTAGAATTTTATCTTCTGAGTGAACCTCGTCCCTCTTATCAGAGGGACACTCTGCTATTGTAACATCTTCAAAGAAAGAATGCAAAGACAGAGCTAACATCTTTCTGATGGCAGGGATTTGACTGTTGATCTTTTTTCCCCTCTTTCCCATCGGTTTGAATATTTATGTGTATGTGTGTACATAGACATTTATAAATGCTTAGATTTCACCAAAGGAAGACAGTGAACACAGAACAGTTTTGTCCAAACGATCAATCAAGTGTTCAAAGAAGTTGTCTCCCTGTGGAACAAGAAGGGAAACTGAATTTATACAAAAGATGTTACTTCCATTCGCCTTTAATGCATGCTTGTATATGACCTTTGTGGAACAAGAAAACTTTAAAGGATATAGGCTCTCTCTTTCTTACAGAGCAGCAGTAGGCCATTTCCTCATTTCATTAACATACAAAGCCCAGGATCCTACTTTCATATAACCCTTCTCATGGTAGCAAAGTATTCCGTAACAGAGTTCCTAAACACCTCCCTTAACCAGCTACAGCAGCAGTGATAAAAAGCCTCTATCTTCATCAAATGGGGGGCAAACACTTTTTAACACCAGTCACACTGGTTCAAAACACCTATTTCATGTTAGCTCCCTCTGTTCTAGCTCCCTCTTATTGCTCACCAAGATTAAGTAAGACCATGCAATGCAAGACAGTGTATTAGGTAAGACACTGCAAAAATCACAGTGACATATCCATTTATCCTAAGTTTTGCTGCTGAGCCAATGAAACAGCCTACAGCATACCCAGAACAATTTTCAAGAAGTAGAATATGCAAGTCCACAAAGCTAGATTGCTTCCCATACACAAACTTGTTCAGAGCTTGCTTGGATATTTCTACACCAAAAATTTACATCATTTGTGTCAGAAGTCCTTTAAGGTGGGCCAAAGGTTTTGTTACTGTACATCAGCTGATTTGTAGCAGTGCTTTGTGTGTGCTCTCCTTGTCTGTAAGTACATCGTAATTTGAACTCTTTTAAATATATTTCACTGAGGAAAGGCTGAATCTAGTGTAACAAGTATAAAAGAGAAGTCCACAATTAACATTTTCACCAGGCACTGGAACGCCTTCAAAGCTGAGTAATTATGATTCCCCGTGGTTTCATAGGTTAAGAGAAACTAAAGTACAACTTTCAAGTTGCTTGCTGATGTCACAGAATTAAGTGTTTTATATACTTACCATATTGAGTTCCTAAAATAAACCTTTTTTTGTTTGTTTGTTTTAAAAAGAAACAATAGAGAGGTTGCGTAGAGAACAGCAGTTATCCAGCCAAGGATCTTGCCTTCTACAGTACTTAATAGTTAGCATTTGCAGACAATATAAGAACAGAACACAAAGTGCTTCTTTCTCCTTCATACTTTCCCAGCCATCCAGTTATCAGCAGCATGAGGACCTCCTGAACTACAGTTTTCATACCAGACCGTCATGTTTAACTGGTATGGATGGATCTCTGAGCATGTCCAAATCACTCCTGGTTTGTATCGTTATTGTCAACGACTGTATATCAACATCCTTAGAGTTGTTTAACTTCAGAAGTACATGCAAAACATTTTAAAGTTGTTAAATTTAATGGTAAGGAAAAGAATTCGCACCATTTTCTTCACGTTAATTTATCTTGAATATTTGACAGTAGACATATCTAAGAGCAGGAGGCAGGAATAGCCGAAGAAAACTATCCTTAAGTTCTACTATCAGCTGAAAAATTAATCCTCAGTTGAGTCTCCAAAACTATAAACTCTATTACTTTCTGTGAGATATTGGAAATTGTATTTTATCATTTTTATGATTAAACAAACAAAAAACCCCACCCTAGTTAAACTGAAGCCATACAGCCAGCTCCAGTGGAACCAAGAGACATTGCTTCCCATTTTCTTACATGCCGTTGAAATATCAAGCAATCTTCACTTTTTGCTGGATACATATTTCTGCAAAATGAATGCAGGCTTAGTAATTGATTTAGTTACACTCAGTAATAAGCTTTTCCTTTTCCAACTGTTAAGCACCCTTAATGATTCAGAATAGGTTTGTAAAAATTACGAGGTGTTCATTCAGATTCTTAATCCAAGAAATTGCTCAGGCACTGCAAAGACAACGACAGACAAGCCTGCACAGGCAGGGGCAGGCAGGGCTGAGTTCTTTTGCCTCTTGTGTTCCCAGATGGCCAGACACAAACCAGCTCCAGCCCAAAACACGCAACTGCTTTCATGTCATGCATCCAAGTTAATAGGCTTTATTTAACCAATAGAGCACTGCAGTAACACATCTATACAGACTCAAGATCAGGGCAGCTCGCATCAGATGGCTCAGAGGACAGGCAGCCGAGTTCTTTGCTCCACCAGACACACTGGTTTGAAAATGTTAATCAGCCTATTGAAGTTGTTTTCCCCATAGCAAGTGACAATGATGCATGCTAAGATGCTTGACATTGGGCTGAAGAAACCCATGTCCAGTTAGAGAGAAATCCAGGCTCAATCCTACAAATTCTTACTCAAACACAAAGTCACTCTGAAGTCTCATGAGTAATGTCCAGGTTGGTAAGATACTTACAATTGGCTTTCTATCAATATTTTATTTTCTAAATTAATTGGCTTGCGTTCCAGTAGTTAAGTATCACGGGAGTCTGTATGCAAACAAATACCAACAAACATATCAACAAATCTCTAAACACTGCCTCCCAAAGTATTTATGTAAGCCTTCTGCCAGAAACGTTTCGCACACCAAGCTGTGCACTGAGTTCCTAACACAGACAAATACAGTTAGAAAAGCAAAGTCTAATATTGCAGAGGCTCCAGAACGATGCATTCAGGCTTTGCTCATGAATACAGGGCACAAGCAGAAGCCAGCAGACCAAGTATCTGCTATCTTACCTACTTACTCAAGAGCCTGGTCAGAAAGCACAAAGCACGTACCTACAAGAAATTAATTCTGGTGTACAATTTTCAAGATATCAGAAAATTCTACGCTCCAGACATAACTGCACAGCAGCAGCAATCCACTTATAAATCACCCCATTTCCCCAGTCTCGCCACATTCTGCCTTACCATACAAGTATTTCAAAACACAGGACAAAGACGCATGCAACGCTGTGTGTCCCAAGAACACTCAGGTCAATCAAGGCTTATCTCCCCTTGCATCTGTTACTTTGTTTGTTCCCCTTTGTTTCTGACTAGTGATACAAATAAGACAAGTAAATATGCTTATTGCACCATGTCAGGGACAGATTTGGTTTGTTCTTTTTTACCTTAGCCACACATTTGGATCAACAGGAGAGCGTTTTTAATCACAAGCAGTATTTGGTTCTAACGACAGAAGTGCAAATCCAACACACAGTAATAGAAACTACATTTCAGTGCTAAAAGCTCTCAACTAAGAGTTTAACAGAATAGAAACTCAGAAATGTAATAATAGAGGAAACTTCAATTAAGTGTACAAGTCCAGTTTCCCATTAATGTAAACTAAAAGTGCCAAATAATAATCAAAAACAAGCCCTGCAACACACATCTCCTGCCAGTAAGTTTAGTTTAACAATATCCAGCCCAACTTGTTTTCACTTCAGGCTGAGTGAACAAGGGACAACCAACATGAAGATAACTCAAAAACAACAGAAAATAGGACTAGAGATGAGATAAAACGCAATTTTGCCACTATTTACTAACGTCTTTATAAGTACCTTAAGAGCCACACAGGTTAGGAGAGAAATTCTGGAAACTGAGACACGTCCCCTGCCAAAACATTCTGGTTTTATGAAATAACTCTTTACTTACACAAAAAGTGCAACCTACTAAGAAAAAAAGAAAACAAAACAAACACAGAAAGTGGTATTGTTGGGAACAGGCAGACAAAGTTTTCACAAGAAATTTCACTTCACATATATATACATGTGTGTGTGTACGTATAGGAATGAGTTTTATGTCTGCATCATCTGAAAACTTTTTTTTTTTTTTTTTTTAATAAGAAATGAGAATACAGCACTAGTAACAGTTACAGATGCCTGTAAAGGATTGTACCAATGCAGCGTTGCATCTTCCCAGAACTGAGAAGAAAAAACCTAGCACAGTCTAAGACTTACACGTGCTAAGTATCTGGAGAGCAACTTTTCAGGAAAAGAAAAAAAAGGAAGAAAATGTTGAATAATACCCTAACCAAAACAGTTCTGCTGGTTCAAAACTCTTTGCCAAGGCCAAGATTTGCACAAAAAAAATAGAGTCTGATGGCAATGCCTCATGGTTCAGAAACAACAGAAGAAACCTGAAGAAAACAATAGATCTAAGATGGAAGTTAGCGGGGGACAGAAACAAGAGCACGTAAAGAAAAGGGAAATGAGACCAAATATTAGCACCTTAAGGGTTAGGATGAAAGAAAGAGTAGTGATATTTCATATCAGACTAGGACTTGATTAATATTCAGCTTTATTTCTCTTAGCTACTGACCTCTTTACATCTCATCTACCAATAGTTGCATCTGTAGCCAGAATACACCACAGATTAAATGCATTCCCTTAATCTGTGGATCTCTACCAAAAAGAGTTAAGTAATGGTTGAGAATGAAGAGATTACCAGGTAGGGAACCCAGAAAGAAGTGGAATAATATCCCCACTCCAAAGTTTTCCTGATTTTTTTTTTTTTTTTAAAGATCAGACCTTCCCACCTACAGCTGCCAAAACCCATCTGCTTTACTAGAAAAATTATCACTTTATGCTACCCCTTAAAATCAGGAAAGTAATCCAATTTAGAAAAATCACAAAGTTAGACCAAACGTTTTAGAGAGTTCTAGAAAAGGTTAACTGGATGCTCTGAAGAGGGTTTTGGAGAACTGAAGACAGTGACAGCAGCAGCAATGTGAAACCACCAAGAAGGTGTTTACTGATTCCATAAAAATAGTGTTAGTCCCTCATTTCTTGTTTTTTCCCCATTTTAAGCTGCACATTCTCTCTGCTGAATGCTAAACAGTTAACACAGACTTTTCCAGTGAAACATTATACCCATACTAGCAGCAACAGATGAGCATTCCTGAACTACTTTGCTACTAGAAGGTATGTACTTTATTGGCCTTATCATTGATAAGACGTTGCTCATGCCTTTCTATCACTCTAAACATGAAAATATTACGAGAAAACAAAACTGAAGCCCAGAGCAACACTGGAGGCATTACACTACACATTCAGTCGTTATCTGAGCTATCTTTAAGGTATCTGTCAAATTCTCTCGTGCTGGCAGAGACAGATGGCTGACCAGAAGACAGCCCTGTTCCACCCCTCCAAGGTCTTTTCTACAGCAACACGACAAGCCTCATACCCAGCCCCCGTTCTGCAGGGCTACCGAAAATGTGACTGCTTCCCTGTACTTACCATGGAGGATAGATGTGGATGACATCCTGGGGCCGACTCTTCAGGTGAGCTGCTGTCTCTCTTGCAAAGAGGACTTTGAGTATTGGTTCGACTGTATTGATAACGAGGTCGTCGGGTGAAGTCATAGCAGGAGACTGTTCCAGCTGCTGGCAGATGGCAACTTGGATCATACACTCCTCAAACATCTCCAAGATCTTCACAATTAAAACACCAGATTTATCTGGAAATTAAAAGAGGAAAATAAAAATGCAACATTTAGATGAGGGGAAAGAAATTCTGGCACATGGAACATCTGTGCTCTGCTTTTTCTGCTGACCTGTCTGATCTGCAAAAAAAACAGCCACTTAGTACAATATCTCACCAACTGAAAGACTTAGGTTAAAGTTTTGTTGTTGCTGGTGGTGTTTTAAAAGCACATTTAACTGTGGAGACAAAATACTACCTGCACTTCTTCTAAATACAGATGAAATCAAACTTCTTACAGAAAGGAGACCCCCCTCTCCCACTATATTTGAACTTTTTCATCTTGCAAACGATTGACTTTGTTCTCAGCCTCTTTTATTAGAAGCTGAGCAAGATACATTTATTTTGAAAACAGAAGAATTACACTGCATTAAAGGTGAATGTGAAGCTGTGTGTGCCCTCCTCGACCTTTCCCAAAACAACAGTTGTCAGGGACCAAGTTAACAGAGTACCCAATAGGTACAAAGAATCTAAAAGTGATTCGCATTTAGATACCAACGTGGTGAAAAAGAGACTTAGATTTATCTAAGACTTGTTGTCTTTCCTCACCTAGCCCTGCTCCAGTTTGCACTCTGGTCACTGAGGAGAAGAGGTATCGTTATCCACCTGCTAAATGCTGCCGTCGTTAGTGGGGAAAGGCACAGTGCTAAAGGACAGGGGCAGCAGAACCCCAGTTCTACTGATTTGGATCCAAAAGTCGTGTTGGGAAAAACACAGTATCCCGAGAAAAACAGCTGATGTAAATTACTGCCTTCCCACAGCAAAGGAGAAGCAGGGGAGGAACTGTGAACGTGGTACTGGAACTTAACAGCAGAGCTGTACTAGTTATTTGTTTGTTTATTTTAAGGCCCATTTCACAATTGTGAATGCCTTTCCTTTGGAAAATGAGTCAAAATATTTTAGTTTAAGTTTATGAGAAACTTCAAAAAAATTTCAAGAAACCCCAAACCAAAGAAAGCGGGTCCTAAAAACTTTCAGGTTTATTAAATAAAGTTCAATTCTATTAAAAAAAAAAAAAGTCCCTATTTTGTATTCCCCAGTCTTTATTACATTTTATACTACAACTGAAAGACTGAAATAAGTCATTTTGAAATATAAAACCAAAGTGTTCTCAAAACCACTTTTATTCGAACCAATTTTTCATCCCATGCAAGATGTTTCTGCAAAGCATTGTTTCCCATCAGGATAAAGGGATTTCAGGAAGTCCCCCAAGTGATACATGTGAGACAATTCGGCCCGAATCATGGCAGCTCAACCTCCTTTTCCAGAGCTGTGGAGCAGGAGTAAGAGAACTGATCCTTGCTGCCAGGCTCTCTGAGGTCAACTGCTGAAGAGAAATGGATGGACACCACTGCTATCACCGGCTTAGGGAAAGCTGCAACGCTGCTCTGCCACTCCAAATACTCTGGCTAAGGTCTGCTTATGTGCCAACTTCTGCTGAGTGTGAGTGTGGACAAGTTTTCTATGCCTAAAGGCAAGGATTTAGAATATTCACACTCGAATTGCATTTTGCCTGCCTAGCTGTAGTTATGGTCCTCTGTCAACCTCAAGTCATCTGGAATGCATAAACAAATCGTCCCAACCACAAAAATCCTCAGCCTTCAAAGCAACTGAACATTTACCTCTAGACATACTCCACAATTTGGATTTTCATCCACTTTAAAAAACAAGTCACTGAAAAGTCAACTTCAATTATGAAAGGCACCAACAGTTCCAAAAAAGAAAAAAAAAAAAAGGCAGGAAAACAACTCGTGAGGCTTCATCACTTCTGGACTGTGCATTTCTCACGTGCAAGATCTTGTGACAGTTCTTACCGGTCAGCAGTGTATATGTCAGCTGTTAAGCCAGCTTGAAGAAATGACAGTAAAACAGAATGGCAACCTATTATTTACCTTTTAAACATCCCTGACTATGAAACAGTTAAAAATACTAGGTAAACTAAAGAAGAACTACCTTGATATGAAAGGCTTTTGAAAGATTTTGAGAAAAAACCCTCCCAAGCCACCAGAGTTTCTTGTAAGTCAGTCAAAGTTGGCCCAAACGCTGGGAGCTGATACTAAATGAGGCCGAATGCCTCCACATTAAAAGCAGCACCATTTCAACAACTATCCAAGTCTCAAACTTGGCACACACGCACATTCTACAGAACCACAATCTATTTGTTTATTTAGATGCACAGAGATAGTTTAATTTAATTACTCAAATTATTATTACTGCTGATGAGAGAACGCTCTCTCGAACAACATGGCAAAGCACTTTGGATTCCTGGCACGTGATGAAACGCCAAAGTTCAGAACGTAGCTTGATTTTTAATTCATTTGGCTCTCGCATTGTTATGCCAATCAAAAATAAATCAAACATATGTGGCTGTGCATTGAAGGGAGAATTTGTGGGTGAGGAGATGGGCTGGATCACTGCAATTTCTACAGCTTCCAGAGAAGTTTACTTGTTTGTTCATTCGTGTGAAAAGCTTACTTTAAGGTTTTGCCATGTTCTCTTTCACCCTTGGATAATTCACAGAAGTTCTTGCTTGCTGAAGCCCTCATTCACTTCATTTCACTTGCAAAACAGAATTACAACCCAAGAAATTCAAACCTGCAGATGTGCAGGTTTCATGGCGATATCCAGAATTAAAAAAACATTCAAGCAGCAGCCATGGTGCAGTCCTGCCCATTTCTACACTGCATATTCCTCCACGCCCCACTCTGCTGCATAGAGCATTGAAATTTATTTCTTCAGTGCTACTTTTTTTTTTTTACCCAAATCAATAAGCTAATCCAGCTAACTGCAAAGCCACCAAGGCACAAGAGCAGATATTAGGGAAATGAAAGGACAAGCGATGAACAGTGGAAAGGGGGGATGAAAGGACAGAGGGACCATTGCTCTTTCCAATGGCAGCCCAATCAGGCTGGATAAAAAGTTTGAAACTCAGCCTTGAGACTGCTTATTTGCAAATGGCATCCAGTTTCTTGTCTTCCCCTGTGGTGCCCAGGTTGGACTGTACTCGAGGATCTCCTTCAGCATCCAGAGAAGGAATAAGAACTGCAAGTACCTACGGACTGCTCATTTCAAAAACTTCAGTTTACTTACTTGAAGGTAACCTTTCTTTTCCCATCGAGAGACAAGCCCCATGCACATTCACAGAGAGCATTGTCTGGATGCATTTAGAAATCCTTCGCTTGAGCAGCAATTTGAGGACTGCTTAACAAAGCTCATCATTGGTGCCAGATGCCTTTGCAATAGCATCTTGTGGTAGTCTTTGAACAGTCGACTACAAAGTCAGAGAAGACATTCACTGACAAAGAGTCAATCAGTGTTTGAAGAACCTGGCCCCATGAATATAAAGACAGAGCTTATACATCCTGGGAGCGTGAAGTGTAAATTCAATCCCTGATACACAAACCTTGTGGTGCCACAAAGAGAAAGAAAAGCACTGACAAATCTGGTCAAAATCTGGTTGACTGTGAACTTTTAAAAGGAGCCACCAGAGCTTGTAATGCTCCCCCACTTCTTCACAGAAAATTCTTCACAGAATTGCCAGTAAGAGGAGAAACCTTCAAAGAGATGCACCAACATGCTGGCTGCTCGTCATTCAAAAGGTACTCAGCCCTCCTGTGATCAAGAAAAGTCAGGTACCAGTGATGAGCTGGGTCAGTTTTCACCCACAAACATCACATCAGCCCCTTTGCAGAACACTTTGCTACAACAAGCGGAAATCACTGGAAGGCAACAAACAGAAATCATTGCTAGGTGGACTGTGATAAAACAAACAAATTTCTCCAGATCTCACAAGTGAAACCAGCATGAGCAGCTAACTGCAGGAGGAACAAGCCATTTAAGCAGGGAAGTGGCTCTGGAGAAACCTCTCCGTTATTGACAAGAGCCTCCCTCAGCTACAGCCAAGGGAGAAGAAGAACCTCTGACAAGAAGCCATCTACCATCCCTGACGTAAGGGAGATACGGCACCACCCCATCAGCGTGCACAGACACACTGCAGAAACAACTTCAGGCTCCTCAGAGACAGATAAAGAAATCATCCAAAACCAGGCAAACAGGACATTGACCACTCACTGCTACTGCCAGCAGAACCTTAGGAATCCAACAGAAAAGTCTTTTTGCCAACAGTAATAATTGAACAAATTTGGCAAAGGTCTTGGTCATACTTTCTGAAAAAGAAAGCCTGGCATTTCCCAATTATGCGATCAAAAGAGGTCTACATTTTATGCACGGGTTCAGAAAAACAGCCAGTAACTTCCTGGGAGGAGGAAAAAAAACAATTCAGAACTACTACGAACACAGTTATAGCTCTGGTTCAGACAGTCCCAGAGTCAGAGATCTTTGCCAATTGGGAGGATACTTCGAAAAAACATGAAGTGTTAGTCCTGTTCTAAGTTTTCCCACACATTCTGATAGCTCGTACCATGATCCTAAGCTAGATCCTAAGCTAGACAGATATTTGGTTTGAATAGTTAGCAAACCTGCTCTCACGTCCCACGTTAATTGTCTAACTCCAGGGACCTCTGGGATACTGATCTCTCACTCCAATGTGGAACCTGGACATGAAGTAGTTCAGTTCATCCACAATGATATTTCAGACACGTGGGAAATGAACAGACAAGTCTCACACTCGGTACATCAGTTTTCCCTGGTCAGTTCCTTTAGTTTCTGTTTCTTCCTTCCGCACACAGGGTGATGTTGCCCTTCAGTATATACCATGACAGCAAAACACATGTTTTAACACAACATCTTGCAGATGTTTTGCATTACCCTGAATTCCAGCAGGATTAAAAAAAAGGGAAAAAAATCTGTGTTCCTTTGGAGATCGTGGACCCTGAGATGTTGAGCCTTTTTAAAACTTCAGCACGACTCCACGGTGTCTGACAGAGTGAAGGCTCTTGACAATCTTCAGACCTAACAAGGTGGCTTCACAGCAGACATCTATGTTTAAGCCATGGAGCTGCATCAACGCCGAATGTACGTGCTCATGAAGGATGCACTCACTGGACATGCCAAGGAGGTAGACTACGAAGGAAGCTGTTTCAGTTGTTAAGAGTCAATGCAGAATAAACTTCTGAGAGAAGAAAAGTAAAAACACGGAGGAGCACAATCTTAAAATAAAATTAAGTTCAGACATTCTGGCTTCGGTGCCTGAAATACCACTCTAAAGTTCGCTTTAATAACTCCGTAACTACCAACGAGCCAGACAAACGAGAAAAAAAATAGAAATGATGATCTCTTGGGGACTGCATATTTAAATGCAGTCTCTATTTTCTTTTGCTACCCAGAGATGGGAAGCTGAACACACTGCAAGCGCAGGGTCCATTGGACTCAGCGTGGGGAAATGCCTCAAACGCTGACATCAGTAAGACTGCATGCACTGTCACCTTGCTCAAGTGAATTTTGCCAAAATGTTACATACTGTTCAAGTGCTCAGAAAGAGCACTTGTAGTTTGAATGGAAAGCCCTCACATGGAGCAATTTCTATTCACAGTAACATGACAGAACTCCAATCCTACTCCCTGCAGGACCTACGGGATGGACATAATACTTCAGGAGAACAAGCTGGAGTGTGTAACACCTGAACAGAAAGCAGGGGTGGGGTTAAGCTGCTGGGTTCTCTATGACTTGAATATGTTAGCTGGGATACCCAACGTGCCTCTGTGCATGTCAGCTCAAGCTTGCCATGGTTCAGAGAGGAAGGAAGCAGATAGAGCTTCCAACACTGGGCGTTCCTGGGATGTGATCACACTGTGCTGCTGTCACTGCCTGTACAGAAAACGTCCCTCTCTAGGGAGGAGGAGAAAAGGACTTGTCTCCACAGAAGTAACAACAATAACAGAAGGAAAAAAAAAAACAAAAAAAAAAAAAAACAGTATCAGCAATGTCAAAAAATTCTGTGAAACCAAAGGCAGGCTGGATTTATGGCAGTGGTTACTTCTGAATCTTTGAATTTTCCATTCTTCCATGAGAATTTAAAAATCTTGCAATGTCTGCGGAATGCGCCATACCCACAAGGCTGAAGGATGTGATGTGCCCTTCTTCAGTCTGAAGTCTGACACAAGGTAGAAGTAAGTTTTCATGAAGGCCAAAGTACCAATGGTGAAAACAGTGAATTGTAAGCACACAGATCTCACAAACACAGAAAAATCTGTTTAGTAAAATGGCAAACCGTGAACAACTATGCTCCTGTGAACATTTTGATAAAAAAATTACTTGTATGGGACCATGAAGAACAGCATAGTAGAAAGCATTATTATTGCAACAGTGAAAAGTCTCTATTAATAAAGAACATACACATCTACTAGTAAACATACATGTGAACTATCACGCAAAGCCAGGATGCGAAAGTAACAATCAGAAAAAGGAATGCTTCACAAACTCCTCAGCCACAAGACTTGCACCGTAAGTCACGTGGATGAAAGAAAAACAGAGCAAGCAGGGTAAGATGCAAAAGGAAGAGTACTTCAGTACCTTCCTTTCAAATAAATGAAAAATGACACTCAGACAAGCAGAAAGTTACTAACACCACCCCAAAATAAACAACCAACCAACCACAAGGCAAACTCGTAAGAAAATCCAAGAAAATGGGAGAAGGATGAGATTGCTTTAAGTCATGTTACTTTTCAAAAGATAGCTAACAAGTATTTTTTTTTTTTTTGCAAAGGCAGTCAGAACAACCGGTATTTGTTCTTACCACTGAACCTGTCACAACATACGATTCTTGAACTTAATGGTATCTGAGTGATATAGGAGGACAGATGCTTTTAAACAAATTACTATTACTTTCACTCAGAGTTATCAAACACAAATCATATAGATGAAGTGCAGTTTAGAAGCAGATTTGTACTGTACCTAACATAGCAGATATTTCTAAATAATGCGTCTGGAAAGTTAAGTTATATTTCTAGTTAAACAGCAAGTTCTTCAGAAATAGGAACTACAAGAAATACAGGAGTTACACTCAGATCACAGTTCTATTAATCCTAGCTAAAAGCTTTTACGTAGTAACATTTCCCACTGAAAATACAAAATCTTGTGCAATTAATGTTGTCAACAGTACTTACTGTACTAAGAATGAAAGTATGAATGTGTTTCGTTCTGATGGCTTGATCAGATCTGCATTATGGAAGTATGAAGCAAACAAAAAATAATTATGCCTTGTTTAATAAACTAAATTAGCAACACACTTCTAGATTTGTTCCTCAGTTATTTTTTCCAAGGTGTTATTTTAAACCAATGATATTTAATTTGTAATCATCTAATGCGGGTTTCAAACCTGCAGTACTAGACACCCTTCTGGGACAGCACTTACCATCTGCAGTGGAAGAATAGCCAAGCCTATATTTTCTGGTTCAGGCCACAAAGTTTTACTTTCATTCTCAAGTGTGAGAAGTATAAAATGTCACATCACAGGCATAAATCAAAAGAAAATGTGTTCTTTTGCTTGGCATCCCATTATCATTCTCCCTTCTCCTTCACGTAAAAGCCTGCAGGTGAATGCATAACAAACTCAGCAGGCCGATACAGACCGAGCAGACCCTTCCAATCCAAAAGGCCACGTTTAAAGGCAGGAGGCAGCACTGAGATTCCAACATTTTCACAGCCTGTACAAAAACATCTGTTTGCTATTACCATCCATCCATATTGTTATTCTTCCTGGGCTGGTAACTTCTGAAGCCATTCAAGCAGATTTTTCTCAAAAAGACACCAAGTCTTGCAGGCATGATGGCTTCTTGCCACATCTATATTAATTTAAAAAGAGGCTGCTGAATCTGGCCCTACTTTAAACATTATACATTCTTTATAACAACATATGTGAGCTACTTAAAGTGATTGTGTATGCCATTATTGTTTCTCACAAGAAAACAAAAACAATACAAAGAATTCTTGTTTGAAACATACAAGTTTACATCTGACTTTTCCCTCTGTGACAAGTTCAGACATTTGGCTAGCAAAAAATGACAAACAGAAATTTGGCCGCTTGCCATCTCTCTAAATTACAGTATTAACTAATAACTAATGAAATTATCAAGAAGTAAGAAAATAAGCAATAATTAACACAGCTCAGCCTTTTGTATTTATAGAAACATTTTGCATGGCCAAAGGAAAGCATGTTAAGGACTATCCTTGTTTTCTTCATCCACAGACATAAATTTTTGTGCAAGTCTCATCACATCCAAGCTGCTCAAATCCTTTCTTCCCCCACATCGTAACTAGTCACTGAAACTAGAAGGTGGGGGAGTGGTTGTTTATATCCTCATTCGTAAGCCTTTCAGCCTCCTTGAAAATGCACTATTACGCACGGAACCCCATCTTCATCTTCAGGGCTTCACCCTCCTCCCCTCACGTGCTCCTCTCGCTTCAGTCGCTTGAAGGTCACTTCCCCGCAAGAGGAAGGAGCGGGGGGGTGAGGTGCTGTTTCAAAGGAAGTGGTGATGGTTTGGGGTTATTATCAATTTATTACTCAAATTCAATTATAACCCAATCACAAAACGTTCATCCCAAATCTTAACCTCAGACCAACAAATTCCAGTTATCTTATATCAGATTACCAACTCTACAGAATAATGTGTGTCGGCATTTTCAGTAAAGAACTGCTTTGATAATAACTGCAAGAAAAAAAAAAAAAGTGTAGAAAACAAAATGTATAGGAAGAAAGGTTTCGGAATTTACTTTTGAAAATAATCTGCATGAGTTTGCTTTAAATCTTGCTTGTGTCTTCTCCTATGGATAAGAGAGTCTTGAGAATATAACTCAGAAAAGCACAGTTTTTTTCCTCCTGCCTCATGCAATCCCCACATAACCAGCAGATGTTGACAGGAAAAGGTTTTAAAGTTTGAATTTTTTCCTCCTCCCTCCCTCTCCCTCTCTCTCTCTCTCAACTGTCCAGATCTCTTTGCCCAAACAGGAAACTTCACAGGGAAGTTGCAGCACAGAATACAGGAGGGGAAATTAAAAAAAAAAAAGCTTGCAAATGGTCTAAAAGCCTTTTCACACAGCCACCAGCTTGACTGAATGGAGCCTTGCTCTTATGATGACCGTATCCTTTACCTTCTAGGTAAAGGTATCCTATACCTTTTAGCCTCCTTGTTACATCCTGTGAAGAACAAGCCGTTAAGGATTAGTGGAGAAGAGCCTGACATCCCAAACCGCAGGAGCATCCAACTAGCACTATGCAGTGCAGACAAGCTTCTATGGTACCTCCTTTCATGCCTTAGTGACAGGGTTAGGTTAATTACAGAAGTGGAATTACCAATCAGGAAGACCCAATTAAGAGTAACGGCCTTCTTCCCCCACTTCTTTCTGCTGTACGATATCCTCATTTCCACCTGTGTCTGCAGTTTGAAACTGCCATCACTCACCCCAGTACAGGGGTAGGCTGTCCCTGTATTTGGGGAATTTGTCAAAAATTCCCCAAAATTGTCAAAATGGGGAAAGCACAGAACTTCTTCTGCCCCGAGGAGTGATTCAGACAAAAATGAGACCCCCAAGCAGTACAGAAAACAAACAGAAAATGCATGCTGAAAGGAGGCGCTCTTTTCTGAGGTAGTGATTCATCCCAGTGACCAGGAGGCAGCCAAACCACAATGGTTATTTACCAAAAGAGGTCACAGGAGCAAACAAAGGAATTCGAAAAACTTAAAGCCAAAGAAAGTGCGTTTTGGGGGGGGATAATGTCGACGTTGATACAACCTAAAACCAAAAAACAGCAAAACAAAAGCATAGAATTCTGTGACATGAAATGCTCAACAAGAGAGGCACAGCCCATAGTTCTGGAAACATTTTTTCTTTAGGTCTCAAACAGAAGTAAGACTTCAGACCGATCTCAGTTGTAGTTGCTCCCCTTTGCCTTAATTATGATCTCCTGGTCTGCATCTCTATGGAATAACCAAAATGACTTGACAGCTCTTGCAGCAACTAAGTTACTTCAATCCTCCACATTAATCTTCAGGCTCCTTTGACGAATCATTTAAGTTTGTCATTTACTAAGTTCTTTCCTCTACTTCTGTTGCCAAAATCAGAAGCAGTCCTGGGAATTGTGTGGTTTAGAAATATTACCAGGCAAAACATAGGGAAATAAATCCAAGAAGAATCTCAGATCAGTGAGAGACCCTTAGTGTGAACCTAAAAAGATGAAAGTGGTATGCTTTTGCTTTGCTGACACGTCACATTTCTGGACTAGAAGCAATTGTAAGGTTGCCTAGATACATTACTAAGATTTCAGCCATTCAGACTGACGTTTTCCCAAACACCAATTTTATTTTGGTGACATGAAACCGTTGGACTATTCTAAGAACAAAACTATGAAAAACAAATTTTGCCCTGGATGAAAAAAGTATCTCCCAAATACTATCACAGCTATTTTACTGATAGCTTTGTCATAGTCATGCTTTGGAGTAAGGACTGGCTATTGGAAATGAAAGGTAGGTTGTGAAGTTGAAGTATATTCCTAAATTATGGTATATCCAGCACCTTTCTGAAATTTAGTTGCATGCTTTGGCAAATGTTTGCAGGGTAAATGAAGCAGAAAGTAGTGCCCTAAAGATTTTTAACTTGCCCAAATTCCTGTACGTTTTCACCATGATGGTAAAAGGCATATCCCAGAAGCTGTTCATCTGCTGCCAAAACTAAATCATCTTGAAGACAAACTCACCTCAATTTTTAAAATGTACTTCAGAATAGAACAAGGTATTTTCCCCATAGCCTTTTTCTCAGAAAACGTTAACTAATTCTGACTCATTTTCTGAAAGAAAGCAAGAAGAGGAATCAAAGAAAGGAATCCAGCCGGGGGCAGATGTTTAACATGGAATATTTCAGCCTAAGAGTTAATGTCTAGCAGACTGGTGAGCAGCCAAACACAAGTTTTTGTAATGACATGGGAAGCGAGGACAAAAAGAATATGAGCCATGTTGCAGATCCATTACCACAGAGAGCTGTGGAAAAAAAAAAAAAAGAAAAAAAAAAAAAGAAAAAAAAAGACCCATTCAATATCAGTTTCTGTTCTTTATATCAGAAAAAGCAAGAGGGTGTCCTCAAACCACATAAGGATGTGGAAGTAGCTTCCTACCCATTAGTAACTCAGGAGGAGGATAAACAATATGTAGAAGGCTTGATCAGTTCTAAGTGAGCGTGCCTGCATGATTTTCAACATAGCAGCTCTGAAGAGTTGGGTAAAGGTATTTCTGGGTCCCTGATATTACTTTCTAGCAAGTCTTCAAATACCAGGGAAATTCCAGGAGACTGAAGAGATGATGATGTTCAGCAAGGGCAAAAAATGTGACTCAGTAAATGGAGAGCAGCTACCTTGACATCAGATCTAGGCAAAATCACTAGGCAAAAAATTAAGGAATTAAGACCAAAAATACATTTTGTGCCATTCCACATAGGTGACATCTTGAATATGCAGCATGCAAGTGATCACAGTATATAAGCTCTCTAATGCTGCTGTGAGAAAATGTGAGACCAGCTTTAGTCAACAGTTTGGGTTTGACTCCTTCTGAATTAGTAAGGGCTTAAAATCATAAAACATTATTATGAAATAACAGACATTTTCACTATCAATAACGTACTCTTTCAGTGGAATGCAAAAAAAAAAAATATCTCAGATAACTAACTTTGTGAATTACAGTTAAAGCTTTTCCTAGGCGGAAAATCATAATTAAGTAAGAGCAGTGCCAGCAGGATTTGAAAGCAAACACTCTATTAAATGGTTTCATCAATGACTTTCCTACATCTAGATAAAAGAAACACAAACGGCAACTGGAGAGTGGGGAACTGGATCTCAGAAATCAGCAGGGCCTGGGTGATGGTTTTGATGAGACTAAAACTGAAGGGATACATACACAGTCGCTGCCGTTGTTTCTAAGATCATGCTGAAAAGTTTGAGAGCGGGCAGTAAAGAGCCATGAAAATCACTTGACAACTGGAGAAAATGCTGGAGAGAACATTAAAGAGTTCGGTCTGCTTAGTTTATGAAACTTGTGGGGCAGCATGATTTTGCTATGTAAGTGCCAGAGAGGGAAAATGCCATACCCTAAAGAGCTCTTTAATCTATTGGAGAAAGGCTTTATATAAAACAAAAGATGGGAACTGAAGCCAGACAAACTCAGATTTGGGAGAAAAAAAATAAAAATAAAAAATAAAAAAATGTGAGTGGAACTAAGGACAAACTCTCAAGGCCTCAAGGCAAGTGATAGATTCCCGCATTTGCATGTTTTCAAATTAAGACCAGAGGACTTGCTGGAAAATAAACAAAGTTAAGATGTGCTCAGAAACAATTATTGGGCTTAATACAGAATAAATGCTTGAAATTTCATAGCCTACATTCACACACACACAAATTGATAAAAAAATGTTTCTTTACACTTTGACTCTAGGAACCTATTATCTCTTAATAAATATTACTGAAAGATGGTGTTATTAGTCACTTATAACTAATTAGTGCAACTCCCACCCCTTCTTTTTAAGAGAAGTGCCCCACAGTTATACTTCACGCCCATTTCACAGTTGTTCATGTTTGCTGTCACCCACAATTTTAGCAATTAGCCACGAATATGGCTGACTTCAAGCAAAAGAAAAATTGTCAAGGAAAGAGGAAAAAAAGGCTATAAAGATACAACAAGAAACAACAACAAAAAAAAAATTGCACATTCAAGAAATAAACCTTGAGTTGTCTTACCACCCGGAAACACCATTTTCCCAAGTGATGTGGGAAAGTAAGAAGTTCTGAAGAGTCTAGTAGATAAAGGCCATTTAAAAAAAGTTCCTTACCCCTTATATTCAAATGCTTTGAGAACTAGGACATTGTCCTTTGGGCTCATATTTCATTTCAGCTCTATATGATGATTTACATTCAAGAGAACTTTAACCCCAATTCAGGCAAAACCACAGAGAATCTAGGTTTCAGTTGTACCCTTCTGTGGGCTATGTGCATATATACATCCATGTGCTTTCATGTAATGGCTTATGTATAACAGTTCTTACCTGATGGGATTTTAGCATCCGAAATACACTGATGTCTCCAAAAACTAACGGCAGATCTTTCTCTGTTCTGCAGCCGACATAACCTCTCGGCCAGCCCTCCCCTGCAGAGAATAAAGGAATGCTCAGATTTGCCAAGAATCAGGATACAGTTTTGCCAAGTGACAAGCCATAGGGCATATGGAATATGTATGCTGTGACCTTAAGAGACAGAAACATACAGGAACGTTACATTTTACAGATTAGTTCTCCTCGTTTTGATTTTCCAGTGGATACACTCCCAATAAAACACACAGTTAGGGTCAATACACACAATAAAACATTTTTCCACTATCTGGGTGTCCACAATCTTCAAGTTTTCAGAACTGTCTCCAACACAAGGATTGTAAAGAGAGGTTCCCGCTTTCTTCCTCTGTACTTTCTCTGCTCTTATGCACATACCATGATAGCTACTACAGACAATTCGGAATTTGAAATAAACACCCTAAATGGTTCAGTGTAACCACCAGTTATAACAGGTTGGGTTTTTTTCCCTCACAGATTTGTTTGTCTGTTGGCAAGGAGTGATCACAGAAATATTCTTTTACCCATACTTGACCCTATGATTCATTTCACAAGCTGGGTCAAGTGCGCAGTTTCAGTGGTCGGAACATTCTCCAAGATGGAATTAATTTAGCATTCCCAAGGTGAGGAGCAGAGGAGTGGCATCGAAAGCACATACATTTAAGGTAACACTAAAGCAATTCCTACCCTTGGATTCAAATTCAGGAGATGTCAACTTACCACTTTAAAACCAAAAAGAGCGTGTTGGAAGCTGTTTTGGGGCTGTTACCATGAGCTTTGGAATAGTAAGGGAGTATTTGAGCGTTTTTCTTTGGCTTCAAACAAGTTATTTGCATAAAAAAGTACTTTATTCTTTCCTTAAAGTGTAAGTTTCCCCACAACAAGATCTAGTATGTATCAGTAAAGGCTTCCACTAAGCTGAACTGTGTCCTTTGGTAAACTTAGTTTAGGAATCAACAAAAATAGAATAAGACCAGTTTATGAGTGCGTATAAATGGGACTATTATTACTATTATTTTAGAACAAAGATCAAATAGCTTGGTATAAAGCTCATGCTGCAAATGAGAAGCTGGGAGGAGTCACACCTGTGGAAACAAAGAAGGAACTAAAAGGGCTAAGCAGCACTTCAACGAGCCTGTAAAAAATCTCTTTGGTTAGTAATTACTAACAGCAGTTTCACCTGCAGATAAATCAACAGGTTATATGATAATGAATTAGCAGTCTCAGCTGATTTTCTAATGAGCAACTATCTAATTTGCAAAACCATAACTATCACAGGACTTACTTGATAGTATGGCTAAACATTGTCATAGTGAAGACCACAGAATGAATACTCTGAAATACAAGAGCCATGTCTGATCCTGAATGTTTTGTGAAAGTTACAAAGTTTGTACTACTGCAGTCTCTTCTATGGCCACAGTGGTTCAGGCAGGGAAGAGAAACTTAGACTCTAATTTACCATCTTTCAGAGGACCAAAGAATCCCCAAACCCCAAGATAAAGAACCCACAAGCTACATGACTTGCTGTTATTACGGAGGAAAACAAAAACATTTAGGAAACCTTGGGCTCCAATGAACTTACAGATAAGCTTAACAACATTCTTTAATTCTGCTTTCAACATGGATTTTAAAACACACAGGCAACCAGTACAGAAAAGTGCAATGGATGCTTGGGTATGTGGCAGGGTCAAATTAAGCACAGACCTTAGTACAGAATAATTTTGTCTGCTGCTAATACCCTGTTCAGCCACACTTAGCCCCAAAAGTTGAGCACTCCACACTCGAGCATTGTTGCACTCCTGCAGTTCGGGAGTGGAGCAGAGCACAAGGCAGTTCCACAGCCACCAGCAAACTGCCCACCCAGCTTCTCCTCCAGCCTGGCTGCCGCTCTCAGATGCAGCTCTTAATTCAGCTCGGCTGCACGGTCTACCCAAGGCATGCTGGAACACGGTTCACTTGAACTGCTCTTAGAAGTACAGCTGCTAAATGCATTTTGAATTTGCTTGCTTGCTGAAGTCTTGCATGCCGAAGTCTGCAACGGAACCCTGTGGTTGGACTACAGAAATACAGAAAATAGGGAGTAGCTCAAAAACTTGTTCTGGTCAAAGCAAACCATTCAGCAGAAGTCTTCCGAAACCTTATTTCATTTCTTTCACAGACAACATTCAAAGAAATGTATTTTCTTACAGCGCTTAAGGTACCTGCACAAAAGAGCAGCTCTTAAAACCTCGGTCTAATTTTCCCCCTTCCCCTGAACAGGGGTATGGTTGTAAGCCCGCTACTGCTTCATCTATGGCAGAAACACTCCGTAGTATGAAAAAGTTCCTGTTTCATGGCACACAACAGAAATACACGACACACAAAAAAACCCTCTTGTTTCAGGCCTAATGTGCCTACCAGGCAAGGTCTTACTCTGACACAACTTCACGGCACATTTGCTAAGCATGTCTGTATTAGGACAACAGTGCCCACAAGGTCCGTGAAAAATAAAACCATGTCTTTCCCTAGCAGCCCCTTGGCTAATAAAATTAATTGATATTTATTAATACTTATCCTTCTATTCCAATTCCAAGTGCATTTAAAAATAGTTTAAACCGCAAACATAAGAAAGCATTTTGCATCTGCTTGGTTGCAGAACATAAAATATAACCAACAATGTATTTATGAGAGGTTCTCATCCAGTCATTGCCATTACTTTTTTGTTCCGCCCCCCTCTCCCTCCCCCGCCTTTCATACATTGTGAAACTGGAAAATACAGTTCAAGGACATGCCATGCACAAAAGGAATTTCGATGGCAAAAGAGAGAGTTGGTAGTTTATGGTTCATTTCTTCCATTTCTAAAATGTAGAAACAAGAAAAACATTTAAACATTGCCCCCAAACCAGCAGAATCAATCAATTTTTAGCACTTAAAACAAGAAAAAAAAAAAAAAAAAAAAAAAGGTGCTTTCGGTTGCATATTTTGACACGTTTTAAGACAGCGACACTTGAGAACTATTAATTCCTTCTCATATAAGACAGGTGCCCACACTGTTCAAAATGTTTGTGTATCTGCCGTGAGAAATTGTGAACAGATGAGAGA
This sequence comes from Oxyura jamaicensis, assembly GCF_011077185.1. Lineage (NCBI taxonomy): Eukaryota > Metazoa > Chordata > Aves > Anseriformes > Anatidae > Oxyura > Oxyura jamaicensis. The sequence continues at coordinate 115,021,664 of NC_048894.1, read as the reverse complement.
GATAACAGAGCTACAAAGCTTACACAAAGCAGAGCATGATATTAAGCAGGAGCCAGCTTCAGTGTTAAGAACAAATTTCATGTTTTGAGAAGAGCAACACTATCGAAATTACTAGTACTTTATTCCCAGTTGCACCCCTGAGGACTGTTATATACCTAATGAGCTTTTATAGCCAGTCTTTGCTAGTTAGCTTGGCTTACTAGGACTAGCAGGCATTCTTCAGCATGGATTCTATCCAAGAAAGGGGCATTGTGCTTATTTTTGGTAACACAGGATAAATCATTTTTACTTTTCAGTGTCCACACATTATCCATCTGAAAATGCCTTGGCTTTTCGGTGCTGTGTGTTTGGTTTAGGTTGCCAGATACTGGAGGTTGTGTTGGCACAAAGGGTGGAGACTGGATTCTACAACACAAGGTCTCGTTGCAGTTTCTTTATGTACCTAGCTGCCTCAAGGAGTTTGGAAAAAAAAATCCAGATCCTTTCTTTGATCTTATGCATTTAACTGTCCTACATGACTAACCCACCATCTGGTGAGTGTGTATGTATGTGTATATATACATAAGTTGGCAAATACATTTTTATTACTAATTATTATTTCTGAAATCAAGGAAACTGACAGTCTGTATTTAAACAACAAAAACTTTAATCTGAGATGCATACCTTACTGACTAGTGCTTTGAACTTAACCCCAAAATAATGTTTTATCGTGAGCAAATTTAATGCATTTGGCAAACTGTTAATGCAACGGCTGCTCAGTGAAGCCAAACTGCTCAGATACAATCTCTGCTACTCACAACCTTTTTAATCAGGAAACTCTCAGTACAACTGTTTTGACCCTTGAAATCCCTTGAGGTAGATTGAACAAGCGGAAGTCCATGTCCTACTTCCCTACTAAAACTGAGCTTACTCTACAGTCCATGTTCAACAATATCCATGTGAAAGACACAGGTTTGCTGACCAAAATAAAACTCAGTATCTAGTACAAAAGCTCAGTTTTGGGAGGTGCTCCTTTCCACACATAAAAATGGTATTCTCCTGGAGAAGCTGGCAGCCCATGGCTTGGACAGGTACACTCTTTGCTGGGTTAAAAACTGGCTGGACAGCCGGGCCCAGAGAGAGGTGGTGAATGGAGTGAAATCCAGCTGGTCACCAGTCACCAGGGGTGTTCCCCTGGAGTCAGTGTTGGGGCCCACCCTCTTTAATATCTTTATTGACTATTTGGATGAGGGAATTGAGTGCCAGGTCCTGCACTTTGGCCACAACCCCATGCAGTGCCACAGGCTTGTGGGAAAGTGGCTTAAAAGCTGTGCAGAGGAAAAGGATCTGGAGGTACTGACTGATGCTCACCTAAACATGAGCTGGCAGTGTGCCCAAGAAGGCCAATGGCATCCTGGCTTGTATCAGGAACAGTGTAGCCAGCAGGGCCAGGGAGGTGTTCTTCCCCCTGTACTCTGCTCTGATGAGGCCATACCTCGAGTGTTATGTTCAGCTTTGGGCCCCTCACTACAGAAAAGACATTGAGGCCCTGGAGTGTGTCCAGAGAAGGGCTACAAAGCTGGTGAGTGGTCTAGAACACAAGTCCTGTGAGGAGCAGCTGAGGGAACTGGGGTTGTTTGGTCTGGAGAAGAGGAGGCTCAGGGGAGGTGATTGCTCTCTACAGCTACCTGAAAGGAAGGTGTGGGGAGCTGGGGGTTGGCCTCTTCTCACATGTAACTAGTGATAGGACTAGTGGGAATGGCCTCAAGTTGTGCCATGGGAGGTTTAGGCTGGAAATGAGGTGACATTTCTTCTCAGAAAGAGCCATCAGGCACTGGGACGGGTTGCCCAGGGAGGTGGTGGTGTCACGGTCCCTGGGGGTGTTCAAAGAAAGGTTGGACCTGGTGCTTAGGGACATGGTTTAGTAGGCGACAGTGGGGGCAGAGGGACAGATTGATCTTGGAGGTCTTTTCCAAACTTAATGATTCTATGATTGCCCCACCATATGTCAAGCATCACCACATGCTGCTAGTCCCTAGTTTCAAACTGCAATAAGGTTAATAGAAAAGTGAAAAAAAGGAAGAGCATTAATGAGTAGCCTGTGTTTTTAGGAAGACATTTTCAGTCTCTGTTTTTTTTTTTTGTTTGTTTGTTTGTTTTTTTAATTGCTGGAGCTCTTTCTGTATTTATTTAATGAAATTTTAATTCAGCAGTGCAATAACTAAAAATAACCCCACAGAATTAAATTCATCTAAATTTACTCCTTCCCAGACTTCATTCAAATTTAAGAACTGTGAACACTTAAGTATCTCTTTGAGTCATCTCCTTGGATACACTATTCTCAGAACTCCATGTACTTCAAAATGCTGTGGATTACTTACACATGTCTATCTCAGGACTGAGCAGTTAGTCATTTTCTCCTTTCAAAGCAATGACAGGTCTCTACTAATACTTCCAAGTTTACTAGTAAAGTTTACTAGTAAAGTAACTTACTTCTGTAACACTCAACTGTTCAATTCCACTTGCTTGCCCTTTTTTTTTAAAAAAAAAGACCCCCTAAGCAGGCTGGCATTTAATTTCGCGATACTGTAAAGCCATCAGTTATCAGCTTGTAAAATAACAAGCAGTGGTGAATGCTGACAGTCACTACTCTGTGCCCCTTTAATGTAAAAAACAGTATGGGTACATATGTAAGATATGACCGATGTCTCCTCTATAGAGGCCCACTCCTCTCCAGAGCAGGAGAGAAGCTGTTGACTTGGTGAGGTAAAAAGGGATCTGAAAGAGTAATTTGGTGTACAGATGAGCCCTATTCAAGTTCTGACTCAACACTTAGATTTATAAACATCCACCTTGGATGAATCCCCAGTAACACAATCATTGGGGTAATTTTGTTTGTTAGATGTGGACATGCATAATCAAGGCGTAACAGTATTTCTTTTCCTTTGTGATAGAACAAGCAGACACCAGAGTAGACAGCAATCATTTTAATTCCCTATAAAACTTGTTCAGTAACTGTACTCTGCTCCAAGTTCTGGGTTCTTACCCTTGGAAAGGAATCATTGTTTCTCCCAAACCACAATTTCCATGTCAAATCAACAGCATCATGCCCACATGTAAAATGAAAAGAAAATGAAGATCTGTACTGTAACACAAATGATGATTTCTAACACATAGCTACCAGACGCACTGAAGCCTCTTCTAGAGTCTTGAGAGTTCAAGGATTTGGAGCTCTCTCAAGAAATAAGCCCCGAAGTCTTTTCTGGTCTGTGTGGTCTCTTCGAGATTTCTTTTTTCAACTGTTCCACAAAGTAGCTCACCTCCATAAAACATATCTGGAACAAAGGTACTATTTTCAAGAGCCACCACCACAGAGTAAGAGCTGGAAATATCTATGTTGCCATTATACCCTTGTGCTACTTATGGATGCATGTAAGAAAAAACAGACCCAATTTTAAAGCCTGCTTCATTTGTGCCAGCTCCTCCCTCCCTTGGCATTTTTGTTTATTTTCAGGACCTCACTTGGCCTTGTGTGACCATTTTACTGCATGTAGAACCAGGACATTCTGTATTTTTCCCCCTCTTTTGATAAGGCAAGTTAATTTTAGCAGATCAGATCTGTAAGTGATCTACTGGCTTAAATATAATTATATACAAGATAATTAAATTGAATTTCCTAAGATTTTATTTTACTATTTACGATTTACTATTAAGCTAAAGAGGGCCACATAAAACAAGCAAATAAAAACCAAAACCACACATACACAAAAAAACCCACCCTCCCCAAAAACAAAGCAGTTATTCTTCACAAGTAAAAGCTCTTGCAACATGACAGATTTAGATGAAGTAGGGTTAACGTTATATAACTTCAGATATCCATTTCCTGCACTGAAAGCCAAACTTTTTGTTTAGCTAATGGAAATAAAATTTTACTAGAAAAAACAAACAATTCATAAAGCCTTCAAGAGAGGTCTTCTTGCAGACAAGAAAAGCTGAGTGAACACATTTTGAGTTTTCTTGTTTACAAATACTAAACAAGCACAGTTACTGGTTTAACCCATGGAACAAACAGACTTTTAATACATTATTTCTGCCTTCTTTAACACGCAAATTTTGAGCGACTTGGAACTGGTGCAGGTTACGCATTTTACCTTGTATTATGAGCATTAATTCAAAAATCTGAAAAAAAAAAACTTCCTGAAAATGGGTTTTTGCAGTTTTTTTTTTTTCTCTCTCACCCTTAGGTCTGCAAATCACTTGCATAATTTTCCAATGCAACATTGACTCAAGCTTAGAAACTGAAACTTTGTGGTGGAATAAAAGGGCAAGAACATCTAAAACCAATACCTCTTGACCTTATCACCAAGCCAATTCATCTCTGTATCAAATACCACTATTAGCACTTCCTCATCAGCTACTTTAGTAGCTCATCAGTGCAGTACACTGACATCTATCTCAGCATACCTTGGAAAATTATACTACTTCCATTCCCTCTAATCCCATTTTTATTTAAGTAAAAGGAAGATAGCTATTCAAGATGGCATATAAAACCAACGTCTAAGGTAAGGATGTCCAGGAGCTTTTTTTTGATTGTTGTAAATGAAAGGTTTTTTGTTTGTTTGTTTTTTCCTACTAGGATGGCAGAGCTGGCACCTCCTACAGCACTGTCCTTCAGGGAGATCTAGAACCTGACCAGGGCCACCAAGACCTCTGAATATCAGCACTATACAGACTAACGGCTCTACCCTACACACCACAGCAGAAAGAAGAACAATCTCCACATAAAGCAATTTTGAAAACAAAAACTATTATTTTTACAGTACGTATGTGAAGAGATGTTTGAATTTGGTAAGAGGGCACAGAATAGATCAAACAACTAGTGAGGGAAAAATTCCTTAAGCTATGCCTTTCTTTCAGGCAGGTGCTAATCACTTTCCAAAGCCCCACATAACTACTGACAGAATGATTGCAATGTGTCCCTTCAAATTTCACCCATCACAGCATTGTGCATGTTGCATGTTTCTTTTTGGGAGATAGGTGTGCTTCTCATTTTCTTTCCACTCCAACATGTTGACATCACACTCAAATTTCTAACCCTAGCATCAAAGAATAATTAAACTAAATTCTAATAATCAGCTTACCTCTGAAGATTCATGTTGTTTAGGTTACATCTCTTTCTTTTGTAGAGTATAATTGTATACTTAATAGGATCAAATAAATAACACTCTTTCCTCCCATCTGGTTAACTGCTCATTTCCAATTTAGGACCAAGAGCATTCCAGGCAGAGAGGCTGGGTAGAAAAATGCAGTCATTAAGGTAATAGGAAGACAGCTGTAATCAGGTAATGCAAATAATAAGTGCAAACAGCAGCAGACCTAAATAATATTGGAAAACTGTTACACGTGATATAGGACCTTTTCAGAAAATATAAGCTAGAATTTTTAGAAAATGTTCTCTCTACTTTTTGAAGGTAGCTGTAGTCATCTCAAAAAGCAAAGAGAATAAAATAGAAAAAATATTGCTTTTTTCTAAAAAGTGGAAATAAGAACACAGGTGGCCTACTCCACTTAGAGCAGGACTTCTCCATCCAGTAGACATACTTAAACAATCTGCTTTTGCATTTGAACCTCTATCACAGGAATTCACACAGAAAGACCATGGCTCTGTCACTTCTACCATCTCCTGTAAAAACAGACTTCACTAAGCACCAAGCTTGGAGGGGAAAAAAAAGCTTGGTTAAGTAAAAGTTCTTTTCCACACACTGCACAGTTCCCAGTGGTTCAAGTGGGAAACCATGGACCAGATCCAGCCTGCAAGATGAATTCCCTTGCTTATTGCTTTTTCTGAGTAGAGATAGGGAAAAGGAGAGGACAAGACAACAACTGCTATACAGCTTTTAGCTGTATAAACCAGAAAGAAAGGATCATCACTTCATTGACCAAGAAGCCGATAAACCTTTCCCCGAACTGGTCTTCAACCCACAGCACTGAAAACCTAAGCTTTCCTATCTAGCATGCAGACTCATATCCAGTGGTAGCACATAAAATGAAAACGTGCTCAGTCAACAGTGAAAGGAAAAGTGGAAAAGAGGCATACAGAATTAGTGCCCTGAACAGGAAGAATGAAAAGATGAAAATTATCTGGACAAGCACATAATTAGATAAACAAAACTCACATCTGAGGAATTTCCTGCTTGCTTCTGTGTTCCCAAAGGAACCCAAGGTGGAAGCACAGGATAGAATAGTTTAAAAAAATAAAAATACCCCCCAAATCCCCCGTGCAAGCTGTCCTCCTCTACCCATTCTGGACAGACTGCATTCTATATTGAAATTTTGAAATAAAGAAATAGAGAAATATATCAATAACACGGATTATTCTCTTATACAGCCATTTTGGAGTACCTTTGCTGTAAAAACACATTTTTGCACTAAAATATTTGATACTAAGGGTCACCAAATGAAGATGGTAGGTGCAGATTCAAGTCACATTTAAGCTACGCAGCTCCTAAGCAAGGGATGTTGTTGCTGCAGCCAAAAGCTTTTATGACTTAAAAAAACTACTGGACAAATCCATCAGGGATAACAAACCACGCAAACAGCCCCCAAGCAGTAAACTGCTAAAAGCTCAAAGTACACCTGGGTAAAATACCACTATACACTTGTCTCGTTCTTATTACCTTCACACATACTTGCTTTTGGCTACCAACAGGCATTTTTGTCAGTAAGGCTTAGGTCTGACCTAGTACAGTTCTGTCTTTATGTTTTTAAAGTAATAAGTAGAGCTTGATTGCACAAGCAAAGCACTCTAAGTACACAGATCCTCAGTAATTACAACTTTCAAATCTGTTCCCTCAGTCAACATTTTGAAATAGCCAAGAACATTTTAAAAGGGAAAATAAGGTATGGTTATTTATCTAAAGTGCTTTTTAAGTGCTTTATTTTCTGATCAATTACTGTATAGGCCCTCACATATACCATTAAATTAAAGCAATTTTAGTGAAAACAATGTAAGAAGCTGCTATTTCTGCATTGTAGTTAGCTAGGAAAATAATGAATCATGAACATCAGACTTCTGCTGCTCAGGTTCTGGTGGTTTTCTTTCTGCATCTTTTTAATACATTTAATTAAGTCACAAAGATCTCAACTTCAGATAAACAAATGCATCACACCTTTGTTTAAGTATCATTCTGTCTTGCACTATTCAGCACTATTGAACATCTGCTCCTTTTATACAGTATTCTGGATACTTTTATCATGATAAATCTGGAAAGGACTAAAAAAGTAAGCAGTATAGCATTTTCGCTATGTATCTGAAGAGGCACAAAGCAATGAAATGATGACAAGCTAAAAGAGAAGTATTCATACTCTCATAACTGTAACATAATTTAAGGCATTATTAAAAGTACAAAACCTGTATCAATTTGTATACAGGAATTCAGACTGAGAATTTTGACCACAGATTTTAAAACTGAAAAATAAAGTTGTTTCTTGTCTTCCTTGTTTACAGATAAATGATATTCTTTCAAGTTTTTGTAGTTGGCATCTTTAAAGCGTTTATCATTGAAACGCGTTCCTACTCTTCTGTTTGTTGACTTGTATTATTTTATTTACGATACAAAAATTCCTTAAGAAAGACAGAACATTTACCTCAGTAATTTTTTCTTTTTAGCAGAATCTTCTGGGGTTCTAGAAGCCTTGCCTGACTGTTTCTTAGGAGTTTGTAGAAGGGCCTGTGCAGACTTCAGCCAGTCACTTGCAGGTCTTGTTGGAACTTCCCCCATAATCAATGCCAAACTTGACTGCAATTTCTTAGAGAATCCTGGATTAGCGGTCTCCATTTCCACTTCTTCCACACTGTCACTATCAGATGAATATTCAGAAATTTCTGTTGGAGTCATCTAAACAAATAAAAATAAAAAGCTATTTAAACAGAACGCTAAGGAAATAAGCTAATTCACATGGAAAAAATCTTGTTTACTTTCTAGTACAGATTTATGTAGGCAGTTATTTATGTTTCCCAGAAATCCATAAATTAAATGACAATTTATTGATTAATATAACTTGGACAAGTTTACTGTAAACGTATATTTATCTTTTCTAAGCCAGTATGAACTGCTGAATATAAGGACCATCTGGTGAGGGAAAACTGTGATGAACTTTTTTTTTTTTTTAAAACGACTAGATCTTGAGAATTTATCAAAAAGATAAGTCAATGCCTATCTCTATCTGAAGTTTCCAAACAGGTGTCAGGATTAAAGCAAATTTTCAGGAAAACAGAAAAGATCGATGAGGAAAGGGATCATGACTGGCAGGAGAGCTGAAGGAAGCATTTAGGTTCAAGAAGCTAGGAAGGTTTGCTCCTCTAGTTTGAGCTGACAGAAGAAAACAGAAGCATAGAATGTCCTAAGGTGAAAGGGACCCACAAGGATCATGGAGTCCAACTCCTGGCTCCCTGAAGGACCACCCCAAAATCAGACCATGTGTCTGAGAATGTTGCCCAAACGCTTCTCAAACTCCAGCAGGCTCAGTGCAGTGACCACTGCCCTGGGGAGCCTGTCCCAGTGCCCGACCACCCTCTGGGTGCAGAACCTTTCCCTAACCCCCAGCCTGACCCTCCCCCGTCCCAGCTCCATGCCGTTCCCTCGGGTCCTGTCGCTGTCCCCAAAGAGCAGAGCTCAGCGCCTGCCCCTCCGCTCCCCTCTGAGGGAGCTGCAGGCCGCCATGAGGCCTCCCCTCAGCCTGCTCTGCGCTGGGCTGAGCAAACCAAGGGACCTCAACCGCTCCTCATATGTCTTCTCCTCTAGACCCTTCACCATCTTCGTAGCACTCCTTTGGGCACTCTAACGGTTTTATATCTTTCTTATACTGGGGTGGTTTACATATAAACATATGCCTCTGTATGAGACTGAGAAATCATAGCTAGCAAAAAGTATTTAACAATTCTGTTAAAATAAATTTGACCGCTAAAGCTAGCACTGATGCCTGTTCCGCAGGCTTATGGTTTCCAGGGAAGATTTCAGAAGTGTAGCTTCCAGACTCAGAAGCCATCAGGCTGCATCCATGTAGCTCCAGGGGGGATCCCCGGTCAGCCACCAGTGCCATCAGCAAGCAGAGTGGAGCCGAGATTCCTAAAAACTTGCTGGCACTCTTCTCACAGGAATTCAGAGGACACACTGAACCAAGAAAGGAAGGATGAGAGGAAAGGGTGCAAAGGCCCCAAAATAAATCTGGAAAGGGAGATGAAAGGCTTAGGAGAGTGCTGACGGGGAAAAATTACTTGCTTTGGCTCAGCTTGTCATATTCTCCTGTAGGGCTCCCGCACAGGCAGGGCATGGCAGCAGGTTTGGCACCCTTAGGTAAGCTATGCAGACTTCAGTTGTTATGTAAATTATTATCTCTTGACCCAGGATTTCTTAAAGTATTGAGTACTAAGGAACATTAAGCAAAAATACTTGGAAATTCTATGAAAAGTAAATGTGGAAATCAGAGAACCACACAGCCATTTATCCTTTTAGAGCAGTGCAGAAGTACTGTTCAACTGCTCGCTTCTAAATAAGAGAACAGACACAACTCATTCAAGTCATATTTTAATGAGCCAAGCTGCCTACTGGAAGAGATTTAAATGGCATAATATGGTCTGCAAAACTCCAGAAGAGCTGAGCTACAAACCATGTTTGTAGTTACTATTTTTATCCCTTCTCCCATTGTTGTAAGCTGGTTAGCAACTCAAGTGCTGGTGGAGCGAGCACAGGAGCAGACTCACCACTGGAACAGACTCACGCAAAACCCTTCTTTGGGACAGGTGAGCTCCATAACTCACCCCCGATCCTTGGAAGAACCAAAACCCAGCGGATAACTGCAAAGCATTCAATTCACATTATCAATGGAGAAGCTGGAAAAAAAAAAGTTAACTTTGCTCCAGATAACGCTGCTCTGATCACAGAATAAATGAACTTGTTTAACAGCTCTCCACACAGGTTGTCTGACAAATGGCTCAGATAAAGACTTTAAAGATAAAAGGCGAAAGGGAGGAAAATCACTGCATTCATTAATGGTGTATGTTATTAATTAGTGTAATCATCTGAAACCAACATTTCTCAACTGTGCACACAAAAAAAATGAAAAAAACTATTGCCAGTTCTTTAAAACATTCTTCACGTAAATGATGAGACACTATGTTCATATCCTAAGAGCTGACCTAATTATTCTGGAAATTGGAAGGACCTTTTAAAGTTATCCAGAGAAGAATTGCTAAAAGAATGTAATTCATATCAGCCTATGATTTTTCTTTTTAAACACAACACAGTCAACATTCGTCCCTTGGCAACAACATTTCTCTGAAAACAAACTCCTTCCACATTGGAAAAGAGCCAGAAATAAAAGATTTCAAATAGTACAAAAGCAGTAACCAAACACTTCATTCTTAAAACACCACTTCGATGCCCTCTTTTGCTACAGGAGTGCTTTAATTTTACTCAGATTGCTACAATATCCAGTTTGTCCAAAAAAGGATGCAAACCTGAAGTTCTCCATGCATGCAAAATGCAAATGAGGAAAGCCCTTGGGATGTAATTAAAGTCAAGCACATTATAATCCCACTGACTGTTGTAAGAGTTAAGCGGCTTTCTTAAGTAAGGATTGTCTAATAAATCACTTAATACTTCTGCTAATATTTATTACTGTATGCTTGTTTAGACTTAACTTCCCCAAGGAAACCATACTTTGAGGTTTTTGCTTTCGGACTGTTTGCTTGTTAGTGCTGTTTTGTGTGTGTGTGTGTGTGTATATGTGTGTGTGTTTTTTAATTGGTCCATTGGATTTTTTTTTTATTTTTTTTTTAAGAGGAAGCTATAAAAAAGGAGAAGAAAAACAAAGAACAAAAACTAAACTTTCCAATTCCGTACATTATTTAACTTCAGCTGTCATCAAAAACACACCCTGAAGAGGAAAATGTTTTCAAAACTTAAAAATATGATTTTTCAAGTATGCAGTATACAAGATGGCACGTCCACCAACATTTACAGTGGTAGACAGATGGCCAAAAAAAAAAGTTAATTCCTTAGGTTCACTTTAAAACAACTATTGATAACTAGTGAACAAACTGTTTATCATTTAAAAGTATCCTAAATATCACAAAGCTGAATTTTCAAGATGTTTTTGTTTGTTTCAGAATAACATTATCCCCAGTAGTATCACTACGAGTTTCTGAAGAGTGTCATTTGCTAAGCACTGAGAAGCGTCAAATTAAAAGTAGTTGACATTTCCGTACTGCTTATTACTTTGAAATGTAGTGATTGGTGTTTTTATAGTGGCAGAAGGCACACTGCTACCTCCCCCCAGCTCTCTGACTCAATTTCTCCACCTCACTTCCTTTGTCCAACTCCTGAGCCCCATCTAACCATCTTCATCCTGGCATTTTCCATGGCTGTCTCCCATATAACCTCATCACTCCAGATACTCAGCAGTAGATTGTCCACCAATATTTACTTTTAATTTCCAATTATAACCTCGCCACAACACCCTCGTTTATCTTATGCTAACCACTTTTCCATTGCCAAAGTCTGGGTAGAAAAAAAATGCAGGAGCTGACTTCATACTCTTTCTCACTAAGATGACAACATGGCTCATTTTGTTCACTTTTAGAATAAACCCATTAGCTCTGTGCATGGTTTCCTTTTAAAGGGTTCAAATGCTCCTCTTCCATGGCTCTTTAATTGGAAAAATGACTTTAGCATAGATGCACAGAATATTGCCATTACTTCCACTAAGATTTGGCTATAAGAAAAAAAAGTCAGTGACTACTGCAGCTGAGCATCCAGAACCCTAATATATTAAAGATAAGAATGTTTATATCAAAATGCATTAAAAGATAGCTCTCAAGGTGAATTAATTTATGATGTTTTTGACAACACTCACCAGTACATATGGGATTGTACAAACGTAGAAATAGATACCAGAATCAGAAACAGCAAATTTGCCCCCACTACTAACTAGTTAAGACTGTTAAACGTATATATATGTTTGTGATCCATTTAAACAAAAATCAAACAAGCAAAAGCACACCCACACATCCCTCAAAGAAACTGAATGGTAAAATCCCGTCCCGAAGCATTCAATGACAACACTGACTACAGTGAAACGAAGATAACCTCCCACGAGTTGCCTGGGTACATTTTGCACCCAGGCAACTGAGTAGCTAACACACTGTTACTTCTGCAACCAACTACCACCTCCCTCACCTTCAGGAGATTTGCTTCAGCTGTTACTTCACCTTGAAAACCTTGCAAATTCTTTGGGAATGCTTTTACAATCTGCACTTTGCAGCACTAGCCACAAGATGATCTGAAAAAAATTACCTGTTGACTTTAATAATGACAGAAGCAAGAAATAACTGTATTTGATCACCTTAAAAACACTTGATACATCTTATTATTAAAATAGCAATAAATTAATGAGAATTGTTACATCTCCATTTGAGTTTTCTAGTTTAATTAGAAGCAAGGATGAGTAGTTGAGAGAGTTTCTCACCCACTTTTGTTCTCCTTTCAAGATATACCATTCAGTGAGAATTTTCTGCAGAAAAAATTCAGCATGTAGACAATGCTTTTGTATTGGTTACACACTTTCACTTGTTCAGTCATCTCACAGTCATGAAGTGTCATAAATCTTTCTGAAGATTTAGTATGAAGATTTAGATTTAGTATGAAGACACTCTGCAGATAAGACTCAGTAAACACACTGATATTCTGAATGAGCCCAGCAGCTGAAACTAAGATGCTTCAGCATGCTGTAGCATGTTAATTTTTTTTTTTTTTTGGTCTGAATCTCTTATTGTCAAAAACTGGCTGTCAAGTTCTGTATGGATGCTGAAGTGATTTTTTTGCAAATGGAACTCATTTAGCCTGTCACTTGCCTCCCTAAAAATAATGAATTTCTTCCCTCCTATTATCTTACTGCACCTTAGCTCAAATGGAAGAATTACTATGGTTTCTCAGCTGGCACACTTAGGAAGCCAGGCTTTCTCAAGGTCACAAAGCAAAGCTTTATCAGAAACGGAAATAGCATTTGAGAGTTTCCAACATTGATCATTGTACTTAAAGAGGAAAATTAGTCTTGTTGCACTCTCTTTCCGACTTGTCCTTTCATGTATCTTTACTTCTAACTTCAGAAGCATTTTTTTCCGTCTTCTGTTCGTTCTCTCATGGACTTTTCCTCCTCCCCGATTCCCTTATTCTTTGCAAGATTAATTTGCATTTCTCCTACCTGCCTTTTCACAACAGCTCACAAGATGGGTGGAAGCTGGCTGATACTAACAAACACACACAGTGACACTGTGTGACTATCCTACCACCTCTCATGTCCCTGTCATTTTCCTTTTTGATGAGCAATGCTGCATTTGAACTAGATGTTTTCTTTGCTTACAGGCATACAAAGGGATTCAAATGCAGAGAGCTTCAACTGAAGTGAGATAATAGTTAGGGGCTGCAAGGAGGTTTTCTATCTTGCACAGTACTCCCCAAGAAACAAAGTGACCAGAAAAGCCACTGAATTTGCTACAATGAATATTCACAAGCATAAATCACCAGTGCAGTGTGTCAAAGGCCCAGGTTATGCTAACAAATGCTTGAAGCCACCTCCACCAGAAGCTGCCTTGCAGGTTTAGAGGGAGTAGTATAAAGGTAAAAGAAATGAAGTTTCCCCTTCTTTTAATTAATCAACACAAAATTAATTCAAGCATTGTGCACACAGATAGTACAGGATATTATTCACCTCTGTAAAGATAAAGATATATAGGATTTAAAGCCTACCATTCTCCCTACAGCTTTAGGTTTTACGAAGCTTTAACTGAAGCATTGAAATCTAAGCCAAATATTTTCCTATCTTGAGAAATAACTTGGGTTTTGGTAAGCTGGCAACTTCTATTCCACAGAGAGAAGATTCAGATGTATCTCCGTGCAAGCAGCTGAATTTTCACAAGTAAAGCTAGGTGTGTGCCACTCTGTGGGTGGGTGACCCCAAGCTCTCTTCTCACAGAAGAACCACGGGAACAGCACAAAAAACACACCAGATTAGGTAGCAGCGCGTGGGCAGAGAGAGCTGTATTACAAAAAAAAACAACGAGAGACATAAATCACTAATAAGATATTTTTGGACCTACAAGCCCAAACCGACGCAGCAGATTAACTGAAGTTTAGTATCTGGAACAACCACACAGTGTTATTACGGAGGCAAGCGTATATTTAAAGTGGATCTCAGATAATGCCTAGTTGTTTAGCTGCGCGCAGCATTCCTCCGCGGCACACACGCTCGCACCATCTGATCTGTCCTAAATATTTCGGAGCGGCGTTGGTCCGGCACCCTAGGAAACGGCCTGGCCTGCTCCGGCCTGCTCCCCGCGTGTCGGCATTTCGCGGCTGCCATGACAGGAGGAGCACCAGAAGGGCCCGGGGCACCCCCAGCACCCCATTCCCTTTGGGGGCATCCCCTGGAGAGAGGCCTCGGGTGCCGCCCTCCGCAGCCACCGCTGCTCAGCTCCAGCGGTATTTCCCTTCACACGGACACGGGAATGAGTTTCTGCTATCTCCCACATGCCACCAGCCCTAGGCTGGAATGCCGTCGGTATGAGCACACAGAAGATCTTTTCTGCCAAGCAGCACAGAAGAATGCTGTATCTACTGGAACATGGAGGAGAAGTGTAGGCAGCAACGCTGTAATTATTCAAAGCAGAATTTGGTCACGGACTGCACCCTCATCTCGCCTTAATGGTGTTTTGAGGCCTTTAAACAAGCACTTAGGACTTCTCCTCTATGACTAATTAAAAAGGATTCATCACATCCAGCAGCCCAGTGCTTCTTATCACAAAGGAAATTGATTCATGATTATCTCTAGAGGAAGGAGGCCAGCCACTAAATCTTGAGCACCACTGCTGGGCTTCCCTTTGGAGAGTTCCGGGGGAAGTATCACCCGTATCTGACCCCATTTATTCTGCAAGCTTGGTCCAAAATTACAGCTGCATGAGCTACTGTCTCAGAAGGTTACCCCAAGTACGCACGTGATTCAATCCAAAGCAGAAACACTGATATCTGTTATCAAACAAAGAGCAAATAGGACAGTTTCCGAGACACTTTCATGAACTGAAAGAGTCGAGAGGTCTTTGATATAGGAATTAATGGGATGATATGCCTGCTGCTGAGTCCATCAGTTATTATCCATCAGGCACCATCAGTGCCTAATGAGCTTCCTGCAGAATGTCTGAAACCACAAAAAAGCATGGAGGGCAATGCTGACGGAGCAGCTCAACCTGACACTCTTCAAAACACTAAGAAGCTGAAGCACAGTACCTAAACCAACAAACCGGTGTCTTCTATCTCAAATGAAGTAACATTGAAAAAATAAATAACCTGTATCATCATTCAACAGCTCCCGTATCTTGGGTGGATCATACTGCCTTGAATTGGAAAATAAGGTGATAATTTGGATTACACACAGTATGTTTTTCAGATTTTTTTTTTTTTTTTTTTTTTTTTTAAGGGAGATGCACGTTCTTGTTTGATTTGAGCTCTCACACAATCCTGTAGGATTAGCAGGCACTATCCTACATGCAGCGCTGATGGTTTCAGAAACTAATAATAAGGACAAAAATAGAATATGTTTGGTGTGTAAAATCACACCAAAAAAAAAAATCAACATGAATACCTGATCTTTGAAAGAATAGCCTCAGGAGTGACATTATTTAAATCATAGCAAAAAAAAAAAAAAAAAAAAAAAAAAAAAAAGCCAAACAGGGTTTTTATAGCTCTAAAAGATGGCATTTTAACTACATTTTTTTTTTTTAAGCAAGTAAAAAAAAATTACACAAAATAGCAAGGAAAAAGAAATTGAAGTCCTAACTTTTAATCCTGAGCAGAAACCTCAGCTTTTACAAGGCAAACAGGTTTAGCAGGCTGTGCCTCTGGAGATGCATCCACAAGCTGTTCCAACCTGCCTCTCCCAGAACAGGTTGTTCTGAGGCATGGATCATCCAACCGAAACAGGTGAGGCTGCCTTCTCAACCCAAATACATTTTTATACAAAGCAAGTAAGCAAAGCAAGAAGCACTGCATTTGTTTCCAGGTGTAATCTTTAGACATAGAATTAAATGGTGGTCCCAGATATAAGACGGAACCCAACTCCTGTCTGCTGGGCACAGGAATAGGGAAGAACAGCAGGGCATAGTGAGCTATTAAGGTACAAAATGGCCAGGAAGCAGCACCTTACACAAACACAGTTAAAGGATACAGACCTGTACTTCACGGAGTGTGAGGAAAACCCCGCTGCAGTCTTGGCATCCATACAGTTTGTGCTGCAACTGCACCTCTTAAAAGCATCATTTTAGTAATTTAATTAGGCTTTAGCATTGAAAAATCCATTTATCACTTCCTAATTTTCTACATTACCACTGATCTCGCCATCAGGCTGTGATTTGAGTAATAGTCAACTTCTAATAGGGCCAATAATGCTGAAAAATCTCCATATAGACAGCCTACAAGTGCTTTTTCTGCTTTGTCTCATCGTTTTCCCACCATACAAGAAGATATTCAGTTTCTCCTAGTGAAAATGATTGGCTGTTAAAGCCAATTTGGACCACTTTACACATATTGTTAGCCAACATTAAATGCAACTGAATCACTGTAACCCTTCTCTCATTCCTTCCTTTAAAAAAAAAAAAAAAAGGTGGTGGTAGGGGGGACGTGACTTCACATGTTGCTTCTTGCAAACTACTCAGGGACAGAACCAGGTCTCTTCATATGCAACTGTATTATCCCACGCAGTTGAGCTCTCATCTTGATAAGGATCCTCCAGATGATAGAGACCCAGGTTTTCAAATATAAATACCTGACTGATAGGACATGCAGATAATTACATCATTTCACACAAAGCCTCCGCATAACTTCATGCGCTGAAGTTTGGACACAAGAAAATTTTAGTCAATTATAATACCACTTAAACAGGGTTTAGTTCTTGACACAGAAATAGGTACTTTCATGTTTCCAAGGAACAGATGTTATCACATGGTGTGATAACCTACTATCACATTCTTGTTTATAGTTATTCACTTAGTTTCATTTATTAAAGTTGGTGGATTCAGGCCCTGAAACCTCAGCTACATTGTCTCTATTTAAGGTTATGCTATGGTAATCATCTAGGTTAAAGCTTGGATGTAACAAGAGGACTCAACTAAAAGGTATGATTAAAAGCCAAATTACTATTTATGAGCTAAATCCTAAAACAACTAGACTAAGCACCTGCAGGATTCAGTGCAAACTGTTAAGGGAGGAATTGCAGCTTCAAGAAGCTTTTGTTTTGTTCCAAGTCTAAAGAGAGAACAAATACTTACAATGAGAGTTAATGTCTTCTACTAGACAAACAGATATAACTGTGGGGAAACAAACAAGCTTTCAGCAGTAAACCCTTCTGCAGGTCCTAGTCCTAAACATTTCTCAGATTTTTTCTTCCAAATAAACCAAATAATCTAAATAAATTAAACCTTTCCTTACAATGTTATTTCTCTTATATCCTTAGCTTATACAGTTATAATAACCCTTCAAGCTTTTTTTTTGTCCACTCTCATAAAGAGAGATGCATCTTTTCCCCACTACTGTGAGAAAACACTCCTCACAACAACGTGACTGCTTAGACCTGACAGGGAATGGGCAATTACTTTAAAACCATTTTTCATATTAAGTATTCTTATTCAAAAAGTAGACAATGCATGCAAATACCTTATTTTTGAGATGAAAGGAAGCAATTCCATGAGAACTAACTGTAAGAAATTGCACATAGGTATTTAATCAAGTACAAAGTATGCGCTCAGGCCTCTCATCTTTGCTTCATCTGCCTCCAGTTTCCTGTAAAACCCCTTAGGAAAGGGCTCATCAAAAAAGTACAAAAAAGAAAATGAGAGAAAGAGGAAGCACAACTGATATGGTATTGTATAACATACAATTGCAATACAAGCATCATTTCTGCAATGCTGCTCAGCACTTGAGTTTCCACAGAGGTATGTTATACGTGTCCTGAAATTCAGCTGCAGCAGCGCCGGTACTCACAGCTGCAGCACTGGCAGCTCAAGAGACACTGGGCTGCAGGGCAGCACGTTACGTTCTTTTTCTTCTACTCCCACCCACTCCACATTCTTCTCACTTGACTGTGCTCCCCTTTGCACCATTTACTGCTTCACAGTGCCTGCGGTACTGCCCCCAAAGCCTAAAATAGTCACTCCATTTCTTCCTCCTCCTGTATTTTTAACTTTTTCCAGCCCTTCCTTTTCCTCTCCAGAAGTTCTTCCACAGCCTACCTTTGCAAGAACATTGTTCCACATTTTTTCCCCTGTCAAAACTGTTTTAAACAGCCAACATTTCAGGGCAAGAAGTGTCTTCCCTTGTCTGAAAGGCTGTTAGCAATGACATTACCCGTATGCATACCAAAGCACCACCTTCACTAACCTGGTTTCTAATGATGACAGTGTATATATGCAAGCAGATTGAAAAAAACAAAAGACCTGCTTAATTGTTTTTCCAAGGAAAGCAAAGAACCACCAGTCAGAAAACTAGTTAAAAGAATACATGTTCTCTGTTGAAACTAATTGTCTGGAGGAAAAACAAAGAAAAATGAATCCAGCTCTAAGCTTACAGCTATTCTTTTAGATCATATGCTTAATCTTTGGAGGAGCAGCAAAAAAATAAGTTAACCATCAATTGGGTCAGGCACCATAACTAAAAACTGTAACGGTGTGGTTGAAAATACAGATGGTATCGAAAGATTCAGAGGCTCTAACTGCTGCAATACTGTCTGAAGTTTAACATTTAGTTGCACCAATTGCTCAAATACAAACACAGTACTTACAAAGATTTCAAACTGAAGACCAATTAAAACAACTGAGATCTAAATTATAATAACACAACTGTGTGCTGTAATGTGTTCCATTGCATATGTATTAGTGACATGATTGCCATAATGTGTATAACACATTACAAGACACATGGACACAATCACAGATACTTAAAACTTTTATTTGTAAGCAAGTGTATCAGATAAACGCACCTGGTAAAACACCTGAAATGTCATAACAAGGCAGTAATCTAAACTTCATCCTTAAACAATTAAAACCCGAGTTGCCTGTCTTTAAGAACTGGCTAGCAACTGGCATGCACAAATTGCAAAGAAGAGAGCCTTGAAATACAAACCCCAGCAATTTGTACTGTGTAATTCCTTATACGGATTCTAAAGCTTGCATCAAGTGGGAAGACTAAGAAGAATTATGATAACACTTCTCAATTAAAGAGAAAAAGAGAGCCTCAGTGCATGTCTGCACACTTTAGCACACTTCAAAGAGTAATAGTTGACTGGTTGGTTTCCATAGCAGTCACCAATATCTTTAGGCTTGATGCTTCTACTATCTCAAACCAGATCAAGAGATTGCAATGGCTCAACCTCACTGCCATTCTTAAAGCACTGCTTTGTTTACTTCAGGAAGGGGGGGAAAAAATCATGTAGAACTATCATTTTCTTTTCTATTAGGCTAGCACATATCAATGTGTATTTACACATGGAAAATGCAACATCAGCAAGAGTCAGAGGTTTGTCTGGTTTTGTTTTTAAATGTAGGAGAAGCTTAAAGCTGACAAGATAACTCTAAAATAATACACATCACTTCAGCTTCCAGGCAGAGCATTTAAGAATAAAGTCTGTGTCCTTCAAGACACTATTCTCTGCTTGTTTTCATCTTCCCAAAGTAAAAAGACTCATGCAGTATTCGTCCTTCATGCTGAATTCTGCAGCTAGTAGGACTTCAGTGTCATGAACCATTTTTTTCTCTTCAACTTTTGAGTGAACTATTAAAATCCCAATCAAAAACTTACATGCCCTGTACAAAGCAACTGAAAATACCACGCGAGTTGCAATTTCCTGAAGTGTTCTGTTTGTGGCCACCAACCCCCACCCAAAGGTGGTTCTACAAGTAAATTGAAGAAAAATATGTCAATGAACAGCAGTTAACTCTAAAACACCAGCAGCAGTGGGTCTTGCTCCAAGAGTTCTGCTCACCAGCGAGAAGGTAGTGGCTGGGGAGAGGGATGAGGAAAAAAGCTGAGAAAGCATCAGCAACAGCTTTGAAGGAAGTGCACAGAGCAGCTCTGCGTGTCTGGCTGCCCAAGTTTAGGGCGCACGGCTTTACTTCCTAAATGAAGGAGTGCAAGTGGTGGCATCCACTGTATCAATTCAGTGCTTGTCTTCTTGGCAACTATCCAAATTGAAAATGCTATTACTTAGTGGCTAGACATCGATGTATCGTGCACCCCTATTACTTCAGTAGCAACAAACGGTCCCTGAAGTCTAGCATAACTATCTAAAAACACTGCAATATTTTATATTCCTCACTCCAAATCATTGAACATTTTTGTGCATTTACTGTCCTAAACTGCAGCCTGGATGATCTCCATTCCCCAGTTCATGACTACAGTAACTTCATCTTGGTCAGGCAAGTGGGTAACACGGTGCAAGAGTTGTTATATTTTAAAAATAAATAATGTAAATAAAACCAGTCCTTTAAAATCCAAATCCAAAGACTTTCAAACACTTCAAGGATCACTTTTCAGGGTAGGACATAGGGCAAAGCTGTGGTGGAGCAGGATTGTGCTTTCTACTTCTTAAAAACCAAACTTGCTTATCTGTATTGCTAGTTTAACAATTTAAATTCCAACTCACGCAGGATTTTCTGTTCAGAACAGAGGGCAATACCTACACAGACCTATCAATGTATTATCACTCTTCTCAAATAAGGAGAAGCTTTTTTGCTTCTCAAAGCTAAAGCAAGTTTTTAGACACTAGCAGAGAAGTAGGTATCAGGTAGTCTTTTCTCTAGAGTTATTAGTTCATTAAAATTAAATGTTAATTATAAATGTTATTAAAGCAAAAAAAAATGTGTCTGCTCAGAAAATGCAGAATTCAAGCCAACATAGCTGTGTCATGTTCTGGTGCACGATGATTTTGTCCAGACAAAGAGGAACATAACTTCAAGATTCAGACAAGAATTTGAATTTCTCTGTAGAAAAGATTTTAGTTTTAAACTTCTGTCAAAATAATGTTAAAATACACCCACAAGTGCATCATTTAAGCCCATGGCTTCCAAAGCGCTGAGTTAAGATTTCCATTGCAGCTACTGCAATTCAGAGCATTAACGTAACTATAACACATACTGAGACCTCAGGATAAAAATCCTTCTGACATGTTTATTGACATCTACTACAGCCAAATTTAAACTTGGAAATCTTAGACACTTTAAATGCATTTTCCCCCCAAATTGCCAAAAGCAAACATTCTGCTATGCACTAATCACTTAGGAGTGAAGGGGAGCCGAGCTTCTAGATCAAAATTTGACTGTGCCCATTTGCAAGAGTACCATTAAACAAGTGATTTTTTTTTCCTCTTCTTCTTCCACTTTACTGCTAACAAGAGTCCTGAAAGTTCACATCACTACAGCCAGATATAAGTATTATTATTCCTGGAATGCAAAGCCTACCCTTTGCAAAACAGCAAAAATTTACAACTATGTTTAGACTACCTGATGAGACAACCAGCTTTTAAGGAAGAAGTACTCAAGAAATTGAAAATTCAGCTTAAAAAGTCACACTCTCAAATTCCGCAATGAAAAAAGGCACATGTACATATAACACACACCCCACTACATCCCAGGGATAAGCATTTTAAAATTATTTGATGAAATATAAGCAACCCTGGCATTTCCATTTAAGGAACATTGCACACTTTTCTTTCCAGTTTTAGGTGTCTGTCTAATATGTACCTAATGTCAATCTTGTTCTGGGTAAACTATAAAAAGTCTATAAAGGGTTTGCTGAACTTGCTCTGCTCTTTGCAGAAGAGAAACCGCAGTTATTTATGTTAACTTCTATACGAGACTTTAATATTTCAGCATAAATCTTACTGAACAGAGAAAGAAGAACAGCACACAAAGCAGATGCATGCACCTACACTTCTGTTCCTCCTTGCCCCAGAACAGGCTTCCACACCACTCCTCACACACTGTACTACACATACACTGCATCATGCACTTGCAGGACTTGCAAGGCAGCTTAACTTCACATTTAAAGGCTAAGAGAAACATACCACACAAGAGTAAGGAGCAAAAGCAGCAATGATTTCCTATGCTCAAAGCCTCAAAACTTTAGGACCATATCTCAAGAGCTCCTGTAATTCAAAGGGATACCATACTGATAAACTAGGGCTTTGAGGACACTGAAACAGTACCTTGGTCCTGAAGAGCAAGTATGGAAGTCCAGGAAAAATAAATAAAAAAATAACAAAAACAAAAACACAGCAACATAAAAAAACCAAAGGCAGACCATCAAAGTCCCTTTATTTCATTTGACAGCCATTTAAACAGCACAACACAGGGAGAGGATTCAGAAAATAACCTCCAACCCTGGCAGAAAGGAGCACAGAAGGTATCCAAGGCAGTATGTCAATATATAAGACCACTTTAGTACAAGCAGAAGGCGGCGATTTGCAGTAGATGGCGACCACTGCCAGAAGAATTTGCTTGTGACTAAGAAAGTAAAATTTACCCAACTGATTTCAAGGGAAGGAGACTTCTGAGCATACTTAAAAAAAAGCACTCTCTTAAGAGAACTTAAGAGAAACTTGGGGAATTCCCTGATTCAGATACAGAAGAGGAAACCATAGCTGTAAGAACCCAAGGATATACTTTAAAATGCACATGAGGTTTCCGTACTACTGCCTGAACGTGGATGCGTTCACAATAAAATGCTGCCTAGCAGCATTGGCAGAAGATTGAGTCAGAAAGCCTGATATTTAAAACTGGATCTAACATCAGCTCCAGTGGTTTTGGGGTACAGTGTTTAAGACAAAATTTTCACATGTGACTCTCAGCTGCATCTGGCAAACTTGATTCTCAAGCTTACTTTTTACGGGTGCTAGACACCAAGTCCCATTTGGAAGTGCTGAGTACCACTCATGCTTGGTGTCTGAAGGCAAGGAAAGCAAAACTGCAAAGTACTTAGATTTGAATTTGCAGACATTCAAAAGACTTTCAAGAGTTCTGATTTAATAGTTTAAACCTTCAAAATAGAAGGCTATGGATCATTTTGATAACTTAAGGGAGGCCACAGAAGAAAATTATCCAAAGTGCTCTATGCACATGAATACGCAAGCTTATCTTCAGCTATAAAAGCTGAAGACTCAGACTCCAAAAGGCACTTTGATAGCATTTAAACCAAGTCCAAGAGTTCAATCACATCTTCCACTCACTCCTGTCCACAAAGACTCCTGATTAGCCCAGCTTTTTCAGCTTCTACTATTTCAGGAGTTCCTTCAAGCTCTGCTTCTGCCCATACCCAGCTGCAACACAACTCTGCCAGCTTCTCGGTTTATGCCACATGTGAGCTGTGAGTACAGAACTGGTACTTCTGTATCTGTGTCTGCTAAGGGGCTTGATTCAGTAGGTGTGTGCTTATGCTCTGCAGAGCTCTCAGCTGCCGGCACGCTATATGCATTGCTTGAGCTGAAAAGCCCATCCTTAACAGTAAACACACCTCTTCTGCAACAACGCAGACATTTCAGCATAAGCAGCAAGGAACCCAAATTATAGCAAGGCAATCTTTAGCTTAAGAGTTTAAATTCCCCCTTCTCAGGAAAGCACCAAACCTGTCAAACAAAGCAGTAAGGAACTCATTTCTAACCCTCCCTTGAAAGCTGGACCACTGGGGGGACAACAAGATTCACAGGGTCCTAAAGAGCATAGACGTGCACTATTACAAAACTACATTCGCTTGGGAAGGTAGGAGAGAACTGCCAAGCCTGCATTACAGTCCCTGCTCCTCATCAGCCAAGCATTAGATAAAATGCAGGAACACCAGGGAGCTTAAGTGTTCCTTGGTAAGGAGACAGTAGCTGTGAATCCTGGTATTTAGCGCTTAAGCTCTCCTGTTCATTGTATGCAGGACGTAGGAATCTAAATCTAAGTTTAATGGCTATTTTGCAGGCCAGGACTTGGATTCTTGTAATCCTGGCACGACGATCAGCCACACCAGAGAAATCAGTCCATTTGTGTGTCTGGCTCCAAATACGCTGCAGCATTTTTTGCAAATCCACACAGCTCCCAAAAGGCAAATCTCCCAAAGTCAATGCTGATCATGGCAAATATGCCATAATTCAGTCCTCTCTAGCTGCCTAACCAGACTTAAATTGCTACAGTTTGGACTTTTACAATGACACAGCATGACCAAGTACAATTTAACTGTATTTTCATTCGTTTGTTAGGCAAGTCCCTATCTGCTTCTATACTTCCTCAGCTCAGGCGGTACAGAAAATCAAGCTGTGAAGGCAACACTGGATTTTGCAATGCATGCAGGACTTCAGAAAGTTTCAAATACATCAAAGTGGTCAGATAAGTTAGTACTCAATAGGAAGTTGTTTCTCTAAAGGAAATTGCAAATTTCAGTCAGAGAGGAAGATGGAGAGCTAGAATTAACTGCTCCAAAGACTTCAGGAAGCAGGAAGCATTTGTGAAGGCTACGTGAAGAAACTGCATGTGACCACATAAACAAGCTGAATATAGGGGGATGTAAACATGTTAAGAATGTCTCCAACTAAGCAAAAAAAGTCAACCAAAAAAATGTCCCATCAAGCTCCATGTTTCTGAAAGGACGTAACAGGCATCCTACAAATTGCCGCGTTCAGGCATATTTACCAATGGAACAGGCCAGGTGCAGACAACTTAAAACTGGCTGTCCAGTACAAAAGGTTTACACTATGCATCCACTGAGTTATCACAGAATACATAACAAGTGTGTTTAAAATCAGAACACTTGCTATATTTTATTGAAGTTTTCCCTATCAGCCACAACTTTCTGGCACTGAAATACCTAGTCTTGTCTGAAAATCAGGGATTATCTTAATCTGCATTCAGCCAGCAGCAAATCAACTGGTAGTATGATTTGGTCAATCAATCCATTTATCTTGACATACATTTATATCCAATGTCCAAACTGTGGGTGGGTGGCCACAAGCACAGAAAGGGCAGTGTGCTTGACAGATACTCAGTCTATCCTATACAGACATTCTTGTACCTTAGAGAATGTTCTTTTGCAACCAGGGAAGAGGCACATGCATGTAGGGTCAATTAATACAAGCTAGACAGAAAAGCTACCAGCTAAAGACCATCTTTACTACTACCTGGCCAGCAACACAGACTTACTTTGCCTTTAATGCCCCAGAACACCCACTCCAAGCAGTTCCACAAGCTGTGTGCAGCTGTAACTGTAAATCATAGAATGGCTCGGGTTGGAAGGGACCTTAAAGATCACCTAGTTCCAACCCCCCTGCCATGGGCAGGGATGCCAAAAGGCAAATCCTCTCCAACTACCTTGTTCCTACTGTACAAATGCACACAGTTCAGAGACACAGCTTTTGCTGCGACACCATGATAGTGCAGGCTTGGCACAATTACATCATGTGGATTATCTTGGCAGTCAGGCAGCAGCAGCTCCACCAATTGAACTCAAGGCCAAGCCATCAACAGTTGTGCTGAATGCAGTTGTCTGCACATTTTGACAAATGCTTTCCCATTTATTATGTTTGTTTTAATTTACTGCCCTTATCTTAATGCTATACCAACATCCCCATGCAATGTTTGTATACCTGGTAGGTTGTGAGAAAACATGCAGTGACAGGCAACAAACTCTAGCCTTGTCACAATTGCTTCACAAAAATGATCCTAAATTTTTTTGCTCCTGATAGAGTAAAACAGACAATGCATAATTAAGCCTGAAAATTCTCATGTGCACATGTCTTGGACCCACAGATTTGCTGACTTCTGAATTCTGGGACTTTCAGCACAAGATCAACTGCCAGGACACAACCTTAAGGTCTTTCTAACCACCTAGCCTAACATTCTCAGCTTTTTTCAATTCTCCCAACTGCACTTAACCTTTTAGCCTAAAACTACTGTAGATTAGTTCTTTTTAGTTGTCATCTTTAAGTGTGCTACCTTGTGAAATCCATACATCTAGATCTACTTCATAGAACTGCCATTCTGATGTTGTCCCTTCATCTTCACTATTTGGTATGTCTCTTCCTTTCCTCCTCTTTTCATCTTCTTTGCATAAGAAAAAAAGAAAAACAAATCAGGCAAAGTATGAAACAGAGCAGAAGCAAATGATGGAAGTTACCATATTTTAGACAAGAGCAAAAAAAATTGTTTTTAAAATAGCTGCTAGCATAATTAAAGTCTGCAATAAACAGCACTTGCTAGGCTTTTAAGAAGTGTCAGTATTAACATGGGACAGGTGGGGGAAAGTTGTAAGTTACAAAAGCAATGTTAGTTGTGGCACATTTTTTCTTTCTTCTGAGGATGAATCCCAATATATCAGAAGTTAGAAAATTGCAGTTAGCTTGCTTAAAGTGGGATAGATCGTAGCTGAGCTGTGTCTTTGAGGGGCTGTGAGGGCAAAACCAACCAACAGCACTGTTTAGAGGAAGCGAGATTTCTGGAGGCCATGCCTTTGAACTGTGTATTGAACTATTTGCTTTCAACTCCCATCAACCTCTCAAAAGCTTGAGTAGCCCAGATGTACAAAAAGTTTCACCCCACGTCTTCAGAATCACATCTACCTCCACAAACAAGACAACAGCAGAGGAAATCCATTGAATGTGGACAAAACGATGTTCAGACACAGTAAAAGGAGAACAAAAGCATCCT